>NC_088795.1:84702815-85005846 GCF_011386835.1 Chrysemys picta bellii
AGGCCTGTGAGAGTGGGGGATAATTTTCCAGGATAGGGTGTAGATCATTGATGATGTGCTGGAGAGGTTTTAGCTGGGGGCTGTACGTGATGGCCAGTGGTGTTCTGTTATTTTCCTTGTTGGGTCTGTCCTGTAGTAGGTGACTTCTGGGTACCCGTCTCACTCTGTCAATCTGTTTCCTCACTTCCCCAGGTGGGTATTGTAGTTTTAAGAATTCTTGATAGAGATCTTGTAGGTGTTTGTCTCTGTCTGAGGGATTGGAGCAAATGTGGTTGTATCTTAAGGCTTTGCTGTAGACAATGGATCATATGATGTGTCCTGGATGGAAGCTGAAGGCATGTAGGTAAGTATAGCAGTCAGTAGGTCAATAGGATAGTGTTTATGTGACCATTACTTATTTGCACTGTACTGTCCAGGAAATGGATCTCTTGTGTGGACTGGTTCAGGCTGAGGTTAATGGTGGGGTGGAAATTGTTCAAATCCAGGTGGAATTCTTCAAGAGCCTCCTTCCTGTTTGTCCATACGATGAGGATGTCATCAATATAGCGTAAGTAGAGGAGGGGCGCTAGGGCACGAGAGCTGAGGAAGCGTTGTTCTAAGTCAGCCATAAAAATGTTGGCATGCTGTGGGGCCATGCGGGTACCCATAGCAGTGCCGCTGACTTGAAGGTATAAATTGTCCCCAAATCTGAAGTGATTGTGGGTGAGGACAAAGTCACAAAGCTCAGCCACCAGGTGTGTCGTGGCCTCATCAAGGATACTGTTCCCGATAGCTTGTAGTCCATCCTTGTGTGGAATATTGGTATAAAGAGCTAATACATCCATGGTGGCCAGGATGGTGTTTTCAGGAAGATCACCAAGGCATTGTAGTTTCCTCAGGAAGTCAGTGGTGTCTCGAAGATAGCTAGGACTTCTGGTAATGTAAGATCTGAGGAGAGAGTCCAAATAGATAGATATTTTTACAGATAATCCTGCTGTAAGAGTGCCAATGCCTGAGATGATGGGGCACCCAGGATTTCCAGGTTTATGGATCTTGGGTAGTAGATAGAATACCCCTGGTTGGGGATCTAGGGTGCATCTGTGTATATTTATTCCTGTGCTGTAGCAGGGAGTTTCTTGAGCAGATGGTGTAGTTTCTTTTGGTACTCCTCAGTGGGATCGAAGGATAGTGGCCTGTAGAATGTGGTATTGGAGAGTTGTCTGGCAGCCTCCTGTTCATAATCCGACCTGTTCATGATGACTACAGCACCTCCTTCGTCAACCCTTTTGATTATAATGTCAGAGTTGTTTTTGAGGCTGTGGATGGCATTGCGTTCTGTACAGCTGAGGTTATGGGGCAAGTGATGTTGTTTGTTCACAACTTCAGCCTGTGCACGTCTGCGAAAGCACTCTATGTAGAAGTCCAGTCTGTCATTTCGACCACCAGGAGGAATCCACGCAGAATTTTTCTTCTTGTAGTGTTGGTAGGAGTGTTCCTGCAGGTCAGTGCTCTGTTCAGTGGTGTGTTGAAAATATTCCTTGAGTTGGAGACAGTGAAAGTAGGCTTCCAGATCACCGCAGAACTTTATCATGTGTGTCGGGATGGTGGGGCAGAGAGTCCCCGAGATAGGACAGATTCTTCTGCCAAGCTAAGTGTGTGGTTGGATAGATTAACAATATTGTTGGGTGAGTTAAGGGTACCACTGTTGTAGCCCCCCTGTGGCATGTAGGAGTGTAGATAGGGACTGGGAGTGGCTGGCTCACTACAAAAGCAATTTTCCCTCTCTTGGTATTGACACCTCCTCATCAATTATTGGGAGTGGACAACATACACCATGATGCAATTGGCCTTCAACATTGGTTCTCCACTTGTAAGGTAACTCCCTTCTCTTCATGTGCCAATATATATTTATGCCTGTATCTGTAATTTTCACTCCATGCATCTGAAGAAGTGGGTTTTTTACCCATGAAAGCTTATGCCCAAATAAATCTGTTAGTCTTTAAGGTGTCACCAGACTCCTCGTTGTTTTTGTGGATACAGACTAGCATGGCTACCCCTCTGATACATCCATTTTAACAATGCTAACACACAGGTGAGCTGGACTGGGTTCCAGCTGTGCATTTGTCAGTGTTCAGTGAGGACTAATGGCCATGGCATGCGCTCCCACCTGGTCTGCCAGCATCCCCCAAGAGTCCAGTGTCCCTATCCCGCTTTATAGAGCAGAAGAGCTTCAACAGGAGCTATTAAGGGAACCTGTCATGGTTTGGGGTGCAACGTAGACCACTGAGAGGTTGTACCACTACTCCTCCTGTAACCCTAAGTGTCTTAAGGTGCTCTGCTGCTGTAGATCCCATTCTGAACACTTAAAGACAGAATAGAAGCATGCACTGAGTGTCTGTGTTAAGCAGCCCTGGTACAGCAATTCTGACTCCAGGAGTCTACTTGTTATACCACAGCCACACTCTGGTGTCCACTACTAGCTAAGTGACATGAACACACACCCAGTCCCGAATTTCCCCAAAACTATCTGCTCTGAAGTGGAGCACACAGAGAAATAATAAGGTTTGTTTGCTTGTTTAAAGAGACAGTACTTAGCAGCTTACCACATTAACTTGAGTTAACAATGACTTCCATTGAGATACAGCACTGGGTTGGTTTAGATTAAAAGTAAAACAAGCTTATTAACAAAAGGAGATAGGTTAAGTGATGCCAAGTAAAAGAAATAAAGGTAGAGCTGGTTAGACGCAAATAAAAGTGAAAACACACATATAAAAATCTAAAACTTAATCTAGGAAGGTACCGCCTTTGTTTAAGACAGTTTATCTCACCAATTATAGCAGGACTGACTGTCTCTCAGTCAGGATCTTCCACAGAAGTGTGACATGCTGGTTCCCCTTGTCTTCTTAGGGGAACGGTAAAGACGGGGTCACTCTCTCTGTCCCTTATATTCCCAAAGAATTGTCTTTGTTTTCAAAGAAATGTAGACCTCCTGGGGATTCTGTCTCCTATGTTTTGGTGGGATTCAGGGGCCAAATTAATTCTCTGTCTTGCTCGAGTTTAGGCTCAAGACAACCCAACTGGTTTACCTCAATAGCTTTGCTTATGACTAATATGTAAACTGAGGTAAACCCATTTTCCTTTGTGTAGGACAGATCTGTTTATCTCCTTTACCCAGGTTAGGCTGTTTTTGTCTTTAACAAGTTCTAGTAACGTTATACAGAGGCAGTTCATAACTTCACATATAAGGTTAACACATGCATTTTACAGTGTTATTAATGACCAGTGTGTTATTAGTTTTCAAATGGTATGTTATATGGCATATTTTATACAAACATCATTGCAGTAGTGTGTAAATGCAGGGGTGCTTACTGTCGTAAGCCCCACATCAAGAAATTCTCATAGCTCAGTGGATAGCGAATACTTCTGAGAGCTGGGAAATACTCCTATTGAAATCCTCTCTCCCCATCAAGCATATGGGAGAATTGAACCTGGGTCTCCTGCATCCCAGGTGAGTGCTCTAACCAGTGGCTAAAAGTTATAAGGTGGGCATCATCTCTCTCCCTTCCTCCCTCCCTCGAGGCAGATCACAGTGTTGATCCAGTGATTTTTTCAGGGTACCTAAAAGTTCAGCATTGCAATGCCTTTGTGGATCCAGGCCTAGTGTATTGACATAAAATGTTGCATAGGTATTTCATAACAAACTACTTGGGAAAGCCAAAGCACAGGGGTACCACATTACATGAAATACCTGTTAAAGAAACAGACTTATTTAAAGAATAACTATTATCCTGCCATGAAGGCATCCATTTAACCAGCTGCAGTGGAGTCCACCTGTTACTGAAACAGTAGCACAGAACTGGGTTGTAGTTAGTACCTCAAAGCCAAGATTTGTGTCTGCGTAAAATAACTGGCTACCATTTAATGTAGCATTTCAATTACATGAAAACAGGTAACTGTCATTTACTTCATGCTAAGGAATCCAATTTTTACAGCCCATCATATTAGCTTCTACTTTTCAAATAGAACTTATGAGTTTTGAGATGGGGAAAATTGCTTTGTCCTTCATCTAAAGCCTGGTTTTGGGGCAGCCCAGAGTATTTTGCCTCGTAAATTGCCCCCCCCCACCCTGCTTTTCTGCATGTATGGGGATGGGGGAAGGAGGGTCAGGACAGAACAAACATTTCCTACTCTAAGTAACTATGCTAGATGCAAATCCTAACATGATTCAGAATTAAGTAAATGTGACCTAATAAGTGGTGTGCTGCAGAATACTTCAAAGACAACATGGTAAATGGAAAAAAATATTGCAATGAGTAGGAGAGGTTCCCTAGCTGACCCCAGCATATGTAATAATAAGACCTAATACCAGCAAAGGTCACTTTTTCAGTGATGATGGCCCCTTTGGTATCTGGATAAGGGAAATTGCTAACCTTTTTATTTGGTAGCTGTTTTTTTTTTTCTTTTTTTCTGTATTAACCACTGGATCTATGTGATTAGATAATATGTCACTATTCTTTTCCTGGAACAGATGAATGTGCAAGTTCTTCTGAAGCCACCATCAATGCTCTTCCTTTAATTGGTCATATGGGGCTGCTGGAGAAGCACACTTGCTCAGACATGCCTCAAAGTGCATGGCCTCTGCGATGCAGCTAGTGAAGGGAGCCTTTGCCTAGATTGCTGTTATGAAGAGAAAGAAGTTGAAAGCTGTTCTACAAATGCATGCAGGAAGGGAAAATATTCTTTGCTGTAGCTCTCAATCCTACATAAACACATGAAAAATTCTTATCACTTGGATATCCCTTTAAAACGTCTTTAGAGGAAGTACTCAACAGGTCACGCTACTGGTTTGTTATTGCAGGTCATAGAAAGAGTCATAGGAAGTTGACTTAATAAATTCAACAATTATTTAATCATAATTTTCAGTAATGAGGGGGAGATGGGAAGACAGAGGGCATAGGATGGTATGTATCATATTTTTGTTATGTTTGTGTGAGCTTATCCTGTGGGCAGCAACTCTATACCTAAAAAATGATTCAGAAACAGAGACTCAAGCAATAGTAACTTTTACTGGTAATGTGCACAGTTTCTAAAGGTAACTGCATCACAGCTAGTGATCAGCATTTCCCCAGTATCTAACTAACTATACATTCAATTAAACAAATAATAAAATCACCATCTAGTGACTTTCTGGATTAATGTAGCTTGGAGCTACTTTGCCCATGCTTCAGTTACAAAGTGTGAAGCTAAATATCTGGAGTGTGAGCAGGAGGATGAGGGTCCAGGGACAAATGGCTTCTTATCCTACCTGTTCATTCTCTCTGAAGCACCTGGTATTGGCACATACAGCGAGTGTCAGAGCCCGGGCAGTGGTGCTTGAACAGGAGAGGGGCAGGGGGTCATGGCCCACCCACTTTTTGAAAGTTGAAGGGCCTGGCCCATCCATTTTTTGCCATGGCAGACCCTTCTCCCTTCCCTTTCTCTTCCCCCCTATGTCCCTACCCCCCGGGCTCCCTACCCAAGGCAGATAGAGGGGGAGAGTCCGCGCTGGCTCCCTACAGCTGCCCGCGCAAATCTTACTCCAAGCTAGGTCCAGTCAAGGGGTTGGGCCTCAGAGCAACAGACCAGCCATGGTAAGAGCCACTCAGGCAGCTGTGAGGAGCCACAGTGGACCCTCCACCTGCCTGCAGTGTGGGGGGACCAAGCAGCCCCAGCCCATGTCCCCGCCTCGGGGCTCCCCACCTCAGGAAGGTGGAGGGTCTGTGCCGTGGCTCCCCACAGCTCTTCCCATGTCCGGACTGCAGCTGCGCAGCCCTGCCCCCCCATATCCCCCCCTGGCTGGAGCTGGGTCAATGTAAGAGCCGCACAGGCAGCTATGGGGAGCCTGGGTCCCTCCACCTGCACTGGGCAGAGAGCCCAAGGGCGGAAACGTGAGCATGGGGCTTCTTTTGGGCCCCTCCTCCTCCGGGCAGGCAGGAATGGGCTCCCCAGCCCTGCTCCGCTTCTAGCTTGGCCAGGGGCCAAGCCTCCAGGGGAGGAGGGGGGGCCTGTCCCCCCACTTTTGGGAAGGCTCTGCTCCCTTTTGGGGGAGGGATAGCTCAGTGGTTTGAGCATTGGCCTGCAAAACCCAGCGTTGTGAGTTCAATCCTTGAGGGGGGGGCCATTTAGGGATCGGGGACTATCAGGGACAGTACTTGGTCCTGCTAGTGAAGGCAGGGGACTGGACTGGACTCAATGACCTTTCAAGGTCCCTTCCAGTTCTATACAATAGGTATATCTCCATATGTTATTTTATTATTACCCCTGAGCCCAAGTCTACAGACTAAGACTCACGGGGCTTGTGCTTTGGTGCTAAAAACAGCAGTGTAAACATTCAGGCTTGGATTGGAGCTAGGTCTGTGAAGATTGGGGAGGAAGGTGAGTTTCAGAACCTTAGCACCAGCCCAAGATGCAACATCTACGCATCTGCAACATCTGCTGTTTTTAGCACTGTAGCATGAGCCCCATGACTTTGAGTCTGTAGATATAGGTTCTGACACTCACAGCCATGAGTTTTAAAACACAGTGTAATGGTGTAACTGTAATTTACATCTACTTTATGGTCCCTTTATAGTGACAGAAAGCAACAAAGGGGACTTGATGTAAATAAGAATCAGGGTCTGTATTTTCCTCTTCTGTATTCCTCCCTTCTAAACTTCATTTTGTTTTCTGCTGCCACTCTTAGAGGCAGACATGTGACAGTGGCATCTCTCAGGGGTCTGGGCTATACTATACATGATCTAGATGTTTTTGAAGAACTTGCCAGCAACATATAAGCAATTAGAGGCCACTTTATTTCCTGGCAGTACTGAGGGTTCCTGCTGTCTGGTTTAGTGCTGGCAGATGCAAATAAGGCTTTGAGAGGATCACTGCAACTCACTCAGACTGATGTAGCCCTTTCATTCCCCCACAATACATTCAAAGCCACATGATAATCTGGCTCACATGATATCAATAGTCAGCCAAAGCCTGTCCCCTGCTTTCTTCCTTAATGGTAGAAATCACATATTATTCACAGAAGAGAGAGTGAGAGAGACAGAGAGAAGGAAATCCAAAGTAATATTCTCTGAGTACAAATTGTAGGAAAGTTTTGTTAACATCCTGTCAGAGTTTTAATTATTCTGAGCTTGCACCTTTAGAGAGCTAGCACTTTCACAGCCTAATTAAGCAATCCTATTATACGGCACATATAAGGCAGCAGACAATTAACATTTTCACCATAAATAAAAAATTAAGGAACATTTTGATTTTTAATTATACTTTTAGTCATTCACCTTGCACTGTAACTTCTGACTGCAAGGGGTTTGCTCTTTAAAATACGTCCCCTCTCACTACAAGATGCCCAGTTGCTTCTCTTACTCCAAATTTATGTGCAATATGGAAAAAGGAAAATATGAAACATTTTTAATTTAGTGATGTAGTAAAAGACAAAGAACCAAAGCAAAGGCATACCTAATTTTAATCTTGCCACAATCACTGTTTTAAAAGCACAGCCAGAATCATCTCTCATTTTATTCTCTAGTTAAACTGGTGCAACTGAGAAAAGAATTTAGTCCACAGATTTGCAGTTGAGATTGTTCCATCATCTTGTTATTACCTATTGTTTAGCTAACACTCTGAAACTGTGAAGTGCTACATAATTGAGAAGTGTTGTTAATATTTCTGTTAGGTCCTTCTGATACAGCAAATGCTTTCATTTAATTAACAATTTATTTGAATAGAAGTGTGTGATCTAGCAGTAGGAGCAGGGAAATACGATTATGACACCTTCGTTCATTTTGTGGGTCTGATATTGACTCCTTTTGTGACCAGCTATTTAACTTCTCTACACCTTGGTTTACACATCCATAAAAATACATGTAATACTTATTGCATAGAAACTGTTTATTTTTAATCTATCTATCATTTATATTTCAGTTACACTGAGGTACTCGTCTCATGGGATTGGGGCCTCATTTTTCTATGCACTTTGTAAATCAGTCTCTGCCCTGAAAAGCTGACTATCTAAGGGCCTGGTGTTGCTATGAGGTGCAAGCAGGTAGATTCTCATCCCAGGCAGAGACCCATTGAAGTCAGTGGGGTTCTGTATGGATACAAGGGTCCACC
Source organism: Chrysemys picta bellii (assembly GCF_011386835.1). Lineage (NCBI taxonomy): Eukaryota > Metazoa > Chordata > Testudines > Emydidae > Chrysemys > Chrysemys picta. The sequence goes on from NC_088795.1 coordinate 84,710,937, forward strand.
TGCACACTTCTCATTGAAGGATCAGGCTCTAAATGGAAACCTTACATTTACATTGAACAAGTATGCGTGATAAATAAAAGATTGAAGGGAGGGAAGGAGGACAATGCTTTGAGATCCAAGGATGTAAGGTGCTATAAATGTAAGTATTATTGTCACATATTTGATGCTAAAAATACCTACAATATAATCTGAAATTACAATTGTAAAATGAAAACAATGACATGTGCCTACTAATATGCACCAGCTCTTATTAAGGGTTAATAACTAGAGAAAGAGTAACCAAGGTGTATGTCTTATTTCTGTATGTGCAGAAGAGGGACTGTGATCTAACAGATCTTTTAAAATCACAGAACCATAAAAATGGAAAAGAGAAAACTTTGCAGGGCCCTCATTTCTCCCCAAATATACATGCAAAGAAATCCACAGACCCCAATGACCCTGTGTGTTTTCTCTATTAAATGAAACTTGTATGTTGAGATTCACTACATTTTCAGACAATAATGCAGATCCAATTATTTTTATTGTTTATATTACAGTAGCACCTAGCAGCCCCAGGAAAGGATAACATTGTGCTGGGTAGTGTGGGAGCCAAAGCTACTGTGACATTAGTCTAGGGGAACAAATATCCATTCAGGTGTAGGTCTAGCCGGGTTTGCTATGGCAGATATGAAGGGAAAAGCCAAAAACCTTAGCAGCTGATATATGCTACTCCCTTTATCTTCAGCCTGCAAACACTTCCCGTCTGATGTCAACAAAATATAGATGTACTCTGCCCATAAAATTAAATAAGTGAAGCTCTTAGCCTATTTGTCCCAAGGAGAAAAGCTCATTTTCTTTCCTCTGAAAGTTGTACCATATCTGAGCAAAAAATGGCAAAAAAGGCCAGCAGGCAAATTATACCTTCTTTGAGAAGCCTCCTCCGTAAATTGTAGCAGTTGCAGTATTACGGTGCAGTGGTGTTTACTCTCTCTAAGCCATATACATCGTGGAAATGGTTTGTATTTCTGGCATAAAATGTTAAGTTGTCTGAATTTCAACTAAAGCTCATTTGAAAACTATTTTGCAATAGCTAATAATATACATTTTAGGTTAGTAATTTTCATTTGTTACTAAATATTTTCATGTGCCTCCTCCAAAGAAGGTAAACAATATGAATATTGCCCAACTGTTCTTGTATGATTTTTATTTCAAGGCATTTTCAGTTGATTTGCAGGGTCTGGCAAACTGAATAGAGTAAATTTGGAGGCATCTGAAAATGCCCTGTACTCTACAAGTTTCAGGATTTCCTGGAATTTGCAGTCCACCTTCCGACACATTCTGTAAAATATATGCTGATGGGAAAACAGATGGACACAGGGCAGGACATGTAGTCAGGGCACCAATTAGGCAGGTGTTTCACAACAGCTCATTTATGTGAATAAGAGTTTTTTCTTGGAGGTCAGAGAGGAGGAAGTTTACTATAAATGTCAATGATATTTGATCTGGTGGATAACATGGGGTTGGAGCCTTAGATAACAAAATGATTCATACACAAAATAAACACTGTAACGACATTCCCAGACTGGAAAGTTCAAAGATTGGTATGTCTGAAAATTCTCTTCTGTTCAACATATTTCAGAAACTGGATCAGTTTTGTCTCTGACTCAACAAGTAAAATAGCTCTTATGCTGTTATTTATAATGTTGATTGTTAAGCTACAGACAAACAAATACAGCTTTCAGTTTCTCCGGTGACAGTATTTTATTCTGGCCCTGGTTTTGATTTTTCTTAGGAGGCAGAGGCTATGAAATTACAATATTTCATCTGGTTAAGCTATTCTGTGTTTTCCTTCCTCCTCGCCTCAGTATCAGCTGGGCACTAGGAGCATCACTACTCTGAAAGCTGGCATCAGTGGCACTGATATTACCAGTGTCCAAAGTAACAGAGGAGAGGAATGCAGACACTTACTTCATGCTATTGAAATGTTATTTTCACTCAAAATATGCTGACCCTGTGCTACAAGGCCACCCTTTATCTGCCGGCAGTTTCCCTATAGCTTCAAACACCAAATACCTTGATATAGAATATCAAGCTTCAGAAACCAAGTACTAAAATGTTAACCTGTTTGGAAACAGAAATAAGAATTCAATCGCTTATTCAGGTATAATAAACTGCCCAGTAGCTAGCTTCAACTTTTCAAACTACTTACTGCCACAAATGACTTTGAAAGCTAGTTCAGAACTTAAGCATCTAGCTACCTTGTAGATTTCTGTATTTAGTGACTACAGGTCATGCATTCCTATAATGGTAACCCTTGTCTTCCCCCTTCCCCTTGCTGTTGTATGCGACACCAACCAGTTATATTTTATCCATAATTAGGGCCTGATCCAAAGCCCAATGAAGTAAATTGAAACACTGGACTTTAATGAGCTTTGAATAAGGCCAGTAGGATGCGACTCAGGAAGGTAATTAAGCACATGCATATTCCCATTGCAGTCAATGGGACAACTCTCAAACTTAAATTTAGGCATGTGCTTGAATACCTAGCTGAATTGGGGCCTTGGATTGTAAACATAAACAGTCTTTTTACACACTAAATCTTAATTACAGAAATGCAAATTACAATAAATTGCGAAACAGTAAATCCATCATTTTCAAAATGGATTTCTAGTCATACAGGTATTATTTAAAAAACAACTCCTCCTAATTTCAAACATAAATCCATAGACTATGATCTTACTCGGCTACCATTTCAAGATTATCTCAAGATCCTGGAACACCTTGGATTTACAGTTGTATAATTAAGAGCAGAATTGGTCCCAGATCTTTTCTCTTGAATTAGAGCTAAGAGAGAGCCAAATAAGATAGATCTATTAAATCAAGGCACTCAGGATTTACAGTGGTGTGATTTGGAGCATAATTTGTTGTCTGAACAGCAGCCTGCAAGAAACATCCATAGACTGTGAAACAATAGCTTATGGCATATACATGAGAATCTTACTTTTTTTACACTGTCCCTGACATATAGCTACTCTCAAGAAAAAATAAAGAACTTATTTATGTTATTGGTAAACTATTTCGGTTGTATGAATTCTGACCCCTGAAATTTCTGGGGTCAGTCCTGCTCCCATTAAAGTCAGCTCTGTATTTATGGCACTTCTACAGACTTGTACAAGCTTCTTTTGTAGGGAAGTAGTATTTATTTGTAGTGAACTAAATCTTCAGTGATTAGACAGTGTCTTGAACCTAGTAGCTTCATACACATGCAGCCAAAATTACTTTAACTGAAATTCATAGTTGGGACTCAGGATGGGGAATCAAATCTAGTAAATTGCATTACAAACAGCACCAGATTTATTTCAAGAGGAACTACAAGAAGCAAGCCTGGGTGCCAATTTTTTCAGTCACTTGGCTCCCCTACCGAACCAAAATGTTCTCACCACACAGCCCTTTTGCTCATGAATCCCCCAGCCCCCCACACTTATTCCTTCCATCTTGTCCCTATTTTGAAAATAAAATGTTACTTAATTGTTGCCACTCCTGTATCAGGAATTCAAACAGTCACAGAAAACTGGATGTTCTTCCACTAAGGCCAGGTCTACACTAACCCCCTAATTCGAACTAAGGTACGGAACTTCAGCTACGTGAATAACGTAGCTGAAGTTCGAAGTACCTTAGTTCGAACTTACCTTGGTCCACACTCGGCAGGCAGGCTCCCCCGTCGACTCCGCGGTACTCCTCTCGCCGAGCTGGAGTACCGCAGTCGACGGCGAGCACTTCCGGGTTCGACTTATCGCGTCCAGACTAGACGCGATAAGTCGAACCCAGAAGTTCGATCGCTCGCCGCCGAACTACCGGGTAAGTGTAGCCAAGGCCTTAAGAGTATGTCTACACTGAAAATAAAACCTCCCCAGGGCTTGGGCTAAGGGGCTGTTTAATTGCAGTATAGACTTCTGGGCTTGGCCTGGAGCCCAAGCTCTGGGTCCTGCCCACTTTGCAGGGTCCTAAAGCCCAGGCTCCATACTGAGCCCTTGCTGCTTCCTATATAAAGTCCATGTCTCGCTTATGGATGCAAAAACATCTTTGTGCTGAGACAAAGTTCAGGATCTATCAAACCTGTATATTACCTGTATTGCTATACGAGTGAGAAACCTGGACTTTCTTACAAGCAGATTTGGAGTGGCTAGAGGTATTCCATATGTGTCGTCAATGCCAAAATCCTAAGCATAAAGTGGTTTAACTTTTTATGAAACGTCACAAAGATCTGGTCTTCCTTCAGTTGCTCATTGTATTCAAAAGAGGCTCTAGAGATGAGGATTGGGCTCTGGATTAGTTTGACCTGAGGAAGTTGCTCCACAGATGAACTCCTCCTATCTGCTTCCACCTGGGCTTGTGAGCACTGTATCCCAGAGAAGTGCAGCTAAATTGTCATCTCATGAATGAAAAGGCAATTACTGATGTAGCTGACCATGACCCAATGAGAACTCTGAAGATCAGGCTCATGGCCATGAACTGGCATCCATTTGTTAGATTACACAACCCAAGACTTGTGGCTCATGATGTCCCAGCCCATTGAGGAGGCATTTTTGATCACCAGAGCTACTTGATTGTAAAGGCTACATGAAGAGTTGATCAGGACTGGGAGGCATCAAATTCCTTTGACAGAGGGTCTGGCAGATGTTGTTCATGGAAGAGCAGTGTCCTGGCTAGTACATTGAACTGTTTCCCCATTCTGGCCTTATGTGGGTTAAGTGTCTTTTCATCAAGGAGCTAATTTCCATTGGGAAATGTGACATCTTTGCAATTCCACTGGTTACATTATTGGAAAATGAAATATTAATGGTTGGTAATGGAGCCCACGGTGTTTTGCCATCTCCCCAGCTCATCTCATTTACATACTCAAGTGGAGATAAAACAGGAGACAGGGTTTCACAGGCTTTCCTTTGGGGGGAAAAAGAGCAGTTGCCTATCATCACTCCATGGGTCCTCTGGGAGATTAATGGTTGGAGACAGTGTAGTGCATTCTCAACTATTCCAACCATATCATGTGAGTGAGTTAGTAGGGCTTAGTGAATGTCTATTCAAACCTTCAGAATAGTTGAGTAATATGAGAACTGAAATGTGGCTCCTTCTGTTGACATGATGGCAATCTTTTAGTGCTACAAGAGCTGCCTCTGTGCTGTATCCCAGTTTGGAGCCCAATTTTGAATCCATCCAGGTTGTTGGCAGATGTCATACATTGGAGTTAGGTTGTCACTGCTTTTTAAATTATTTTGCCTAGGAATTGAAGGTTGGGTGGCTGAACAGGTTTTCTTCATCCACTGCCATTTTTTTAGGATCAGATGGAATATTGCATTTTTTCCAAGTGGGTAGGCAACATAAATGCTATTCTATGTCTGAGACATTTATGTGTATTAAAGGGTCATTTGTGGGTAAGTAAAAAGAATGGTACAGTATTTAAGTGCATGTAATTATCATCAAGCACAGGATGTAAAGTGTATTTAATTTATAAAATTAGAATAAATATCATTTTAATAAAATGTTGCCTCTGAGTAGTAGTGCAATAAATTGATTGGTCATGAAATAGTGACTCTTTGCTGACATACACAGTTACTGTATTACAGCACTGGCTTGCTTTATATTCCATTGGGCCATCTAAATCCCCCTTGTAGCTTTAATGAGACTTCAGTTTACATAAAGTTTCCACCAGGGAAGTGGCTGTGATGAATAAATAGAGAGATTCTGTTCTTCTCCCTTATATATATTTAATTTTTTTATATATTTTATTTGAAATATTCTGACCACTAATGTAATGATCTAATAGCTAGATTTGCTTTGCTTTGTTTTATTTTGTTTTTAATATTTTTTAGGGTTCTTTTCTCTACATTGGAAAAGTTTATATCCTCATTTAGGCATCTTAAATAAAGTCTTTAATATGCATGTCAGACAGCTAAATAAAGGCACTTTGGATTATTAAGACAAAGGCCAAGTAAAACGAAAGGGATTGTGGAAAAAAATGACATATTAGTAAGCTCTAATTGGTTTGTGTTGTTAATAAGAAAATGCATTACATATGGTTTAGTAAGATATAAAACATTGTAATATTTACTAATTCATATGAGAACATTAATCCCTAAGGATGAAATTCACCCCAACACACATACTGAAGGATGAAAATCAACCCCGTACATTAAAAGTGACACATGTCTAGAAAATGTGTCTTTTAAATAAATAAATAAACTGTTTGTAGAATACAGAGTCCTATCATTTCACGTCTTCAAGTAAATTTAACCTAGAAAACACCTAATGTCTAGAGTTACCTACAGATGTTACATAGAACCAAATTCATTCCTGGTGTAATACTCACTAGATAAACTGTGATGGACTATCCAACCAGTCAAGAATTCTTTAAATTGTAGAAGGTTGTGACAGAGTGGTCAACTCACCAGAGGGGTAGCATCACCTCATGGGCACTCTGGGGATTAGCTCACAAGGTTGACACCCCTTCCCATGGGCTCTCTGGTCTGCAGCCCCCTCTATCACTCCAGAAACCACTATCTCCTCTTTGTGTCTTGGCCCTCTGGCCAGATCACCAAATGGTTTCTCCTTCCAAGGTTGGAAAGCTTTTCCTCACAAGCAGCCCTAGACTGGGAGGAATAGCTCAGTGGTTTGAGCATTGCATGCTAAACCCACGGTTATGAGTTCAATCCTTGAGGGAGCCATTTAGGGATCTGGGGCAAAAATCTGTCTGGGGATTGGTCCTCCTTTAAGCAGGGGATTAGACTAGATGACCTCCTGAGGTCCCTTCAAACCCTGATATTCTATGATTTACTGCCACATAGTGCCATTCCCTCAGTGGCTGGCAGGGAAACCTGGGCCCACCCTCTACTGTGGGTTCTAGCTCAGGGACCCTCTAGTCATCAATTGAGGTCTGTTCCCTTCTAGACATTACTGCCTTTCCCTGAATCCTATCCTCAGAGGTGGATTACACTTTTGTGGGACCCTGGACCAGAGCAAGTGGGGGCCCCTTTCCACCCCATCCGCCTGCAGTCCCCCCACCTTCCTGGTGCTCTTGCTAGGAAATGGAGTCGGGGCACGGGGGCTTCTCCTACTTCCCGGCAGGAGTGCCGGGAGGGCAGAACAGGGCAAGCCCACTCACACAGACCCTACTCCCCAGCAGGACCACTGGGCGGACGGAGTGAGGCAGGGTGCAGGAGTGCCCATTTTTCCAGGACCCCCCAATTGTCCAAGGCCCCTGAGCACAGCCCCCTTCGCCCAGTGGCTAATCTGCCACTGCTTCTCCCCCTCTCTGGTTTGCCAGCCCAAACACACCTCTCTTGTCCCAGGGAGTGACTACAGACTTTCCCAGTAGCCCCTTCTGTTTCCAATTTCATGTCTTTACAGTCCCAGCCCAGCTCATTCCTCCTCAGCTGGGCTTCCTCATTCAATCAGAGATTAAAATAAAAAATAAAAAAATTAATGGAAATATCCTATCTCCTAGAACTGGAAGGGACCTTGAAAGATCATTGAGTCCAGCCCCCTGCCTTCACTAGCAGGACCAAGTACTGATGTTGCCCCAGATCCCTAGGTGGCCCCCTCAAGGATTGAACTCATAACCCTGGGTTTAGCATGCAATGCTCAAACCACTGAGCTATTCCACCCCCCCCCCAAGTGTGGGGTGAACACCTTGTCACAAATATACTGATAGCTGAAACAGGAAAAACATACTGCTACATTGTGAAATTCTATACCTTGTGGGAGTGCCCTGTAACCTCCATATTCTTCATTTACATATAACTGTTATATTGCATAGAAAGCATGCCATGTGAGGTATCATGGGAAAGGTTATGATCTGCTGTAAGCCATTGTTCCATCTAAATATATGTATCATTAATGCATATAAAATTATAAGAATTGTATTGTATGGTTTTCACTAAAATATGCTGTGGGTTTGGGAAGCGCCCAGATACTAGCTATCCAGAGACAACGACAAGGGAAGAGGTAACCAGCACCCGGGTGGGTGCTGAACAGACACCACCAGCCCTTGTCCATCAGAGGAGTTACAATTCAATGACTCACTCACAAGAAACACCTTCTGACTCAGCAATGCCCACCAGACATGCCTGGACTTGTGTTCTCCAATCACATGGACTAAGGGTATAAAACAGAGCATGGTGGCCCCATGCTTGGCCTTTTCTCCCCTCCCCACCTATGCTGCAAGCAACAAGGACACTCAGAAGACTGAAGACTCCAACAGAGGAGATTGGCCCAGGTTTCAAGGGTGAAAGCAGTGTACTATGAACTGCAATATCCAGTGGGGTGAGAAAAACTGCTTAATCTAGATGTTGCCCAGTCTAATGGGGTTGAGAGTTTAGACTGCATTGTTTATATTTTATTTTATTTTGGTAACCACTCTGACTTTTTGCCTATCACTTGTAATCACGTAAAATCTATCTTTTGCAATCAATAAACTTGTTTTACTGTTTATCTTTATCAGTCAGTTTGCCTGAAATGTTTGGTAAATCTGCTCAGCTTTACAAAGGGTGGTGTATATCCACTTTCCATTGATGAAGTGGTGAACCAATTAGTAAACTTGCATTGCTGAAGAAAGGGTCTTGAGCAGTGAAAGATGGTAGATTCCTGAGGTACAAGGCTGGGACCTGGGGGCATTTTCACTTGTTATACCTTTCCAGCAGGATTAGGAATCATTAATAACTACTCTCTGAGTATGGTTATCCAGCCAGTTATGCACCCACTTTATAGTAGCCCCATCTAAGTTGTATTTGCCTAGTTTATTGATATGAATATCATGCGTGACCATATTAAATGCCTTACTAAAGACTAGGTTGGCTGGTGACTTTCTCTGTGTGATTCATGATTGGCTCTGGGAGCATTCATGCAATCTTGCTGTGTGGGGCTCCACATGCTGTTGTGCTGAGTGATAACAGCACCTGGAGGGGTTTGCTGCTTGTCACTAGCAAAGCATTGTGAGAGACAGTGTTATGCTTATAAGCAGCACATGGGATTTTTTTCAGGGGAAAGGCAATACACCACATTTATTGGAGATACAGCAATTAGCATACGCATTCAATCACACCCACACACACACTGTCCCGCTAGTCGATGTTATAGTTACCAGTCCAGAGTCCGGATCAATCTAGTGACCAGCTAGGTTGATCATGGGTAGAGAGGAGCCGGGTTCTGTCGGTTGTGACGTGATGCTCAGGGGAAGTTTTGGCAGGATGAACCCAACGTTTCATGGCAAAGCACCCTATTTATATAGTGATCTTCCTTCATTAGGACCAATGAGTTTTGCACTGTTATGCTGTAATCAATAGCTGTTTGACGAGTGCTTTTATTAGTTTTTTAGGGAGTTACCCCAGGCTGGTTTTGATTACAACTATCTTGTCCCCATTGATGGGTGCCTGCCAGTTGTTAATTTGCCCTCCTCTGACATCTCCTTGCGCCTTTACATCGGTCCTTGATTCCTTCCTAGAACATCTGGTCCAGTGATGACCTTCACGCTTATTTTCAAATACACACATTCCTCATTCACACACAAAACAGGATTGATTTACACAAAGCATTTCAACAGGAACATCGAATTTCAATGCAGGAAAAACAATCATTGCATTCTTTTACTTATTTCAAAAATGCTAAACCTACAACAAAGTGGTGACCCTAAAAGTCTGTTACTGACTTGAAATCAGCTTTAGACACAAGATTCTGGCTGATGCATTTTTACCAATGACACATGAGGCCATTCCTTTCTGCTTTCAGAAAGGGTGGCTGTCAGGATGTGGTCAAATCATACACGAATACATTTAATGCATGCTACATTATTATTTTTTTATTTTAAATTATATAAAATACAAACATAAAATCCTACTACAACAACAGCCCAGGTTGGAGAGATAAGGGGGCACAGTGGTCCCACGGTCCCAGGTTGCACCCCGGGGATCCCATCACATACATATTAGGAAAAAAACTACACACAGAGAGGTATTTAAATAAAAGCAGAAAATCTAGATTTATAGATAAGAAAAAGCAGTTCCTAGGTTTGATATAGGACAGCATATTCTGTATCATAAAAATTAATGGATGACTTTACAAACCACCTTATACAACAACAAAAAACAAACCTAGAGAGAGCACTAGACTGCAGATAGGTTACATACAGCAGGTTCACAAGCAATAACATCTGCTGGAGATACAAACAGAAATCAAGATCTTAACACTTATTCTGGGGCTGTCCAAAAGATACTGACCTCTGGAGAGGCTCATCACTATTAGAACTTTTCGTGAACACTGATCTCACAAGATAGCTACGTCTCTTCATATTCTGAGATATTGCCTTAGATCCACACTTTCCCAAAACAAAATAAACATGATTCTGATGTTTTGTCGAGCTCTAGGATTTAAAAAAAATGCTTGTAAAAATAAACTTAACAAACATTCCAGGCTTGAAAGACTGAAATGTAAGAGTCAGCCATAGAGCTGTGCAGGAACCAGAATTTCTGTCCTGTGGAAAATTCACAGTTCCCCAAAAATGTTCCAAAAAGAAAGTTGGATATGCAAAATTTTCCATGAGAAGGACATTTTCACAGAATTATGTTCCAGAAGAACTGAAAGGAACGCTTATAAAGTGTCCGGTCGCAAGCCAATGAGGGAGCTGGTTGCCTGGGGAGCCAGGGAGCCCAATGATCTGACTGCTCAGGGAGTGAGCCAGCCCAGGGAGCTAGCCAGCCAACCTGCCTGTCTGGTTTCCATCAAAATTTACGTGAAGTGACACATTGCTGTGGAATGTTTCAATTCAGTCAAATCAGTATTTTCCAGTGGAAAACTGGTTTGTCAGAAAATTTTCCCCAAACTCTATTAACTACATAGAGCAAGAATAGCACATTCCTGATTTTCTGATTGGCATCCAATGGAAACTAACATTACAAATAAACATCCAATAGAGTATGTTATCTGAAAAGAACTAGAATGTACTCACAGTTGTATGTATTCAAGTTAGCAGCAATACAAAGATTGGAATGCAGTATTCAGTTGAAGTAAAGAAGTTATTGACTGTATCTAAAGGGTATTATAAGAAGACAACGAAAACTAATATTTGTGAAAAGTGAATCTCAAAAGGTTCAGATATTGTGTTCACTTTAGTTTAGATAAGTAATGCTGAGAAAATTGGATGCTTATGTGAGCTTTGTCCAAACTAAACAAACCACTTGGGTCTGCAAAAATGGGCTGGAGATCTCACAAGAACATAAGAGTTTTTCTTTGGTTGTGTCAGTGTTCTGCTTCCAGACGTAGCTATAACTAGCAAGTGCAGAGGTACACAGAATACAAAATAATGGGAGAAAACTCTTTGAACCTCATCAAGGATTTATATTTCAGGTTCAGAACAAGCAATGAGTGAAAGCTAGGTGTGGCTCATATTCTATCTGAATCTGTTTGCATGTCTGTAATAATAAATAATAATGTCTTAGATTCATATAGCATATTTCCTTCTGAAGGATCCTCAAGTTCTCCCAGTGGCCTGAATGGATAGCCATCTGCAATTTTTACAAGCAGAAAAGTCTGAAGAATTAATCAGGGTGTTGAATCGCTCACAAAGAGATTGGAAAACACTTTATGGAAAAAGTTTAAGGAATAATCAGGTCTTGGAAGTTCGAGGGCTTTTAAAATGTTTTTCTATGCACTTTTGCACAAAAGATCCGCCTTATAGTTGGCTCTGTATCTGGAGCCCAGATTTACATTTAACAACTTGTTTCTGTCCTGAATGTAGACGTTAAGAAAAAAAAATCAGCCAGATACATTACAGATGTTGCAGTCAGCTTTCTCTTGTCATTCTCAGCACGTTGTGTGTGTACGTATGCATAGGATGGCAAGACAAGCACTTCCACGTGAATATGGTTGTTCACATATGAATAAAATAATTCATGCACAGCTGTTTGTGAAAAAAGCTCCTCCTCAAACTTTCTGTGAACAAAAACTGGTTGCACAAGTGTTCGTGGCAAAGTCAACAGAAAGAGTGCAAATATGATGGCCATCATCTTGGCTGACATACTGAGGAGTTGAATTGTGCAAATTCATTACATTTACATTTTCCCACTCTTCATTCAGGTCTAGTTAATATTGATTCTTGTTCACATGAACTAGTTTATATGAACTGTCAGATTTGAATCTGGGAAGAAACTTCAAGTCATGTTGCTGGGGGGGGGGTTGTTTTTATTCTTTTAAAAAATATTTCCTGTGATGCATTGAACAAAGACCATATCTTCAGATTAATTGGGTGTAATATACACTGTCAGTTTCCTTTGATTGCATGGAAGACTTGGTGGTCCTTGGTCTAAATTTGTTCCTTTTCAAAAACAAAAAGTCCAATGTAAACACGGGAAAAAAATTACTAAACAGTATAGGTCAGATCCTCAGCTGATAGAAATAAGTGTAGTTTTATTGCCTTCAGTGCAAGTACATTAATATGTACTAGCTGAACTCTGTCCTGTGAGTGTAACACATAAGCAAACATGCAGCAATAAGGAAAGGTGATGCATTTGCATTCATAAGACTCAACTGCCAGTTCTTTTTACATAGCTAAAATAGTTGCATATCAACTTTAAATGATGAGTTAGTAAAGAAGAGTTCCCTCATATAACTGACTGCTTTTCATTTAACATGAAATCAACATGTTCTTAAATGTTTACAATTATTACAATTAAAAATTAGAGCTGTGCGGGAATTGGAAATTTCCATTTCATATGAAATTCCATTATTTTGAAATTTGTTTTCAATCAAAATCAAAACAAAAACCAAGAACTTCAAAATTTTCCATAAAATGAAAATTTGAAAACAAAAAATATAAATTTCAAGTCAATCAAAACATTGTTACAATAAAATTGAAATATTTTGTTCCATTTTTGTTCGTTTTGATCTTATTGCACATTATATTAAAATCTGACACATAAAATAAAATACATTTCAAAATTAAAAATGCTTTTCTATTGAAAAATCAGAATGGTCCATTCCAATAAGATCAGAATGTTTTGACCTCATTGAAACACTTCATTTTGATTTTTCCCCCCAATATAAAATTTCATTGAAATTGACACATTCACACAGAAAGTTTCAATTTTCACAAAACTGCATTTTCTGATGGAAAAATGTGCAGTTGGAAAATTTTCAATGAGCTCTATTAAAAAGTCAGCATTTACCAACACTTGCCACTTGAATACTGTAGTAGTTTTCCTTATGCATGTTTTATTAGAGAAAAAGCTCCTATTAATCTTTTGAGATATAATTCTTGCCCTGCGAAATCTCCAACTACAGAGGAGAGAGATTTTCCTTAAATATATTACCATTAATTATGGGATCAGGTCTGATATTAGCCCAGCCCTAATTCTTTACCTACAGAATTGAAAATGATCTCTTTTTTAAAATGGATCATGGACAAAAAAGTATATTACTGCTTTGGTGTTTGGTAAAAGCAAATACTGTGAATGATACTTAGCAGCTGAAATATTATACAAACTTTGCAAATGCTCAAAATTCATGAAAATTAATTTTATATTTTGTGACTTGCCTAACTTTTCAGTATTAAGCTGCCACTGTTTTATTTCAGATTAAAAGGGGAAAACCAGCAGAGTAAAATTAGATTATTATTTATCTGTTTTATTGTTCTAGCCAAGAAGCCATTATGAACACATAGTAAAAATATCATTTAAAAAACCCACTTCAGGGCCCTATCATCTCTTTCTGCAGGAGGAAAAAATATTACACTGACAACTGTACAGAATCAGGCAAAGTTCCACATGCATTATCTCCTCCTAGATTATGGTTAGGGGTCATACTAAACCATGGACTATGAGGCTGCCAAGATCTGTGAGGAAAATGAAGATGTCTGGGCATCCATAAGAAGAGCCAGCTCCTCCATACTGCCCTGCCCCATTGCTCCATTAAAACTCATGCAGTGGCCTCGTTCTCCTTTTGGCCTGATGTTAGCTCTGTATTCTGATGATTTATTATTTGTATTGTTGCAGCCCTTAGAGACCCCAAACACAGATCAGGGCCTCACTGTACACAGAACTGTACACACAGATAACAAACGATGGTCCTTGTGCCCAAAAGCATATAATTATAGGAGAAGCTGGTTGCATTCCCATTATAAAAGATTCCTGTGATCTCTTTGTTGAGAAGCTCTCACACCTCCATTGTTTGCATTAGCCCTTTGATATTCAGCAAGGGAAATCTCCTTAGGCTATAGCAGTGCCATTTTTTTGTTCCATGAAATTGCATTTAGATATGGCTGAGATAGAAACAGTTAAAAATAACCATTTCCCTTCTCTCACTTGTATTTTACAGGAAACTTTTTGCAGCTAGTAAAAGTTGCTGAACATTCCAAGACTGGGCTCATGCTTGCACCCCAGCAGCAGCAGCCACACACTGCAGTGGGAATACCAGGAAGCTGCACCTGCTAACACAACTGCTGCTGGGGAAACAAGCTGGAGAAGAGAGACAAACCAGATCAGTCTCCTCCTGACAAAACTCTGGACCCAGCACATAGCCCCAGGTGTTCATATGGCCCATTCTCCTGGGGTCACCACACGGGGCAGGCGGTCCTCCCAATTCAAGGGGTCCAAGGGAGAGAAAGAGACAAGTAAGGATGGGCTTTCCCCATCAACTCCAAACCCAGCAATCCATCTCTTCCTCTGGGACAACAGTAGTGCCGTTTGGAAAAAAAAATCCATCAAAATTATTTTGACAGAAAATGGGATTTTTGACAAAAGAATTTTCACTGAAAGTGTTTGCTGTCCTCAAACATTTTCAATTTTTTTTGTCAGAAAACCAGGAAGCCAAAGGTTCAAATCCTGATCATTACACAGCTATGTTATGATATAGTCCTTAATTAAATGATCACATACACTTTTTCCCACAGAACTTCTGCTGTATTCAGTGAGCATAATGGACAGATAAGGGGGCAAAATTACTGTTGCAAAGGTAACTTAAATCTGGCATTTCCTAACTTTCAAGAGCTTGCCTTTGTAACCCAAATGTGTTTTTTTTTATCTGATGGATAATAGTGCCTCACAATGCTCTTCAATCACTAGTGCTCTTCAATCTCCAACTCCGTTCTGGGTTAACTGGCCAGATTTGGCCATCATTTGTGTTGCTTGCATCCCCTCTGCACCTCACAGCAAGAGGGCATGATATCATAGGCATCAACTCTGTGGATGTTTCAGGGCTGGAGCACCCATGTTAAAAAAACTAATGTGTACTCAGCACCCACCAGCCATCTGCCAATCAGCTGTTTGGCAGCAGGCAGGAGATGCGGGGAGAAAAAAATCAATGGTCATCTTTCCATTAACTTCGATGACCTTTAAATGAAGCCCCTTGTGATTATAGGCTAAGATTTCCAGTGTTGTTAGATGCCATTAAAATATGGTTGATAAATGTAAGAGCAAATGTAAAAAGTAAGATGTTATACTTAGACTTCTGTAAGGCATTTGACTTGGTACCACATGGTGTTTCTGATTAAAAACTAGATGGGCATTTTGTAAAATGTTGCCACAAAACTTATGTTTCAGTGAAAGTGATTTATACATTTCTATATGTGCATACAATTAAATAAATTAAGCTAAACTCTGCTTTTAGTTACATATATGCAACTTTGTTAACCTTAATGGAGTAATTGAGTATAGAAATCAATTGTGATGGTTCAACTCTAAAATTTTTGACGGTTCAGTGCAGATAAATATCCAGATCTTGTATAAATGTCTTTGGTCAAGAAATCCTGCTGGAAATATGACAAAAATAGAAAAACTACAGTCCTGTGAGGAAGGTTCTCTCTGCTCTTAAATGAAACCCAGCATTTGAAAAACATACATTGAAAATTAAAATAACAAACAAACAAAAAAAACCACTTTTTTTGAACCTCAAAAAGATTAATTTTGGGTGCTAATTCTCGGTAATCATTTGGGTTAATACCAATTTACTCAAACCATTTTATCCATTTCTGCCAAATATTCTACTAGAACTGTACTCATGTTTTTTAAGGGTTACTGATTTGTTTATGAAACATATCACAGATACTGTGCTTTAATAATGCAAGGCTCATGTTGGAAAAGGTACTCTGCGAGACAGTCGATAAACAAATAAATATTAATTGGGCCAAAAAGAATATAAGAATGACTTCATAGACTGGTAGAGAGGGCACTCACCTTGGAGCTGGGAAACCCAGGATCCAGTCCCCCTGCTCCAATAAATCTTTAATTATTTATCCTCAGTGGAACAGCTTCAACAGGAGAGAGCAAGGATCATCCACAGCAGAATATTTTATAGAACAATGATTTAGGGAACTCACCTGGCAGGTGGCAGATTCCTGTTCAAATTCCTTGCTTTCATCAGGCGGGGGGAACTTGAACCAGGGGTCTCCCACATGTCAGGCGAGTATCCTAATGATTGGATTAAAAGTTAGGAGGGAAATCTTTCCCCTTCCCCTAGGCTTCTTGCAAGAGGTAATGCTTGAGGTGCCTAAATCCAGGAGAGGGTTCACAACTAAGAATCACAATCAGAGATGGGCTCCCCCGAGAGACTGGTGGGATTTAGGACATACCCCTGTCATCAGCATCGCACCAGCTAACGTAGGTAGCTCCCCACCCAGTGTGCTAGCTTTTGTGAATAGCAGTCTAAGGCACGTATCTCTCCCCATGCATTGTATAAATTGCCTAGGCATCTAAAACAGGCTTTGTGAATTGCATGGTTTTGTGATTTTCTAGGTGCCTAAAAGTTAGTCCTTAGTGAATCTAGCCCTCAGCTACTACAAAGAAGAGTATGAGGTAAGAACAGCTCAAAGCTACAGTTGCAGGAAAAGTCCTGCTCAGCCCTGGGCTGGAATATGTCCTGGTGGACAGAATTTTCAGGGAATTTGACTGCTAAAATCTGACTCTACCGAGCATGTGCAAACTTATAGTATGGCTAAATTTAAATGGATTTTTATGGAGACAGCAAAAGGCACATCTCTAACAGAAATGACAGCCTGCTGCAAAATTTCAAGGTTTTGCTCCAGAAATTAGGGTGCTATAGCTTTCTAAAAAGATTACCAGAATATTTTTTTTAAGTTGGACAAAACAATGCATTTTTCCCTGGCCTGCTTCTTGAAAATAGCTTAACTGTTTTGGCTGAAATATTTAAAAAAAAAAAAAAAATCAGCCTAAGGCAGACATCCAACATGGAAAATTTCAGCCCCAATGGTTACATGTTGCAAAGTTATGAGGAACTGAAAACAGGGTCTTATAATAGGAAGTGTCAGACAAACATAGTAATAGGCAGTGTGTGTGGGTGCATAGGTGCAATGGTACCTCCTCTGGCCAGACCCTGGGCTCACCCAGCCTAGTGGAGCAGTCAGTCTATTCCTGGTACCCAGGAAGCTGAAAACCCTTTCTTCACTCCCAAGTCCTTCGGGGGTTATCTGGCTATGCCGAAAGAATGACAGAAGACACTGGATATGGGTTTAATCAGGTCACAACTTTATTACTGACAGACGTCTGGGACTAACCCAGCAGATAAAATGTGTGCAGTGCAGGTGCAAAATTTATGTCCCTCCAGCAGATTCACTGCCAGGACCTTACCAATTCCAGCCAATTCCGGGGGGGGGGCTTCCACAGCTCCTCCCCATTTATCCAGGTCCTTCCAGAAATTCCCTTGCTGAGACCTTACCGACCATGCCCCCTTGTAGGAGGAGTTAAGGTGGACTATAATGATGGGGGCATTGGCTCCCTGTTGTACCAGTCATAGGAGTCCCCAACTGCCCCCAGCTTGCTCAATTACTAAGCACCTCTCCTTAATTCCTTTTCCAAGCCGACCTTTTTAAACTCCACATTCCTATGTGGTGAGTTATTACAGTGACCAGATGTCCCAATTTTATAGGGACAGTCCCGATTTTGGGGTCTTTTTCTTATATAGGCTCCTATTACCCCCCACCCCCTGTCCTGATTTTTCACATTTGCTGTCTGGTCACCCTATGAGTTATCCACCATGCTGACTGGTCTTTCCAGCACCTTTACGTCTTCCCTCCTCCCCCAAACCAGAAGGCATTGTCTTCTTCTGCGGGCCAGCCAGCCAAACTCCTCCCTGCTTAAGTGCAGGGTGACGATTAGTAGGGGAATGAAGGTTCGCCCACTCCATTGGGTTCCAGCTCATGGCCCTCAAGCTACATAAGCAAGATCAGGGTTCTTTGACTCTGACAGAGTCCTGAGCATCTTTCTGCCTTTCTTTGGATCTCTGCAGGCTCCGCTGTTAATCAGTTTGTCCCCTCCTGGGCTGTTGTCTCTGGGCAGCTCTTTAGTAGATTGCTAGCAGACACTCCTTTTTCCAGTCTGCTCACTCCTCGGTAGTCACCATACCCCTCTTGTACACTCCTTTTATCCTCCCAGCTGCTATGAGGCTTCCAATCATCAGTGACCAAAAGTGTCTGTATTAACCCTTTGGTTGCTGAGCCTTCGTGGGGTACATACACCACACAGCAGCAGTATTAGCAGTGCTGATTATAATAAAAAAAATAGATCCTTAGTCCTTTAAAATACGTTGTGCACCACATCATCAATGCCACAAAGCAAATTTGAACCTGGCCTACATGATCACCTGAGGATACCTCTTGCATAAGGAAATATTTCAGTGACAGCATAACTGAAACTATGTCATACACCCTGGCAGCTCCTGGTGTTAAAGGCATGGCCAGTGTACTACAAGTGCAGTTGGCAATCCTCACGTGCATGGACCAGCCCCTTTTGGGGGGCATAGCAGCCAGGAGCAAATCAGAGCAAACTCAAGGCTACTATAAATTATGCCAGGGCCAAATCAGCACCTGGCCAAATCTATGATGGGTAAAGGGTTTATGTTTGCATAAAGGAGCTTTTCACACCCCTTTTCTTGCCATCCCCCACCACTCAGTTCCTCCATCAAGGGAATTTTGGCTGGATTACAGTTGTATCATTTATGACAGGATAGCTCTTGTCATTGGTTTTACCTCTTTTTCTCTTGCAGAGTTTAATATTGAAACCTTCCTTCCCCTTCAGATTTTTTATTTTTTCAGAGAATAAGGGTGTTTCCCCCTTCAAACATTTTATAATAATGCGAGAAAAATAGCGTCATGTACACAGCATCACATAGATTTGAATATACAGTCTTATTTTTCTATTCAACAAACATGAGGGAAGAATTTGAATAAGGTTTGGAAGTTGACCTAGCAAAGTGTCTGCAGCCCTAATTGGCAAATGTGTTCAACCTGCTGTCAAATTATCTAACTGATGTAGGAACTGACTGGGTCCTTGGAGGGCTGATTATGCCAGGTGAGTTCTATGAAAAAAAACTCCTGTAACATTCGTAAAGGAGGTCTGAAACTGAAACAAAGTAAAAACATGACAAAAATATGTTTGTGTTGCTGACACAGGAATATTAAACACAGAGCAAAATTATAAACAAAAAAAATTAGAAGTGGTGACTTGAAAGAAAAAAATATGCACAAAATGCTAGTGTTTTTAATAATGAACTGAATATTTAACAAGCCTTTGGTAATTAGAGTAGCAAAGAGGATTTAAAAATAACATTGGGATCAGAAAGTGAGTGCATAGTGTTTTAGATTCCCCAATTGGTAGATTCTAATATACTGGTAATGACAAGTGTCATAATGCTAACATGAAATTTTGTAGTAGGTGGGAATACTCCCCTCAGAAAAAGGATATTTTAGTCCCCTTCAGGATTTCATTTGCATTTGATATATGTTCTGTAGTACACTGATCTGTTCTGGAACTTCTTCTAGCTAATTCTTGGAAGGATAAAATGATACAACAGGCCTAAAGTAAATGTAGGGGTGTATTATTGAGCTAAAGTGATAATTAATCACTGTTACATTATAACACCATACACAACAGTATTACCTGTCCAAAATCATGGAAGTGCATTTTGCTAAAAGCATTAGTGAGATGTATATTAATTTACACCATAAGTGTTTGTGTGTGTGTGTGTGTCTGTGTGTGTTAAAACTTCACTGGCCACATTTAAAGAAAGTGATCATCAATTGATTTTCATTATAGGGAATTTTGTATCAGAATAAATAACTTTGAATATTTTATTCACATAGGGCCAAGTTGTGGCTTAGCTTGCATGGCAGCAGAAAGGATTAAGGGGGTGTAATGTACCCTCTTATTCATAAGATTGGATGTAGCTAGGTAAACAGAGCCAGGACCATACAGCCACCATGCCCCTTTCATCACTGATACAGATGTAGACAAGGAGTGGTAAAGACAGACCTATGCCAGAGTGCGGGAAGACTATAGGCATAGTATGGTGCTTCCACCTCAGAATAAGGTGGGAAACAGGAGGCAGATGGTGGCTGGAGTGTCTCTTGCTTGGGGCTTATGGGAAAGCCTCCACTGAGCCCATACAAAATACTTTAAAGTCTTATTGAAATAGAACAATGGTGGTATCAATGAAACAGAAGATTGATGGAATGAAAGAAACTATTACTCAGTGAAGGCTTCTCAGGGTAAAGTACAGTAAAATCTGTGTCAGACCCTGGGTTTGAGGTGGTCAGGGTTGGAGTTGGAGTGCGGGTCAAGAACAGGTATTAAGAGTCAAAGCCGGACACAAAATTGGGACTGGGCCAAGGGCACCGGCTGTGAATAAGAGTCCATAGATTAGCCAAATCAGGGTCATAGTTAGAGTCGGGAAGCCAGCCAAAGCCTGGGTGGAGTCAGTCCAGTCACAGTGGTCTGGGGGTCAGGAAGTTGGTGCAGGGCTGGAGCAGGGTAAGAGAAGGGCACAGACGTAGATGAAGTGGGCTGCACCAAGATTGGAGCAGGAACAGGCACAGGATCAAGGGCAGGCTGGAAGCCTAGGGAGTCTGTAATCCCACAAAACAATAGGAGAATTCCTAGCCAAGTAGTACCGTTGCACAGACTAACTTGTGGCTCTGACAGTGAGAGTGAAATACCTATGCCTTGGCATCATCCGACCCTACAGCATGCCTGGCAGATGAGCCACTGAAGGCTGTGCTGGAGGAGTGAGTCGGCATAGCTGAGTGAGCAGCCCTGGTCCGGCTGTGAGTTTGCCTCATAATCTTTGCCTGTATCTTTATGTTGGCTCTGATCAACTCTCTGCAGGACTAAACTTGCATTCCTTGCTCACACTAAATTCTTGTTGAAGTCTGTGGGAATTTTGAATGCCCAGTATGGCCCAAGTTTTAAACTTTGCCTGCTCACTTCCAGATGTTGCCAGTCTCCACTGCTACTACTCAAAAATCAAGTTTTATTAACTCTCTTTCATATTTACCTTATATTTTGGGGTCATTGGCTTTTATGTAAACCAGGAAGGAGAACTTTTCATTTGCCTTATTTCACCTAGCATATATATGCTTTGATAAGTACAGACTTGCTAGTGAAAAGGTTTTTCCATGGAAAGTACAATGACAGATGCAATCTTCTTTTCTGTTTTTCTTCTGTAAACACATGTTCAGATAGGATGGCAACATTTTCTCTATACCCTACATTTAGTCTGAAATAAAATACAATGAAAATTATTACTTTTTAAATTTATTTTCTTTTCCCTAAATATTCAGTATATTAGTGCAATCAAATATTCCAATGCCTCTAAATAAGCCTCAGAAACAATGAGAATTGCTTTTGCATACATAAGATGTCTCAGGGCTTTTTATAAAGTAATGCTAGTGACTGTGTAAGGAAATATTTGAAGGGGGAAAAAAGGGGTCACAACATCTCTTCTGACAGCCACCAGGATTGGGAAGAAATAGCCTTAATGAAATGTGTGATCTGAAGAATGAAGATGATACTGCCTCTTTGCAGGTTAGCGACATTAGCTGATACAGTGATACAATAATGTACTCAATACTTAGGTAAATATAGACACTAAGATTATGTGTGTTCCTGTTGCTTTACAGTATACAGAAATGGGGGTCAGTGAATGGAAGTTCAGCCTAAACAGGGCAGTTGGAGTGTTTATAGAGCCCTCTCAGATTCACCACAACATTATTTTAGACCCTGGAATTCCTCTTGTCATACGCTGCCGCTTGTCTCCATCCAGAAAACAGGCTCTCTTCAGAATGAATGCCTGTTGCCTAGCAGAGAAATTGATGATGACTGCTTTGGGTAGTTGTGACCAGCAGGGTGCTTCTGCAGAATACTGTGTCATCATTTTTCCTCTGCTATTCAGCAGCTGCTCCATTCATTCTGTGAGAAACCTTCTTTCCAGATGGCATTTGGGAGGTGAGATCAGGGTCTTCATCATGGGTAGTATTCTATTACAATTAAATGGAATAATTTTATGTGAAATGAGGTTGTTTGATGTGGGATAGATTGTTCACAGACCCTTCAGATGTTCCTGTAAATATATGCATTTTTAGGAGAGGAAGGTTGGGAATAAAATGAGCTGCTGCCTTTGGCACAATGACAGAAAGTACATATTAGTAGAGGAGACCCCCATCACCATTAATTCATAAAAAAAGATACATTGTGCTCTCATGTTGCATCAGCAGATGCATTTTTATTTAACTGGGGTATTAATCAGTAGAGTAAAAGATCTAGAAAGCACTTATCTCTCTTCCTCAGATGCAAGTGCCTTGCCATCATTACTGAAAGTGGCTCTTGTGCAATGAGCAGACTTTAAAGTTTTCATCAGTCCAAGGTTCTGTTCATTTTTGGCCAGTATTGATGAGGAGGGCATATACCGGAAAGACCATGTCAGTAGTCTGAAGAATCTTCATATCCTCTAATGCTCACAGAGATCAGGACACAATGATACCTGGGAAATTTGGTACAGACTATGAACCAAAAGAGCTGCAAAGTTACTGCAAACAGTGTAATTGTGGTTGTATTTAGCATGAATCAGATAATTAGCCAGTGTTCTCCCTTGCTTTTCTAGATGTAGGTAGTTTAGATTGTGTTATATTGTAATTTTACAACTAAAATCAAATTCATACCTGGTATAAACTCCAATAACTTCAGTGAATTTTGCTCCCAGATTCTGACCTCCCAATGTGCTCCATCAGGAACTGTGATGGGAATGGCCAGGTCTAGTGGTCACAGCCATAGCAGTCAGGCCTAGTCAGCAGAGTCAGCGCTGGAATCAGGAATCCAGAGCAGAACTGGAATGAGGCTAGGATGAGAGCAAAGCTGGAGCAAGAGCAGGCTAAGGGTTGGAGAGTCTGTTGCCACTTTGAGACAGGAGAGACTTCTAAGCCCTGGAGTGACAGCAAGCATACTGATCTGCTATTTCTCCTGTGAGGCTTATATATCTGCCCTGAAAATAACCAGACCAATTCCTGGCTTGCGGATTGGCTGGTGCCTAGCGTACGAGTGACTCATCACCTGGCATGCTCTGGCTCACCTGCATGAGTTACAACCATTTGCAATCTGCTTTGGCTAATCATGAATTGATTTTAAGATATTGGTTTTAATGTATAAAGCCCTTAATGGCTTGAGACCTACCTGTTTTCCTCCCCCATGGCACACTGCCATACCTGTGATCCTGGATGTTCCTGAGCTGGAGCACTATTAGTACAAGAGAAACGGTGTATCTGGCCGGGTGCTCTCCACTAGGGCTCTGGGCCTTTGGAATTTGCCCTTCATCCCAGGGTCCATAAATGCTAGCATTTATTTGCCTTCAGCGCTCTCTGCAGGGCCCTCATTTTCTCCATTGCCTGTGAGAAGACGGTTGATAATGGCGTGCGATTGTGGTGAGAATAGTTTGGGGAGGTTGGTTAGTTTTTGTTTTAGTTATGTTGCTGCTGGGTTATTTTGAATTCACCATTTGACGTGGGATAATTGGCACGTCTGTTTATGATTTAGTATATTTGTACTAATGATTCTCCAGGACACCCAGAGCACAGATGGGCAATCTTTTCTTGCAATCCAGTAAAGGTGTGAATAAATGTATATAGTTTTTTTCAATTTGTGTATGTGATGATATTACTGTGGCTACTGTGCTCAGTTCTGGAATCTCTTAGGTGTGTGGCTCAATCATTCTGAATATACTGCTTTCCTTTGGCGCTCCTTTTTAAAGGCCAAATGCTGAGCTACTTAGGGCAGAACAGTTCCAAGCCAAATACAGGTGTGCCAGAGAGGACAGAGCTCAAGGGGCATCCCACCTGGCACCACATGCAGGGATGTGATAAATGAAGTGTGTGTGTGGGGTGGGGGGGGACTCCCTTTCATGGACCTCCAGCCAGTCAGTTAGCTACAAAATCCCTGTTAGTAGCTGTTCTTTACTTGCTTTACCTGTAAAGGGTTTAAAAGGTCAAAGGAAGGGAATGGGCACCTGACTATAAGAGCCGATGGGAGGGCTAGAACTTTTTAAAATTGGGAAAAAAAACTTTCCCTTTGTCTGTCTGTTGTTCTTCTGTCCGGAGAGGAGACACAGAGCAGCAATGCTGTAAGAAGCTTGTGCCAGGTATGAAAAATCATTAAATCATACCTAGAAACTATGTAATTGAAATCCCAGATATGTAAGTAGATCAGAAAATGTCCAGGAAGACACAATTAGGTTTGTTTCTTTTATTTCTGTAAGGCTTGTGGACTCCTCTATGCAAACCTCCAGTGCTTTTGTTTGCTTGTAACCTTTAAGCGGGACCTCACAAACGTTATTTTAATGCTTAATCCTTATAAGTGGTTCTTTTTAAAATCTAGCAATAGTCTGAGTTTTTAGATATATTTTCTTTCTTTTGTTTTTTAATAAAATTTACCTTTGTTAAGAACAGGATTGGGTTTTTGTGTCCTAAGAGGTTTGTGAATATATTGTTTAATTAGCTTGTGGCAACAGCTGATTTCCTTTGTTTTCTTTCTCAGCTCTTCCCCAGGGGTTGGGGGGGGGAGGGCTTGACGGTACCTCACAGGTAGGAATTCCCAAGTGTGCCTTCCTGGGTCAAAGGAGTTTTTCTGCACTTGGGTGGTGGCAGCATCTACTCATCCAAGGTCAGAGAGAAGCTGTAACCTTGGAAGTTTAATACCAGCCTGGAGTGGCCAGTATTATTTTTTAGAATCCTTATGGGCCCCCACCTTCTGCACTCAAAGTGCCAGAGTGGGGAATCAGCCTTGACGAGGGACAAGGGAATAGTTCTATTATGGAGCACTAGTACTGCTCCTTGACAGCACGGCTGCTAGCCAAAGAGGCGTATGTATGAAGGATCTGAAGAAGATAATAGGATACAGACTTGTATGAGCAAACTGCAGAAACTCCTAAATTGACATTCATGTTCCTTCTCAGCCAAAGCCCACCCAAGTGTGCTTGTGATTGTATGTTTTGGAGGTTCGATTTCATAACTGCCAGGCACTTGTTTTTCTGAGTATATGATTTTATTAGGGAAAACTCCCTAATGATACATGCAGCTAGGTATTTAAAAAATATTCAGCACAGAGTGTTGAAGATGCCCATAATCATACAATACCTAAGCATTAAGCTGATAGTATTTCTATTTTCATTTGTCAGCATGTTATAGACAAAGAAAAGGTGAAATGTATTAAAAAAGCCAACGATTACAACCAGTTCTTAAATGAAGAGAGAATGGTATGGCTTGATATAAAATGTATTAACTTTAAAGACAAATGGGATAAAAGAATTTAAAATGTTCATGTTTAATTGATTTGTTCATTTGCTGTATATGAAATTTATTCAGGGAATATAATTAAATGTTCACTATCTCAGATGGACAGCACACCCTATCTCAAGAATTAATGAAATTACATATAGCTTCAGCAATGTGCTTGCAGTTTATAGCCCAATATTTTGGTTGCCTAGTGACCTGATTTTTTTTTAACTTTGAAAAGCAAAGTAAAAAAGAAAACAAACCCTGTACTGTGTGTTATGTAGTGGTGAAATGTGTACATAAAATATTACCTTTGCTGACTAGTATGTGCAGTTCAGCCAAATTCTTCATTAATTACCCTTGTAGTGAACAGGAAACCAACTTCATTACTATAACAACTAAAGAGATTGTGGGATTTTTTCCACTAGGTCTTACAGTGATGAATACTGTCTACTGCGTTGTTTAAAATATTTAGATTGACTTCATGATTCTGATGTAAGGATAGAATGTTAAACAGTTACAAGCACAGTCATTGTGATTTTTTTTTTAAAAAGCTACTTAAATGCCATATATTACATCCGTTTATTTCCATGAAAACAGTGAAAAATTGATTTTAAATGGTCAGTTTTCCACTCAGACATTTACAGTGTTTTAAAAGGATGGTAAGTTGCCATATTATGATAAGGAATTTACCTAGTGGTTGTGGACCTTTTCTGGCTTTCTTGAAAAATCTTGCACAGTCAAAAACATATGTGCTAATATTTACTGCTGTAGAATTGGTATTAGCATACTAATTTTCTTTTTATTCCCTAATCTAAAATCCTCCGAAATTTAGTGAGTTAAACTTTTCTCCCCTACAATTATAAACCAAAAATGAGACTAAAGCAGTCAGTTTTTCAAGCACTTCTGTAATCTTTCCTTTTATTCTGATTTTCTTTCTAAGTTGAAAATTAATAAAATAAGTTTGTTGCTGTGCCACATCAGTGCTCTTACCAGAGCTATGCAAAACGTTAGTAATTAAACCAGAACCTTTGGCCAAGTTCACTAAGACTTGTTATCCTTTTGGGTGGCCATATTCAATTTATGATTTGGGATGAAAAGCATATGAAACCAGGTGGATTTTGCCCCTCCCCCGCAACCAAGCAAAACTCAGTCTGTTGTTTTGGGTTTTTGCATTTGGGGCTGGAGAACTAGTTAAGCCGAGTAAATCTGGTATTTGTCTGTTTCCAATAAAGTTCTTTTAGCTGAAATTCATCCTTGGCTTATAGAGTTTGGGGTTCTTCTGAGGACGCAGTCAGCCCTATCTTTGAGGCACAATGTGCTGTTTGCATCATGACCCAATTGAGCTCACAAAATACTTGGTTTCTATTTTGAACACTCAGACATTGCTGGCTTGGGCAAGTTTCAGATTTCAGCCTAAATCATTCTCTCAGTCAGTCCTATAAAAATACACTAAATATTAGGCTGATTCAAGTCATTGCAAGGTAAGCATTCCATTCCCATTAAAAATAGTTGCTTTTACTGTCACTTCGTGTTAACGTACAGTAACTATCCAAGCATGAATGAATCCTCCAATCCATTTTACATTTTTCTAACTTCAGACAAGAATAGGGGTACTTAGGGAAACATCTAACCCATTACAAGATGCCATAACTGGTTGTGGAAATAGTTAAATATATGTTTTTAAAAAATCGTTATAAAAGTAATGGAACACAGATGTAGAAATGAGTGCTATGCTTATCAAGACAAGAGATCTTATGTTGGAACTAAATTTAACTTTCATCAGCTGCTTTGTAGTTTTTATATTTGTCATTGATTTGAAAATTGATTTTACACTTTGACATAGAATTAGGTTTGAAATATGTTTTCAGTATCACCTATTTATTAGTTCCATTAACAATGTATATGATAAGACATCTTAAAGTTGCAATTAATCAAAAGATCAAAGCCTATCTTCTTTCTTTTTATGTCATCCAGAAATACAGCACAGTGTGGGCTGGTCACCCAAGGATGTACTGTATGTTCTGAACTGTAAACAATATTTTTTTCAGTAAGTCACAGATTAATGTTTGGTTCAGAGTGTTTTATCTGAGCAAGTTTATTTTCCATGAACATTCAAATGGACAAAACTTATCTTTTCTGCTCATAAAAAAGCTTCTTTCTCTGTTTCATGTTTACTTAGCATAAAGAAGTGCTTGTTTTCCTACAGAAACTTATTGACAAGTACAGGGAAGGAATCCAATTATTAGGGAAATCTATAGAACTTGAGAGAGGCAGAGTAGCCCCATAGCTAGCGCATTGGACTCAGACTCAGGTTCTAGTCCTGGCTTTGATAGTGCTTTTCTGTGCCTCAGTTTCCTCATCTGTAAAATGGGGGTAATTATACTGATCTCCTATTAACAGCTCATCAATATCTACTGATGAAAGTGATATATAAAGGCTAGGTATTTATTATTATTATGAGTCCATTATTAGTATCTTGATTAAAAATCCACTAAAGTCAATATGATTACTCCCGTTGATTGAGCTTTGGCTCATGTGCCCAAAGAGGTCCAAATATGGTTGAAATAACATTAAATTTAGAAGATGCCAACATGTTTAAAATAATGTCTTATGGTTTACCCACCTCTAGTCCCATCTTATATCAATTTTACCAAGTTTGGCGCAAATGCTTCGGTTCGCAAGATTAAAGTTCACTTTCCACAGACCTCCATGTGAGTAAGGGCTTTGTCTACATGGCAAGCCAGGGTGTCAATCTATAGCACACCGGCTTGCTGTGCACTAACTGCCATGTGGACTTTGCAACAGTGCATTAAAAGTTCCATAGTATGGTACATCAAAGCACACTATGAAACTTTTAGTACTGCGGAATACTAAGTACAGGGTAGCAGGGTCCACTCAGTGATTTAGAGCATGAACAGTCACACCCTAGCTTGCTGTGCACTGTCTCTGTATGGAGAAGCCCTAAAACTCAGTTGCTTGGATATTTATCTTCAGTGTAAAGTTAACTTAAGTCCCATCCACACAGCATATCTGTCCCAAAATGATTTTTTTTTTTAATTTGAACAAATGTTTTCTTAAAATGTTTTTGTCGAACTTGACAGCTCATTAGAATACATAAAAGCTGGAAAAATTAAAACAAAGGCATCCAGTTCACATCTGCTTATCTAGTTATTGTAGAGAGACTATGTTTTTACTATTTGTTTGGCAATAAACAGGCAGTGGTGTGAGCTAAGGACAGAATATGAAGTTATAACTTTACCATGGCTTATTTGATTAAATCAGGCTCACAATAATATTTTTAACTGGGCTTGGATTGGGTGGTATGTGGGAGGATGGCATACTGGTACCTCTACCAACATGTCATCTTGTGCTCCATGAGCTCAGCTTTATATATATAAAGTCTCTAGGTGTCAAGGTTGTGAAGAAAACCTTAAAAATGTGAACTAAATGCAAATGAATTATTGAAGTCTACCAGACTCTGGAACGATAGGTCTGAGAAACATGAACTGTCTCATACATCTCACTGAGGTATTAATTCTGAAGCCCAGTGACAATGTTTTAAATATCAGCAATAGTAACTATTTTATTGCTCCTGAAAGCATGTAAGGAAAGAGATGAGAGAATCATAGATGTCCCATTTTGGCACCAGGCTTGGGTGATATTTGGAAGAATACCAACTCCTTATTTTCCCTCAATTATGGAGGAGAATGTCAAATGATGTTGGTTAAAATGCATTTGTCAAAAGATGAATAACATTTTCTTTGTGAATGACTGTCATTTAGTATTCTTGCCATACAAATTCAGGCACTTCAATTCCTGGCTCTTGCTAATTTTAATTTCTCTATTCCTCAGTTCCCCATCTGTAAGCTGGGGTAATATTTTCCTACATTACAGTAGTCTTATGAGGATAAATTCAGTAATGTTTGTAAGATATTAATGATGAGGATGGTATAAGTACATATGTAGATAGAGAATTTTAGATTGAATGTTCAGACTGACACACCTGCTTAGTTCCATGGTTCAAGTATTCCAAAAGACTTGACAGGAGATATACTGTTCCAGAACACTTTGGGAACTTTGAGCATGCAGGAAGAATGGAAGATAGGCACAGTATGATTTCTTCTGCTGCTTGGCACAGAACAGTGTAAACAGACTTGTTCTACTCCCCATTTTCCAGCAGTGACAGAAACAGCAATTCTGTGACTCACAATTTAAGACATTTTGGAGACTTCTGTCAAAAATTGCTTCTATGACAATCCAGCTATAGGTTTAGCAATCCATTTATGCTGAGCAATCTTAAAAACTGTCCATTTATATGTTCAATGGGAAAGATCATTTTGGCCTGTTCTTATCAACTTAGCTTTTGAATTGCTAAATTGCCCATTAGCAAGTACAACGAGGAGCCCTTGTGGCACCTTAGAGACTAACAAATTTATTTGGGCATAAGCTTTCATGGGATAGAACTCACTTCATCAGATGCACAAAGTGAAAAATACAGGAGCAGGTATAAATACATGAAAGGATGGGGGTTGCTTTACCAAGTGTGAAGTCAGTTTAATGAGATAAATCAATTAACAGCAGGATACCAAGGGAGGAAAAATAACTTTTGAAGTGGTAAGAGAGTGGCCCATTACAGACAGTTGACAAGAAGGTGTGAGTAACAGTAGGGAGAAATTAGTATTGGGGAAATTAAGTTTAGGTTTTGTAATGACCCAACCACTCCCAGTCTTTATTCAGGCCTAATCTGATGGTATCCAGTTTGCAAATTAATTCCAGTTCTGCAGCTTCATGTTGGAGTCTGTTTTTGAAGATTTTTTGTTGAAGAATTGCCACTTTGAGGTCTGTTATTGAGTGACCAGAGAGACTGAAATGTTCTTCTACTGGTTTTTGAATGCTATGATTCCTGATGTCAGATTTGTGTCCATTTATTCTTTTGCGTAGAGACTGTCTGGTTTGGCCAATGTACATGGCAGAGGGGCATTGCTGGCACATGATGGCATATATTACATTGGTAGATGTGCAAGCGAATGAGACCCGGATGGTGTGGCTGATGTGGTTAGGTCCTATGATGGTGTCCCTTGAATAGATATGTGGACAGAGTTAGCACTAGGATTTGTAGCAGGGTTTGGTTCCTGGGTTGTGTGGTGTGTAGTTGCTGGTGAGTATTTGCTTCAGGTGGGGGGGGGGCTGTCTGTAGGTGAGGACTGGCCTGTCTCCCAAGGTCTGTGAGAGTGAGGGATCATCTTTCAGAATAGGTTGTACATCCTTGACGATGCGCTGGAGAGGTTTTAGTTGGGGGCTGTAGGTGATGGCTAGTGGTGTTCTGTTACTTTCTTTGTTGTGACT
Source organism: Chrysemys picta bellii (assembly GCF_011386835.1). NCBI lineage: Eukaryota > Metazoa > Chordata > Testudines > Emydidae > Chrysemys > Chrysemys picta. The sequence goes on from NC_088795.1 coordinate 84,741,853, forward strand.
GTCTTGTAGTAGGTGACTTCTCGGTACCCTTCTGCCTCTGTCAATCTGTTTCTTCACTTCACCAGGTGGGTATTGCAGTTTTAAGAATGCTTGATAGAGATTCTGTAGGTGTTTGTCTCTGTCTGAGGGATTGGAGCAAATGCAGTTGTATCTTAGAGCTTGGCTGTGGACAATGGATCGTGTGATATGGTCTGGATGAAAGCTGGAGGCATGTAGGTAAGTATAGCGGTCAGTAGGTTTCCAGTATAGGGTGGTGTTTATGTGACCATTTCTTATTAGCACTGTAGTGTCTAGGAAGTGGACCTCTTGTGTGGTCCAGACTGAGGTTGATGTTGGGATGGAAATCGTTGAAACCTTGGTGGAATTCCTCAAGGGCCTCCTTCCCATGGGTCCATATGATGAAGATGTCATCAATGTAGCGCAAGTAGAGTAGGGGCGTAAGGGGATGAAAGCTGAGGAAGCATTGTTCTAAGCAAGCGTATGTTCAAAATGGATGTGTAGCATGGCAATGACCTCTGGCCCAGATCCTCAGAGGTAATTAGGTTCCTAATCCCCAAAGAAATCAATGGAAGATAGGTGCCTTTGGGTTCTATAGTAGCAAAAATTAAAGCTGGTAGACAAAATACAAAGCATCTTGCATTTTTTAAAGTGAACCTCTGGTACTAAGATTTAATTTTAAATATTAGTACTCTTCATGTATGTATTAATACATGTCTGCTGGAGACTGCCTGTAAAGAGGATGCCTGTGTGTGGCCTAACTTGCCACAATGGAAGGACAATTTGATGTGTGCTGAGGGGGGAGGGACAATTTGGTCCACTCTGATTTTATATTCTCTCACTGTTAGACCAAGCTGCACAAAAAACTTGGCTTGCAGAACTATGATTGATTGATGTTTTTAGTATCTCAGCTTAGTGTTGTTACCTTATCTGCTATGTTTTTCAGAGTCAGGGGTTAATTGCTCATGTCTAGCCACGTTTCTCCTTAAATCAGGGGAAGAGATGGGATAGTCTAATCTGGCTCTGTATCCCCTTCCCATTAGAACAGGCTGTACCCAAAGCTCGTATAATGAACTAGGATTGATTGATATAAGTTATCTCAAAACAGATGAACAGTTCTAATTTTCAGAATTTAGAAAAAATACAACAAAACAAAACCAACCACACCTAAATATAGAATTGCTGTGACAATTACTGAAGTCCTCTTCCATGTAAAGCTACAAAGATGTCCCGTGGCTTCAGAAAAATGCATTGCTTTAGGATAACAATAACATCATAGATTAGCAAGGCCATTACAATGGCTAGAAACATCACTGTTGCTAATTTTTTAATTGACTGGGCTCTGAATATTTTTTTAGTGCAATTTTTTCCACAATAAATTCTACTTGAGGGCTCATTAATTTTCCCCGTGATTCAACAGCTACTCTGTCTCTACAGTAACTAGTGACTAATCTGGGATTATTAGTGTTTCTGGTATGAAAAACAGTGTACAACATTTTCTTTTTGGTATTCTTCATTGTTTGCATAGCATATGCTTCTCTGGATGGACAAACATGTTTTATAATTCAGTCTCCCTTGTACATAACAAGGATGTTATTTATAGAAAAAAGTTTCATTAAACTTTAACTTATTCTGTGAGTTTGCAAAACACTTTTTAAAGTTTGACATTTGCAGAACCATGGTGTTACAGGATTCAATGCAGTCCTTTCCCCAGAATTTTATGTCTTGCTGATCTCAACTGGGATCCTGGGGTATTAAATAATTCTTTTGTGAATGTAACGTAAGGCCCAAGGTCAAACTAGATGATCATAATGATTCTTTCTGGTTTTAACATCTATGAATAAAACTTATGAACCTGACAGATACATTCTATACATTTCATTCTGGAACTGAAGTAAATCTGGAGTCACTCCACTAAAGTTACCCTACACCATTGTAACAGATGAGAATCTGGTCCTGAACTGGACACATGAAAATAGATCTGCATTTCAAAATGGTTTATTTACAATTCGCTTTGGGCCAGATTCTGTCACCCCTACTCACGTTAGGTAGTACCCTGTTCTGCGAGTAGCCCATTGAAATCAAGGGGATTACTTGGGGAGAATGGTGCTGTCTACATAAATAAAGGTGGTAGAATCTGGCCCTTTACTGTTAGTAATAATTACCTGATTATTTTTTAGAATTGTCTTTCTATTAGCATCAAGCTTATTTTGGTGAGTGAAAGAGGAAGTTAAGGTGGCAACTCTTGATTTTGTTTCTGAGTCATATAGCAAGGCTGATGATGAGCTGTTTCTGATGCGTTATATCCCTAGATGCTATTTTCTTTGATTCCTCATTGATTCAGAGAAGTTTCCACACTTTTATCCATTTGAGAACAAGATTTGTGCAAATCCACAGGAGATTTACATTAGATGCATGCCAATTTCTTAATGAACGAGAACTCACCATTCTGCCCTTTAAGCCTTCCACATTTCCTCTCTTGAATCAAAGTTGTTTTGTCCCTTGAGGTAGATTACACAGCTTCTGTGCCATTAAATAAAGCTGCACTTTTTGAGAGAGTATTCTTGGCACGGGGGATTAAAGGTGGAATGTTGATTTACACGGTTATTTCTGTTTAGTGTTTGTATAGCATAAAAATGATTGTTGACTATAAAGTAAGAATCTGATTATTTTTGAAATCTAGAGTGATTACCTGAGATACCTTATTTGAATCCATACTCAGGATTCCCTTTAACTTCAATGATCCCTTGGTGAAGTTGGTGAATTTCCTAAAACCTATATCCTCTGGGAAAAGCCATTCTGTACACTGTTCGACTGCAGCACACAGAGAACACAGTATGCTGACAGAAGGTTAGCAGCTGTGTTTTGAAACAGTAGCTAAAGAATTTTACCTCCCTAACTTTGCCTTAAAACACTGATAAAGTTCAATTATTCTATTTGGACACAGTTATAAATGATAAAAGTAGCATAATATGGACAGAATATGAAGGAATAAGGAGAGGCGGCATAAGTTTACCAAGCTGCCGCATGTGTCTAGAGGCATGGTTTGTTTTTTGATTCTTTTAGTAGAATACATTCCAAATATCCTCATGTGAATCTGAAAGATGAATCAGCTTAGTAGTGACACTATGTAACCAACTGTATTGTTTATTAACATTAGAACTCTAGCTCTAAGAAGGGAGAACAATAAAGATTGGTAGAAATCCTCCCTTCCCCATCGCCAATATCTCTACGCAAAGTCCTTATAATAGAGTGTGTAGCTTCCTAATGTTTCAGAGCTGTTAAAAATCAGTTCCACTAAGTCAGTACTCATAAGCAACCACAAAAATTCAGGTACAGAACATGTCTGACAGAAGGAAAGCATTTAATAGTTTTTAATAGTGAGAAAAATAGTTACAAATTAATGCTATCAGATACTATGGTGATAGGCATTTTGGAAATGCTAATGGTGAGAGACAAATAGATACGAGTGTAATCTCTGTATCAGCCAAGCTTTGAATCCTCACTTTTGTTCCAGAAAGTGGTTTGTTGAATAAAGGGAAAATAGGGCCCTTGTATTAAACAAGGTTTTGATATACACAATGGATGTATAACTTTAATAGTTGCAGCTCCTGATCCATGGCTGCAACAGTACATAACTTGCATCCAAGAGAAATTTGGAAGCCTAAAATATTAATGATGAATTTAAGATGGCTATATCTGCTTAAACAGTGCCCAATCTGCGACTGCTTTGTTGAGTCCTTTGTATTTCCTATATAATTGTGTTCTAAATTAAAATGAATGTCTTTTTTTTTAATATGCATGAAAAACTTACATAACAGTCTACAAATTTACTCCAGATGCATACTAACTGCTAGAATAAGCATTTCAGAATACGGTTTTACATAATACACTTATCTGCTTCATTTGACTATCCCCATAAACTCAGTACACTCCAAGCATAAACAGGTTGTTAAGTACATTGAAGGATTTTAGAATGAACACTAGAGCTGCAGTTATCATTAAAATGAAGTGCTGATATTGGAGTCAGGCCACACAGAAGTGTTTACCCAGTGCTATACTAGAATTACAATTCTTCCCTTCATTTAGACTTTGGAGTATGGATGGATCTGATGTGTGTCTCATTGGAACCTGACATTTGAAGTCCAAATGTTAAAATGCATGTACATACTAGTCTAAACATGTAGTCTGCTTGAGCAAGATGGGAAAATACTATATCATTGGGTTGGCAGGTTACAAATTCTCTCTCTCTCTCTCTTTTTTTTTAAACTGTGGATTGTGAATGCTGGACATCCAGTGCAGCATTACACAGAATGCTATGAGCTGACAAGTAATGTTCAATTAACTGATTGCAAAGCCCTAATGCTTTGTGAGAGAAATGATCATCATCACACAGTTCCACTGATTGTTCCAAATCTAGCTGATGAGATGGTCTTTGCATCCTTCAATGACATAAGAGAATAGAACAGCTGAAATAACACCAGTCACAAAGAATAAGAAATAGTACAAACTGACAGACTATTAGAAGAGATTATTTTTCCCTCTAAAAAAGATGGTTCTACTCACTATCAGAGTTATTTTTAAAGGTAGTTTGCTAATTGGTTCTTGACTATATTCTACTTTTTAAACCTCTGTGAAATACTTCATACAAATGTAATGTTTAAGTGAAGAAGCACACAGGCAAAATCAGATTTAGTTTAGTCTTCAGAGCATGCACCACGAGAAAGATCAGACTTTCATATTTTACAAATAATGGAAAATATTTCAGTTAGCCATAACAACTAGTTTGTCACATCACCACAAACTATCCACACAGCAACCCCGTAAAAAAAGCAGCTGTCCCCACCCCTTCAGGTCATGGGAACTCCCCTGTATCTTAATGTATTGGTGTTCAGAGAGAAGCAAAACACTGCTCCTCCCCTAGATGCCCTTTTCAGGTCTTTAGGGGACTGCCTTGTGTCAGCAAATTCCTTGTCAAGTAGTTACCTTTCTATGACCCACTGCCCTACCCAATCCACACAAGTCCTTTAAGAGGCAGGATGTCCCTGCTCTCATTATAGCTGCAGAAGCTTGGGGAAAACATCTATTCACACTTCCAGATGGGTCTGTTGTGCAACTGCAGTATGTACACCCCATAATCTTTTGCTCAGTGGCTATAGAGCTTTCCAGGTTCCTTATCAACTGCAAATAAGAAAGGAAAGGCCCCTAATCCTTAGCCATTTTGGAGCTGCCAGTCCACAGATCAACAGCAGAATTGTGGGGGCTGGCCATGCCCAAGGAGCTCTGACTGCTGTGGATGAACTGAGAGGAGGAGCTGGATCCACTGCAGAGCCTTGGTTGCATAGCAGCAGTCCCATCGCTACTTCCTGCTGCAGCTTTCCTCTGATTGGGGGATAGGATTGTCATTTGGGAAGGAACTGTGATGGCTGCAGGAGAGGCATGTGCTGCCAGGACACAGACATTGCAGGCTGAGGATCTGAGGTCAGGGCTAGGGGACAGACCCAAGAATCAGCACAAGTGTGTGGTCTATTTGAGCCTGCACCAAATGTAAAAACTGATCATCCCCTAAAGAAAAGGAGGAGTCTTACTCCAGAACTATGAAGTCGAGGCTGGAGAGGTCACTGGAACTGTGACCGATGAAGATAGAGTTCTTTGTGGGCATAATCTGGGATTTATGCCATATTCCCATCCACTGTTCTGTGCAACAATAGTGGGATGCTTTAAACATTATTAAAGGCACCATGCAATGGTGTAATCCCTGGATGAATTCCTGCCTTTCCAAAGGCTGAAAGAGTTTGGAACAACCTAATAGAGAGGGGATCCTCCTCCCCCTCAAGAGCTCTAGATACTGACTGAGGCATTGTGTGTGTCTTTGGCCTAGTATGGCTGAAGTATTTCCCTGTACGATAGAGTGAATCCCCATCACCTGCTAGAGACAGGAAGAGAAAAAAAAAAACAATTGGTGACATGCTTCACACTTGTGAGGTGACTGATAGATTGCATCCTGGCCAGAAGGGGAGGGAGGTAGGGGATGAGCCTACACCTTATAAACAGACTGAGGGAGCTCAGTAGGGAAAGACTGCAAAGAAGGCAGGACTCTCCTCTAAGAGGTAACCCACATGTGTAGGTTAGGATCTTGGCAGGGGCAGGGCCAGCTCCAGCATTTCTGCCGCCCAAGCAAAAAAACAAAACAAAACAAAACAAAACGCGATCACAATTGCGATCAGCGACGGCAATTGGGAAAAAAAAAAGCCGCGATCGGCAGCAGCAGTTCAGCGGCAGGTCCTTCGCTCCTAGAGAGAGTGAGGGACCTGCCGCCCCCGAATTGCCGCAGGTGCCACCCTTCTCCCTTGGCCGCCCCAAGCACCTGCTTGTTAAGCTGGTGCCTGGAGCTGGCCCTGGGCAGGGGAGCCCTGAGCCAGGGTCTAGAAGGATCAGGGACAGTCCTGGGAGGCAGTGGGGGGAAATCTGCTACACAAGAAGCAACAGAGGAGGAATTTGGCAGGAGCTGGTTAGGTTCCTGGGAGTGGAGAGAGAGGGCCTGATATAGTGCCAGTAAAAACACTTCACTAGAGCCTGACAGGGGTGGAAGACTTACTTAAATGGACTTTCAGTTGGACCTTTTTGTTATCCTGGAAGAGGTTTTAAACTTTGTGTTACTTGGCTGGAGGGCCAAACCTCAGAAGAGGTAGCAAGAGACAGATGGACTGCAGATGGTGCAGGAGCTGAGGATACTGGTGACATGTGCACCCAGACACAAGGGGGTACACTTGCGATGAGTATGCTACATAACACACCCTTTTTTCTACTGCTGTCCTATTAGGGGACAGCACGCCCAGCCTTGTATGAAGTGGCAGAGATGGAATGTAGCAGCTCCAGTATTGCTATCCTCAAGAGTTCATGAGTCAGTCCCACTCCCCTAAAAAAACATGCAGATTTTTCTGTTATCCTGAAACTTTTTTGTTAATGAAAGCTGAGATTCTCATGTGATGTCTTGATTCCAACAGTGTGATAAAATCATAAGAATTGGCAACATTGCAGCTCAAGCCAGGCAGCGATTCTAAAAATCTTGCTTGAGTGAAAGAGTGACTAACCTGTATCCCCTGAAGATCTAGCAAGAAGTACTGGGGGCACCTATCCCAGGAAAGAGGTGTAAGGTGAGGAATCAGATATGTCCTTTCTGTTGAAGATTTACTATATAATGGAGAGTTAGCGCTCTCTGGGGAGGAAAAACGACTGGAGAAAGCATCTGGGTTTCGAGGGATGTATCCTTGGAACTTTGAGTTTGTGTAGAATCCAGTCAGACCTGCAACCCAAGGAGAACTGAAAACAGCCACAGGAAACAGACCCGGGAGGGTTTAGTCCACATGACTCATACCAACTGGCCCTAGCTCTTCCACAGCCCAAACTGTGGCTTTGCTTCATCCATCTGTGAAATGGATGATAACAATTCCTTCCTACCTCATGGGGTGAGGATGTAGTATCTTTCTACCCATGTAAAGCACTTTGAGACTCTGGGATGGAGCATTCTGTAAGTATAAAGTGTTGTTATTTCTATGTAACAAATAGCTCATTCAGCCTTTGCAATAAATCTGTGTTTATCAGATTTCCCATAGTTTCAAAACAGTTTTCCCTGGAAGGTATGAAGACCTACTCTTTTGAGAGCTATTACAGATAATAGCATAACCTCATTCTTTGCATTTTCACTTAAATGATGAGCTTTTAACCACCATTACATACCTCAATAACATTTATTCAAATACACATATTCAAGTGTATTCTATTTATTTAGTATCTTTTGCAGTTGCTTTGACTACATTTGGCTCTCTGACCTTCAGGCACTCTCATCATCTGGAGACAAAAGTACTTTTAAAGAAATTAAATACAAATGAAATAATCAACAAATAGGAGAATCAGAATGGTCTTCACTTGGGTTGACATACTTAGGTTAAAGAAAAAAACCCATAATGGAACTGTAATTTAAAGGGTAATTTCCTTAAAAGGACCTCTGGCCCTATCATAGCATCCAGAGATCTGTTTCAAATACTGAAACAAATAGATTTTAAAGTGGATGAACACCGCATATATATATACGTTGTTGAAATATGGAGTGTGTAAAAATTCTTTTTCTATTATCCTTTTGATGAAACTGCTCCATTGTTTGCCCAATAAAATGTTTTCTAATTTTACTTTGAGTTTTCTCAATTCATTCCTCCTTAAACTCACCTTCAACAAAGAAGCTTGACTAGGTCTTATACCAGAGGATCATCCTAAACTTTCTACTCATATATAAATCTTACATTGTGCTTCAGTTGGACATGGCAATATTTTGGGGGAAATTACCACAAAAGGAAGAGAGGGACTAAAAAGAAATATAGTGACAGATGTCCATATTTACCACTGGTACTAATACAATAATAAGAATTGGTGACCTTTGAATGGCTTGGAGATTTGGCTAATTTTCTATAAACACTCATCTTTTGTAAGGTGTGGCAATCAAAACTGGACACAATACTTCAGCTTAGGCTCCATCTGCGCTGAGTAGAATGGAACAATTACCTCCCATGTCTTACATACAACCTTCATGTTAATACACACCAGAATGGTATTAGCTTTTTTTGTAACTGCATCACATTGTTGGCTCATTCAATTTGTAATCCACTATAATCCCCAGATCCTTTTTGGAAGTACTACTGTCTAGCCAGTTATTCCTCATCTTGTAGTCATTTATTTGATTTTTCCTTCCAAAGTGTACTACTTAGCACTTGGTCTTTATTGAATTTCATCTTGTTGATTTCAGACCAATTTTCCAATTCAGCAATGTCCTTTTGAATTCTAATCCTGTACTCCAAAGTGCTAGCAATCTCTCCCATCTTGTTATAACCATACTCTCTACTCCGCTATACAAGTCATAAATAAAAATATTGAATAGTACTGGACTCAGGACAAACCCCCACGGCACCCTTCTAGATACATCCTCTCAGTATGACAACAAACTATTAATAACTACTCTCTGAGTTCTGTTTTTCTATCAGTTGTCCAACCACTTTACAGTAACTTCATTTACACTACATTTCCCTCATTTCTTATGAGACTGTCATGTGGGACTCTGTCAAAAGTTTTACTAAAATTATCTACTACTTCCCCTCTAACCATTAGGTCAGTAACACTGTCAAAGGAGGAAATTATGTTGGTTTGGCATGATTTGTTCTTTACAACTCCATGTTGGCTATTACTTATCACCCTATTATCCTCTGGGTGCTTTTAAATTGATTGTTTAATAATCCATTCCAGTATCTTTCCCCGTATTGAAGTTAAGTTGACTGGTCTATAATTCCACAGGTCCGTTTTGTTCCCCTTTTTAACGACAGTTATATGTTTGACCTTCAACAGTTTTCTGGGCCTCATCTGTCCTTCATGAGTTCTTGATGATGTCTAATAAAACTGAGATTGCGTCATTCAGTTCCTTAAGTATTCTAATTTTGTCAGGCCTTGTTAACTTGAATGCCATTAATTTATCTAAATATTCTTTAATCTGTTCTTTCCTCTTCTGGCTTGTATTTCTTCCTTGTTGTTAATATTATTGTGTTAAGCATCTGGTCACAATTAACATTTTTAGTGATGACTGAAGCAAAATAGGCATTAAAATAGGAATCTTGTCCAAGTTCTTTATTTTTGGTGAGCTGTAAAATGGCAGTTGAGTCGTTTTAATTTAATTCATTGAAGCAGGAAGGAACTATGCAATAGTATCAGCAATCTTCTGTGATTATTAGTAATGGCATAGAGACTTAGATCTATACATTTCTTGTGGAGGAGCATACTTTATTCTCCAGCCTTTCAGCTCTCCACTAATATTGCCAACAAGGATGTAAAGTTAATTTAATCTCAATTGATACAATGGTTTTTGTGCTATAGACACCAGTCCACAAGGAACTGGACTAATACCAACAACAAACTAGACTAAGATCAACAACTTATTTTGCATAGGTCACTGAGTAACTATCATACAACTCAGAAATTCCAGACATTACTAACCCAAGAAGATTCAAAACAGTGTCTTAGAGGTGAAAGATTTCATATACCATTTCTATTTCACTAAGCCATCCAGTTCTCTGCATTGCTTTTTTTCATTATATTTGACATTTTTTAGATTTAATCATGGTTCCAGACTAGTAGCTTGTAGCTGTGGGCTGGTAAGGTAAGACTTTACTGAGCTACAGAAGATATTATTTAAAAGGGAAAATGTAAAAGATACATGAAAAAATCAAATGGCATGGTGGCCGAGACAGTTTGTTGTTGAGGTACAGTCACTTTGAATACAGAGTCTACTTCATGGTCTTGGACCTGATATTCAAAATCCCTGCACTAGATTGGTTTTAATACTCAAGAGCCCCTCCCTCAACATCTATGACCTTCCACAACAGCTACCTTCTTGCATTGTTGAAGGAGACAGATATTGAGGCCGTATCTACATGAGAACACTCAGGAAAGTTAAGGTGAATCAACTATAAGTGTGAAGTCAATGCATATAAAGTAAAAGGTGTTAACCGCCTGCTTTAAACTAAGGAAAACTAAGACCACTTTATTCTTGAATGGGAGCATCCACACAGGTGTTTAATACACTTTCCCATGTTGACAAGCCCTGAGAGGAGACAGATCTTTCACAGTACCTGTATCTAGACTATGGAACTCACTTGTATAAGAGGTAAGAATGGCCATGGACTTCACCACTTTCAGAACTAATTTCATTCATGTCTCCAATTTAGCTTTCACTTATTCATTTCTTCATATACAACCACACTCCTATCCATCCATGGCAAACATATAATATCTACAGAATGGAAAATATCTGTAAACAAATCAAGCTATTTCTCTACAGATGGGGAAAGAAGGGACAGTGGGAGACTTAGTATTAAATGTATTTTTAAAATACATGTGAGGTGTCAAACACTAGGAGAGATATATAGCTGGATAGAGAGATAGAAATGATATCTGTGCCACACTGGATTAAACCTAATATAATAGCCCGTGCTAGGACACCACACGACACAGCAGAGGAAAAGTCCTCGGAAGAAATCATTCAGCGACCCCAGCTGTTGGTTTAATATACCAAATGCCCAAACAGTAGGTCTGCTTTGAAATATTTATATAGTGTTAGTGAGCAGAGTGCAGGTTAAGCAGTCAGAGTTTCATGAGAAATGTAATTAGTCACATGGCTTTGTAATGTATCATATGGTTCTGACCACTAAATACAGGTTTCAGAGTAGCAGCCGTGTTAGTCTGTATCCGCAAAAAGAAGAACAGGAGGACTTGTGGCACCTTAGAGACTAACAAATTTATTAGAGCATAAGCTTTCGTGGACTATAGCCCACTTCTTCGGATGCATATAGAATGGAACATATATTGAGGAGATATATATACACACATACAGAGAGCATAAACAGGTGGGAGTTATATATGTCATATATGTGTGATATATATCTCCTCAATATATGTTCCATTCTATATGCATCCGAAGAAGTGGGCTATAGTCCACGAAAGCTTATGCTCTAATAAATTTGTTAGTCTCTAAGGTGCCACAAGTCCTCCTGTTCTTCTTTTTACTAAATACAGGGTAAATATAAGTATTTAGAAAGATTGTAAAACAAACTTTAAGGTTGTGAAGTCAAGCACTCAAAAGTTAGGACATGCCAGTATTAAGGTATCTGTGTATTCTTAATTTTGTCCCCTCTTGTGTATGCATTATGGGAAAAATTTTAATTATATGATCATATACTACTTAGCTCTTATTGGAACTTTGCTTTTTATATACAAACTGTACTTAGGGATAAACTCTGCTTCACATAAATCTCATGTAATTGCACTGATTTCATTTGGGTTGAAAGAGAGGGAATTTGACCTATGATTTTCTTCTTGATATTGTAAAATGATGGTTTCAAAGTATGATATTCCATATTATGAGATTCATCCAGGGAGATAACTTTTAGCTCTGAAAATTTAAATACCCTTATTTTAAGTAAGTTGGTGGCAGTGAAACCCTAATATATTTTACCTCTTTTGAAAACATCCCCCCAAACTGCAGTGTGTGGTTGGTTACTGGTTAAGGATTAAAGGCTATTACACTGAGGAATGTGTGTGTGTGCGCACACGTGCAAGAGAGAGCAGGTATTATACATTTAGACCAATTGATTAATCTTTTTACACCTTCTGTATTTTTCCACATAGTAGAATTTTTGTTGTGTGCATTTTGTGTAAGCAGTTGAATAAGATTAAGGTTTTTGCATTTTTTCCCACTTGACACCAGTAATGTAGTCTTGTCTATTTCTCTGCCAGAAACAATGAACTGTGTGCAGTCACAGAAGCAGTGCTGTAATTCTGAAGCAAGTGGAAGCTTTTACTGTACTTACATTCAATTTTTTCAGGGTCAGTCCCAGGAACAGACACAGAAGCAAAGTAAATTTCCACTTGGGGCTCTGCTTCTTTGCGGGCTCCACATGCAATGCCAATAATGCAACTTTAAGGTTAGTTGTATCTCATTGTCAAGCAGCTTGCCATTAGACCCTTTCCTCTTCCTCTGACATCAGGATCCGAGAGGGAGAAAACTCATGGCTTGAACTTGATCTCCAAGACTGGGAGCCATACAAATCATAAAGCTGACCCTGATCAGTACATTTAATCTATCTAACCCCTTAGGTAATTGTACTTTCTGTAGTTGCCGTCAGAGGAACTTAAATCCCGCTCTTTAAAGAAAATATTTAAAATAAAAACAAGAGTAAAAATATTTGGGTTTCATTCTGAGGATCTGATTTATTTTAAAAGTTTCTCCAGTTGACATTATACCAGACAGTATAATTAGAATGTGAATGTTCAAAGATGCATATTTTCCATGACAAAATCAATTATGCTCCCACTGTACATAAGATTTTTTGTTAGATTTTCTGCATTCTTCTGGCAGTGTTATGAAAGGAAAAGTATGAACCCTGTAGTGCAACCTAGTGCAGGACTGATGTAATCTCAGATTTCCATTAGGAAAAGAGCTTGCAAAGCATGTCTCTACGGAATCTAAGGAAGATCCTCACTGAAAGCACAAAGTATCATGTGTATTACAACAGAAAACATTTGTAATATTTATTTTAATCGAAGGAGTAAATAATTTTGTGGATTACATTGTTAATCATTTGAAGGGTTTTTTAAGGCTAGGAAAACAAAAATGCAGAAGAACTTTCTATCATTCAGGTTGTCTAAGGATAAAAATGTCCGGCAGTAGGAAATAAAATTCGAATTGTTATTCCTTAAATTAGTTGGGAAAGCAATTTAACTGTAAAGCTGATTAGGGCATCAAGCTCAGTTGCTAACATATTCCATCCTTTTAGTTATTGCACCTTACTTTCTGTTAAAGGAAAACAAATAAAAAACTCCAAAACAATGAACACAAGTGCTACCTGCTAATTGTGAGGAGAGTTGTATGAAATTCACAACTTTTGTTCAGCAAAAATTCATATGAAAGATTTTAATCATTTAATTTGGCACAATATCCTCCATTCACTCAATCTGTATTTCATAAACTTTATTGCTCACTTGCTAGCCATCTGTATACAAACAAGATCTGAGAGGATGACTCATGAGGAAAAGATTCTTAGGAGCCACCATGATCAAAGATTGAATAAAAGAGGTAAATGTGTTAAGACACTGACAGAGTGGGCTATCAGCTATGCAATCTTCTTCCTTACAAAAATCTGAAACTTGATCAGCCCCACCAACTAATGTGTAGACCAATGAAAACAAGTCCTCTGCTCTGCTGAGCCCTAAAATAAGTGATAATTTGGATGAGTATTTTCTCACCAAAAATGTAATTTTACTAATGTATTTTATGATAGCCTTCTTTGCTTTATAAAACAGGCCCATTTTCACTTGATATTGGACTCTTGCTCATTAGAAAATGTCTGTTTTTCTCTGAAAAAAAAATTGGGTTCCTATCCTTAGAGAAATTGTTCCCCTGAAAATGGCTGGATTTTAGTTAATAACAATATATTAAAACAAACAAAAACCAATAACATGGTATTCAAATACTTATCTACTTTTTTGCCAATATTTTCCAGCCCCCTAATTACAGTATGACTTGTAACAATATATATGAATTAGCCCTTTCTTGCGAGATAGACCAAAAGTGTTGCTCTCTTTCCTTTCTTTTCATGCCACATACCCCACCTCTTGGGCCTGTTTCATCGAGGGGTAGGCAGTAAAATAAACTGCTCTATTCTTTCAGCAGGGTAGGATGCTGTGGCTGAGTTTGGCAAATAGACAGGACTTCTCGTTTATCTGGACTTATTGTCGGAATGAACAAAGAGCCAGCCGGCTGGACACAGAGAAAAGCATGACTGAGTCAAATCAAAATCAAAATATTTTACAGAACATAACCTGTGTATTCCTTTTCTCTCCCTTTTTTGATCACTCAGTGTTGTGTACCATTTAAGACCAAACCCAAGCCTACTACTCACCTAAACAACTGCGCTTGGTGCTTGGCATATGTATTTGCAGGAGGGTATAGTGGGACAACACAATGTCAGGAACGACATTCGCGATGTATTTGGTGGCCTATGCATGGAAAGGTTGGGAAGATCCACATACAGTGGATCCTCCAGCCCCATCTATATCCCAGACCACCCATGTGTTGACCTCATCTGACCTTTATGAACTTTTGTGCAGGGAGCTCCTGGGGGCTCAGAACTCAATATTATAGATTAAAGTCTTTGCACAGTCTCCAAAAATTCTAGACACCCCCCCCCTAAAATGTTCTGCCAGCAAATCTTTTCTGGCTGCTGAGGCAGGCACAGAGTTTGCTCCATACAGAGATCAATGGTGACAGGATTTCACTGAGGTTTGAGTTAAGGTACACTAATGAGAGACAGAAGTGTCTTATATTGTTCTCTTTATTTTTAAAAGGTTGTAAACTTTAGTTGCTGCACAATTCTGATTAGTGTCAATGAGCGCTCAGTGGTTAAAGCCCAGTCAACTCTTTCTGAAAATGTACATGCGAGTGACTTTATGTAAATAATGTAGAAAGCTTTGCTGCAATACAAAACATTCTTATGATACTTTGTTTCCCTTAGGTCTACCCTAGAATTCCAATGAAAATTTACCAGTTACCTTGGAAAAAATGTATTTTGTGAAAATAGAGCTTGTCACATTAGAGTCAATTTTCCAGGAGACGGAACTTAACATCACTGGTCATAAATAACACAGCACGTAATTTGGCATAGTTTAGAATAATTTGCATATATTACTATAACTTCTCACAAGCAATTTAAAATGCATAGACCTCACAGATAAGAGAGTGCAGAGGATGCAGAGTCTATTATCAGAGAGAATATACCAGCAGTTAGATGTGTGACTTAATATTTCTGGGCAAGAGCTCCAGAAAGCCCTGGGAATTGGAACTGAAGACTTTCCAGCTCCTAGGCAACATTACTGGGGAGATTCTTTCAACAGTGGCTCATATGGATTCTTGAGTCCTACGTTGACTCCTAGGCAAGAACAATTAGGGGCATGGGAGCAGGTAGCACATTGCTAGTAAGCAAATATAGACTCCAATATATTTTTATTAAAAGAGTCAGGCAGAAATATTGATTGATGGGTGAAACAGTTGGAAACATTAATGTGGTTTCTGATTCATAGATTCCAAGGCCAGAAGGGGGCAATTGTGCTCACCTAGTCTGAGCTCCTGTATAACACGCATCTTTTAAGGAAAAAAAATTAAACCTTGATTTAAAAATGGTCAGTGATGGTGAATCCACCACAACCCAGGCTATATTTTCCAGTGGTTAATTACCTTCACTGTTAGACTGGAAATAAGGCATAAATGTATGAGTTTGTCTAGTGTCAAAGATGCACTGAGGGTGCCCTCTGCTGTTGCTTCTCTGCCCTTGGAAAAACTGGGGCTTTTCATAGGGCACTCCCAGCAACAAAGGTAGATAGAGGGCCCTAGCTCACCTAGTCAGCAGTAGGTGGGGGGGGGGTCTCAGCTCCTCCTTCTGGGGTTTGGGTTGTAGGTGGGGCTCCACTGGCCACGTCCCCAGTGCCACCTGCTTCTCAGGCTGCCACCTTTCTTTAAAATGGAAAGAAATTAATCAAATTTGGAGCCTACTAGCTTCATTTCCCATCCTCTGCATTTCAAACAGAATTGATTTTTCTATATATCTACAGATGACACAGGCTGCACAGTATATGGAGTGATATGTATTAAATTCCTACCCAGAATACTCATCTCAGGTTTATATAGCTCAAAGGCCATATTGTAATATTGTCCTTGTTGCCACCCTACCACTAAAACTATTCTGTTTTAACTAAGCCTAACTGAAGAAAACAATCAACCAGTCAGGATCTGTTTGGTTTTTGTTTTTGTTTTTTTACTCAGAATCCACAGTGGTTGTTGAATAGCTCAGAATGCTATGAGTCTCCATGTGGGCAAACTCTCAACCATCTATCAAGGCATGGAGTTCCGTGTTCATTCCAGGCCAGTAAATGCACTCTCAAGCCCATCTAAGACAGCGGTCAATACCAAGGTGTGAGGCCTGTTTTTTTTTTTTTTTTTGGTATGACATCCTTATGTAATGGGTGAGGGACAACAGCTGTCTGTCTTCAAAATATGATTCCATCCTGAACACTTAGCTCATTTTTACTTTGAAACTATAGTTCTGTTCCTACTGGTACTTGGCTTTTGTCTTCTGTCCACACTGATAGTAACAATGTCTTGACAGCCTGTGGTTGATGTCCTTTTCCATAGCCTCTTTGATTTCCATCAGCTTTGTTGTTGAAACTGGAAGATAGTGCAGGATGTTAATGGAGTCAAGACCCTGATCCATTTCCCCCAAATCACTGAGGCTGAGTATGTATGCTTTGTTCAGGGTGTCAACTAACACCAGTAATCGTCCTGGACAATATCTAATCTCTACCTGATAGCACTGGAAATGAATCAATATGCGCTGCAGTCTCTTTGGAGCACTAAGAAAGGGCTTTGCCATGATGTCTCTAGGGGTTTTCGGTTTGATTGTACTATTACTGAGTGGTCACAGATGTACTGATGGAATCACTCTACTCCAAATACCAGAGCCAGAGGCTCTTTTTCTATTTGGGCATACACCTGTTCAGTCTCTGACAGGGCTCTGCTGGCATAAGCAACTAGCTTCTTCTGCAAAAGAGCTACACCCAGTGGCTCTGCTGGCTGGTAGTACTTCAGGACCAGGGCATCTGTTATCATTTGTTTCAGCATGTCAAATGCTCGCTGTTGGGGACCAGCCCAGTCCCACTCAATATTTTGCTTTTTGAGCTGACGTATGGGTTCCAATACTGCAGCCAGGTATGGAAGGAAGTTGGACATAAAATGTATTGTTCCTATGAAATGCTGCACTCCTTTCACATCCAGTGGAACTGGCATATGTCTGACTGTCTTGATCTTATTGGGATCTACTTTCAGTCCCACTGCTCTCCATTGTATATCACCTCATGCTGTTTGAGTCACATTTTTTCTGAATAGATTTTTCTGTCATAATCTCATTTAGCATTTGTATCATTGCTCCCTTCACCAACAATGAGCATATCATCAGCAATTATTTTCACTTCCAGGCAGTCCTTCCAGCACTTGGATGAGGCTCACTGGAACAGCTCTGGTGTTGGTCTTATGTCATGGGCATGCACAGCTATCTATAGCATACAAATGGAGTTGCAAATAGGGTGGCCATATTTTACAAAGTAAAACAGGACAGCAGACGGGGGTCACCTGAGCCCCACCTCCCCCATGTGGGGCTGGCATCACTGCTCGCCCAAGTCCCCCCCACCATGGGGCTGGCCTAAGCTGCTTGCCTGAGCCCACACGGGGCTGGCCTGAGCTGCTCACCCCAGTCCCCCTACCCTGAGCAGGTCTTGATGAGATGCTCGCTTGATTTCCCTCCCCCATCCCCTGCAAGGGGCTGGCTTGAACTGCCTGGTATTGCCATTTGCCAAGCCCCACTGTGCGGGGCTGGGATCACTGCTAGCGCCCCCAAATGTTCCTCCACACCCCACATTTTTGGCAAAATTGGCATTTTCCCCATTTGATTTTGTCAACTGATCGTCATTTGGCAAGAGCAAATGGGAGAAAGTCCCAACTTTTTTTTGGCAAAACTGGGCAATCTGGGACAGGGCTTAAAAAGTGGACTGTCCTGGTCAAAAAATGACATATGGTCACCCTAGTTGCAAAGGTTGCCAGCATGCTGGACTCTTTATTCCAAACTATGTGCCAAAACCCATTCTTTACATCATAAACCCTAAAGATTCTGGCTTTGCAAAGTTCTGGCAAGATGTTATCAATTGTGGGCAGTAGGTAGTGGCATCTTTTCAATGCCTGGTTCGGTGGTTTTTGATCCATACAGGTGCGTAATTTGCCTGATGGCTTCTTTAAAACCACCATGCTGTGTACCCTGGCTGTAGCAGCCTCTACAGATGGTATAATACCCCTGCTCTGCAGACTCTTGAGCTCCTTGCATACTGGATTATACCGCCACTGGAATTTTCCTTCCTGGTAAGCAGACTGGTTCCATTGTGGGGTCTACTTGCAGTCATATCTGTCACCTTTGAAAATATCATTTGTTTTTAAAATTTTCTCAATTGTTCATGAAACTTCACTCTTTTGTTTCTTGCTCTGCAGCTATAAAATTCAGATGCTGCATCCTGATCAGATCCAAGGCTTGTATGCGTGTATTCCCGAAGTGCGGTCTGTGTTGCTTATGGTCCATCACCACAAACTTTCATTACTAGCATCTGTTATTTTTCAGATTAGTTACTGTGAGGTCACATTTTCCTATAGGCTGCATTATGCTCTCATTGTACATTATTAAATTGTGTTTGCTGGTTGTAATGAGGAGGTTTGAGTCGAACTCACCCTGAGGAATCACAGGGCGCATCCCTATTAACACCGTTGTATGTATTGTGGATATGTACTGTCCCCTGTTTTCCTGTCCCAACAGCTTGAACATAATATGTTCTCAGTCTCAATAAGAAAGCCATGATATCATCAGTGTTATCTGATGTGCAATCCCTCTCTTGTACAAGTGTGACTGAGTCTTTTTGAGACCTTCCTCTGTGCTTGCACACTCTGTTAAGATGGTTCAACTTGCCACATTCCCTGCAATGCCATCCAGTGTGGGGCACTTCTTCTTTACCCACTCATGATGTCTCTCACAGTAAATGAATCTCACTATGAGTTTTGAGCCCTGGGCACCTACTCTCCTTTGATGTTGTCTTACAGCATGTAATTTGGGGGTGGGGGTGCTGTTGTGCCTCATAGGGATTTCATCCTTTCTCTTGAGACTTCCACTGCATGCCCTATGTTTAAGCATCTATCTAATGTGAGAACACCTTCCTGAAGCAGCTGTTCCTGCAGATGGTGATTCCAAGTGCCAGACTATCCTGTCCTGAATTAGGGAATCTGTCAGTCCCCAAAATTGTATTTAGCAGCTAGCGTGTGGAAGGCTGTAGCATAGGGGTCTGTCTCCTCCCCTTCAGATGTTCTCTAGTGAAGAACCTCTGTCAGTCCAATAGTTCCCGAGGGCTCCTAGGGCTGCTGTGAGACTCGAGGCAGTGGTGAGCTTCAGAATATTGCAGATCTGTCTGCCTTGTTCTCCAGTAAGGTAAAATAACTGTTTTACTCTCCTGCGGTTATTGTCCTACTCCATGACCCGGTCTGTATACAGCTGAAACTCCTCATTCTGCTGGGTCTATCCATGGGCTAAGTTTGTGCCTCCAAAATCCAGGGTTCCAGGGGGCTTCAGACCAAGTTCCATGGCTCACATGGCCAGCTGTTGCACTTAAGAGAACCCACAGTTCAGATGCTGCCACCATGTTTCATTTGCAAACAGAGGCTGAATGCATGTTAAGCTGAGCAAGTGGAACTAGACTATTATGTGTCACATGCAGAGAATAGGAGGGGGGCTGAAGTGTGTCCGTTCTTGTGGCCCCCACAGTGTCAGGAAAATTATTGAGATATACCCAGATAATCCTGGCAGGTGACTCTCACTCACACACTACAGAGGAAAGTGAAAAACCCCAAAGGTCACTGCCAGTCTGACCTGGGGGGAAATTCCTTCCCGACCCCACCTATGACAATCAGTTCCTGAGCATGAGAGCAAGAACCAGCCACTCAAGCACCTGAGAGAGCGAATGCTTGGTACCACCTCAGGCTACATCTACACTGTACACCACTTAGGGTGACCAGATCACAGGGATGAAATATCGGGACGTGGGGGGGGGGGAGGGGGAGCAAAAAAAAATGGCGGCGGAGCAAAAAAAAAACAAACCAGTTTCGCAGGGGCGGGGGGGCATTAGCAGGCCCCAGCCGCGCCGGGCGCACGTGCTGCCCACCCCAGGGCAAAAGCTGGCCCCGATGCAGAAGGGGCAGGGGGGGGACAAGAAGCAAAGTCCGGGGCTGGCCGCGGCGCGGGCGTGCAAGGGGCCAGGGCTGGCACAGCCGAGCCACAGCAGCGGCCGGTCACCTGAGGGGCTCCAGGCTGGGCAACGGGCAGGAGCCAGGGCTTTTCCCAGCCCTGCAGAGCCTCCTGCCCCCCAGCCCGCCGTGGGCACATGCGGCGCGTCCCGCCGCCGGCAGGGAGCCCCGCGCCTCTCCCGCTCGGCTGCGCTCCAGCGGCTCCTTCCAGGCGGGGCGAGCCGCTGGAGCGCAGCCAAGCAAGAGAGGCGCGGGGCTCCCTGGCAGCGGCGGGGAAGTTTATGGGGACCCCGGCTGGCCCCTCACCCCTGTCCGCCGGCCTCCCTGCCTGGGACAAGTCTCGCCCCCGCAGCCTCTCTTCGCCGCGTGTCTCCGGCGGCCCACGCTGCCCACCCGGGCCAGAGCCAGCCCCGGCTGCTGCCTCCACAGCAGCGGCCGGTCTCCTGAGGGGCTCCCCGGGGCTCCAGGCTGGGCAACGGGCAGGAGCCAGGGCTTTTCCCAGCCCTGCAGAGCCTCCCGCTCCCCAGCCCGCCGTGGGCACATGCGGCGCGTCCCGCCGCCGGCAGGGAGCCCCGCGCCTCTCCCGCTCAGCTGCGCTCCAGCGGCTCCTTCCCGGCGGGGCCGCGGCAACTTTCCCTTCCCCTCCCAGGCTCCTAGTAGTTGCCCGACCCTCCTCCTAACCTCCTCCCTCCATTGAGAGATCCAATGGGGGAAGGAGGGGGCGGAGTCGGGGTTGGGGGGGCGTGAGCACCGGAGCGGAGGGCAAATTTGCTTTTTTGTCCAGTGTCCCGACCGAACATCGGTCGGGACGCGGGACAAAGAAGGAAATATCGGGACTGTCCCGATAAAATCGGGACGTCTGGTCACCCTAACACCACTGGGTATGTGTAGCTACACACTGTGGTTAAAATGAAGCTTCATCCACACTGCTGTGTGTAGCTATGCATGTCAGTGTAAGGGTCTGATGGGGGGAACCAGCGGGAAAGGTTCCTCGTGCCGCAGCCGTTCCCCACTACTGGAGTCTTTCACTGCAGTGGGGAAAGGCTCCGGCAGCTCTCTGCTTCTGGAGCCTTTCTGCACTGCTGGAGCAGTGGAGGAAAGACTCTGGAAACAGGATACTACATTGCTAAAAATAGCACCATACACAGAGGAGGCACTCTTTGGGAACATAGAGAGTCATATAGGGTACATACTCACAGAGTTCAGGCACGTCTTTAGTCGCCTAAGTAGTCCTCACCTTCTACATGGCTATTTATACCCATGCTGGGGGACATGCAGTGTATTTATTCTACATGGCCCTGTAAAGGGTGCATAGTGTGGACATACCCTCGGAGACCTGCCGCTCCCTGTCCAAAGTCCCATCTCCAGCTATGACCATCCTTGATTCTTCAAAGGAAGAAGAAAAAGAAACAGAAGACATGGGGGGAATCCTTTCTTGATCCCTGCAGGTGTAGCTGAAATCATGAGATTTTAGAAACATACGAAAAACCTCAGGACTGTAACCTTGAATTAGATTGGGACCTGATGCATAGAACTGCATATTGGGGGGGATGTGTTCCCTGTGACCTGTATTTCTGAGCAGCTGTGCTACTGCATTCTGAATAAGCTAGGCCTTCCTCAGGACATAACAATTGGTCTAATTCTTATAAATAGAGATGATTGGGAAGTTTTTGATGAAATAGGTTTTTTTTGTTGGCAGAACTGAAACTTTTTGTTGAAAGGTATCGGTTTTAACAAAACTTTCATCAAGAAGATTTCTCAGGTCCAGGATGGAATTTCTGGTCAAAACTAGAGAGACCCATAATAGCCAATAAAGCCCAGTGGTTCAGGCACTCACCTGGGATTTGCAAGACCTAGATTTAAACCCCTGCTCCAAATTGGGTAGAGCAGATGTTACCCCAGATTTGAGGGGAGGGAGTGTATCCCAGATTTTGATTAAGCTAACTGCAACCATATTGTGTGCATCCAGCCACCATGAATTAATAAAATAGAACACTACCTAGTTAAGGGTTAATTGGAATAAACTGGGCTTCTGGAGGCAAGGTTATAGGCTTGCAGTTTCTGCTAACCAGATTGGAGGTGGGGAGAAAAAGAGTCAACAATTTGAGATTGAAAGAAAATAAGTGGATAAAAACCTTGAATTTGGGCACCTATGACATAGAAGCTTCTTATGACTAAGATTGTTAGGAATGTTTGTTGATAAGTAGTTTATTAAAGTTAGAAGACGCGATGACCCAGTAGGGTCATTATGAGTTGTGTGTTTTGTAAAAGCTAGTTATAAAAGACTAGAAAATAGAGTGTACTTTAGAGCAATTCCCTGAAGCCATCCTGAGAGATTTTTTCCCGATACCTTACTCCCCAGTGGGGAAGCGACGGGTCATGAGGGACCTGCTGTAAATTATGTGTAAATTATGTGTGAGCGTGCTTAAATCTAATACATTGCAGTGTTAGATAAGGGCACACTTACTTGTATTAATCTTTCATCAGACAGAATTGCTGTGTTCCAATTGATTTATTCCTGACATCACCTGCAGTGAAATAGTCAAGTTACCAATTCTTTGGGTTTGGAAAACCCTAGGTATCATAGAGACTTGAACCTGGCTCTCCCACATCTCATGTGAATGCCCTAACTACTGGACCATAGAGTAAATCAATTGTTCTTGTAGTACTTTATATAAATAATTAAATATTCATTGGGCCAGAGAGAGAGAGACTGTCTCTATTACCCAGTGTTTCAGAGTAGCAGCCCTGTTAGTCTGTATCCGCAAAAAGAACAGGAGTACTGGTGGCACCTTAGAGACTAGTATGCATCTGATGAAGTAGGCTGTAGCCCACGAAAGCTTATGCTCAAATAAATTTGTTAGTCTCTAAGGTGCCACCAGTACTCCTGTTCTTATTACCCAGTGGTTAGGGAACTCATTGGGAGAGCCAGTTTCAAGTCCCTGTTCTGCCTAGGTTGGAGCTTTTATTTGAAACTGGGCTGCCCCCGTATGAGTCCACTGCCATAACCTCTGGACTATTAGCTATTACATGGTCTCTTGCTTTCTCTCCAGGCTTGAAAAGATCTGGGTTCCCTCTCAAAGCAGGAGAGTAAATATTTTTGAAATCTCAAAAATTGTACTCGGATGGGAAAACTGTTCTCATCCAGCTCTAGTTGTAACTGCATGGAGGGCAGTGCCAGCTCTGCTTTAGATAGGAACAGGCATAGTCTTCCAGCCAGCCACAGATGGTGAGCATTTTTTCGCTGTTGTACCTATTTAGGTGTCCAAATAGAGTGTAGAGTCTACATCAGGGGAGAATCTGGCACATTGGTGAAATTGTAACAAAACATTTGGAACATTACCTTGTCCAATTCTGTCACACTGAAAGCTTTTACAGATGGGGGTTCTGTAAATTGTTATAATTTGTTTCATTTCTCAAAGGATCCAAACCTCATAAATTGTCCCAGAAAATGACCAGTTTTTTTAATATGATGATCAGGGTGCAGAAGTAGTCCTGTCAAAAAATCAAAAGATCTCAGCTTGTACAAGTTTTGGAAGTGTAAGACAGGTAAAAGCTCAGGCTATCTCCACAATACATAATCTTTTCATCCAAAGCTCCACAGAAGTTTTTTAAATTAGAAATCAGATTTAAAAGGGAATCTCCCGGGGTTAAGGAGGCTTATGTTGTTTGTTTGAAGGTGAAGGAGGGGTCATTTGTGAAACGCCTGAAGCCTTCAAAGTCACAACAGGCCTTGATTTTTAGTGCCTCCTTTCTGCTTCAGGCTCACAGCAGAAAATTTGCTGAGATTAATTAAAGTGAAGGTAGAATTCTGAGTTCCTGCAGTTCTCATTTTGGTTCAAACAAAAGAGAAACTGACAACGATAAGCACACACCCCACTGGGTACTGTAGGTCAAGCTTTGTTATGTGAACTCAGTTTATTATAAAAGCTAAAAACTCTGCTTCCACCACCCTGTTCAGTGTTATGATGTGTGTATAAATTAGCAGTGCTACTGAAGCTTTGAGAAAAATTTAACATACCGTACAAAATAATTGATTAATAAAAAGCTGGAAAAGTGCAATGCTAGGAGATCCAATCTGTTCAATGTATTGCTGTTTATATATACTCTATAGATGGAATATTTGTGTTTATGTGAAATGCAACTCTAATGATGATTTCAATGTTTGCCATACTGAGTGTATTGTAACATGTGTGTTACTGAGCTAGGTATCGCTTATTATCCTCAAAACTCATTAGCATCAATTATGTCTATTTGCATAGTCTAGCTGATTGAGGTCTGATTGACTCACATCTCCCTGTTTTTAAATTGTGCCAGAGATGTAAGTGACTATTAGTGATTCAGCAGGAGGGTCTATATATAGATTTATGATCAGTGAACTTCAAAATGTTCTGTTTGTTTCTTGCTATAAGACCTTCTTCTAAATGCAACTGCACAGGCTTGGGCAGGTGATGCAAATCCTAGTTCTGTAACATTAATTTGAAAGAAAGTGGAAGTTAGCAGGTGTTAAAGAAATTAGTATCAATGACCACACTGTTAGGATGCATTGTACTTCCATGGGTACCATATCATACTTAATTGACTACACTGCTTGAGGACCCCCCAGGTGTTGTCAGTGGCAACAAGGGCTAAGTTCGAATAGCATGGGGTCCCTTTTAAAACTAACAAACACCACCAGCTTGAGTCTCCAAACAGAATTTCTTGGATCATTAAATACCTTCCCTTAGGTGCTCTTAACAGATAATATTTCCCCACTCACAAGCACAGAGTCTATGTATGAAATAAGAAAAATATTTATTAGGGATAAAAGGGGAACACAGCATCAACTTGGGAGAAAACAGCAACAATCTAATTATATGAATGATTTTAAAAAACCTCCCCCACAGTAACTTTGGCAGTAGTCCATTAATTTGGTTTCCCACCTTCTGGTGTGAACACTGAGTAGGTATATATCCCATGTCACTTGCCCTTTCCTCATCTGCTATAAGCACTAGCAGTTTTGTGCATGTGGATAGAATAGTCCAAGAGCCCTGAAGTGTACTTGAGCAAGTCTCCAGTTCCTTGGAAAGTGATGCCTGGTCCTGTCCTGAGGCTCCACTACCTAACCCAATGATAGTGATTTCAGCTTTATTTAAAGGTTGGGAATTCCAAGGAGTTTCAGCTATTCAGTCAGTGTTGGCGGATGCCATCGTGTAGTTTATTTACCAAATACACAACCAAAAGATGGAATTTGGTGAGCCAATAAAGGGTGATTTGGACTCTGATGGATAAATATTCCCAGAACTGGGATTGGTACATAATGTATATTTCCTTTCTAGGCCACTAGTAATAAGGATGTTACAGAAGCTTGAATCTAGGATGCTGGGGATAGTTTCTAGGTGGCCATGGAAAAGTTGGTTCAGGGAGGACTAGATCCATCAGGGACCCATCTTTCATCTCAATGTAATTAACTAGTTAACATTTGTAAAAGGTTTTGAAAACAAAAAGTGCTCTACAAATAACATTTATTTCTACTCTTAAACAGCAGCTGTGTCCTAGCTGCTAAACATGGAATATTGACAAAAGCAGGAAACTCTTAAAAAGTGATCCCTTGTTAGGGTTTAGGAATCAGTTCTCTCTACAGAAAATCCTTCCCTTTATAGTTCTGTATTTTATTGTATTCAGATACTTGTTTTGTTTTTCAGAACTTTAAGGCCTGGTCTACACTAACCCCCCAATTCGAACTAAGGTACGCAACTTCAGCTACGTGAATAACGTAGCTGAAGTCGATGTACCTTAGTTCGAACTTACCACGGTCCAGACGCGGCAGGCAGGCTCCCCTGTTGACTCTGCATACTCCTCGTGCCGAGCAGGATTACCGGAGTCGACGGGGAGCACTTCTGGGTTCGATTTATCGTGTCCAGACAAGACGCGATAAATCGAACCCAGAAGTTCGATTGCCTGCTGCCGAACCAGCATGTAAGTATAGACAAGCCCTAAGAGAAGCTTGAAGAGCTTTCAAAGAGAGAGATGGAAAGTACCTTAAGAGCTGGGATTCTTACCAAAAGACTTAGATAAGGATTTGGAAGATGATTCCTTAAGAATTTACATTTTCACCATAAGAGCATTTAGGGAAAAGATTAAGAGAGTCTTTCTACATTTCTCTTAGGAATGAGAAGAAAATAAATTTGCATTCCTTAAATCTCATGAGGGCTGGAAAGTTGCACACAGTTATGACTAGTTCATACAGGAAGTCAAGTAACTTCTTTGTATTGTCTGGAACAGGGTACAGGGATAGATGGCTTGTAAGACATGTCAGACGTTTAAGAGCAAACCAGAAATATGCCATCTTCAGTTAAACCTCATTTTACAGGATTTGTCTCCGAGTTCTGGACACCAAGAGGGAACATCTTAACTTAATAATACATAGTCCAGATCCTCAGAAGGATTAAATGGAAACAGTTCTATTGACTTCATTTGTACCAGCTTAGAATATCGCCCTATATTTCCAAACTGCATCCTGCAGTTCCATATCACCTTTGTTAAACATCACTAGATATATGGTCTATTTTCTGCTCTATCTTCTTTTGGGAGGAGAGCACTGCAAGTAATTGTCATGTAACAATTGCACCCTGTATTTTATTAACTGGAAAAATAGTCTCAGATAGAGATACAGGGAATGGAGAAAAATTAATTTTTCATACATGTAATATGGTTTCATTCAGTTCTTTGTACAAGTCCAAGGACATTCCCATCAGATTTTTGCATTAAGCACATTTTTCTTTACACAAGAAGTTCAGTTAGTTAGTTAGTTAGCTATAAGGGGGAGGATTTTTCCTTTACTATTGTCATTAGTGTTTCAGAAATGGAGTTTCTCTTACTTTGGAATTCATGAAACTAGGCTTAAGCGAAGGAGTGTGTAAAATGGGTTCAGTTTTGACTGTGTCTTAACTCTGCTGGTCAGAATATAAAACCCAGCAATCCTTGACTCTTACAGAGGAAATAAATATAATGGAAAAATGATGAACTAGTAGGGGAAAAAAATCCATATTTCTATTAACAAATTAAGCTCCAGGCATAAGTTGGTGCAACTTTATTGAAGTCAATGTATTTACATCCGTATACACTAGGGCTGAATTTGGACCACATATGTTGGTTCAAATACATCCAAACTCTGACAGTAAAACTCAGTCAAACTGGCCAGGTTTTAACTGTTTTTTTGGGGGGGAATCTAGGTAAACACATTGAATTTCATATTGCTTCCACCTCAGCCTATACACGTCTATCCAGAACCTTTAATTCTATTCCGATTTTACAAACAGTGATATAAGAATTACTATAGAAGATTAAACCAACAGTCCATCTACTCTGATATTCTGTAGATTGTATCAGATTCGTCTGAGGAAAACCGAAGAAACATCACTGTGGATAGTTATAGAATAACATGGTAGATGAGAAGTTTCTGCAAAAAACCCACCACAATCTAACCCAAATCTCTGAATGACTCTTGAATTGTGATGAATATTTCAACAAATTTAATCACAGTTTTGGATTTGTTATGTAATCCAAAAAGGTGATTTTTTTTCATGTTTTAGGTCTCTTTTGTACATAATTAAAATCTATTTATTCATGTCTGAATGATGGTGACATTATTACAGAATTTTTGGAAGCCTCTCAATCTGTTGCTAGCTTTGAGCACTCAGCCACTGGTCTCCCAGTGATCTGTCACACACTCTGTATCCATCTCCTCACTGGTTGTCTCCTGCTACGGTGACCCACCACCAGTCCTTCCGTGATAACTTGCTCAGGGTTATTTCCATCTCTACACCTGATGCAATCAAAGTGCACAAGTTTGCTCCTGTTCATTTCTGACAGAAGGGTCTGTTTCTCTCCAATAATATTTCTAACGTAAGCATTTGCCTTCTTTTCTATCCAGGAGATACACAAGAGTCTTTGCCACACATGAGTCTTTGCCAGCACCACAGTTCAAAGGCTTCTGTTTTCTTCTTGTCAGCAGTATTAACGCCCCATGATTCACAGCCATAAGTAGCTATGGAACAAATAAGCTTTGTACCAATTGAACTATCATGCATTTTTAGATCCCACCATTTTTTTGCATGACTAAATGGGTCATTCCTAGTCTTCCAATTTCTTTGGAACAGCCTCTTGGCTATTTCTGATCCCAAATAATTGAAACATACTACTTTTCATTTGACCATTCCTTCAGCATCCAAGGGAAACTCTGTATTGCAATCTTAAATTTGTGATTAGAAAGTGTTATGTTTTTAATATCTATTCTTCTCCTTATTACAAGCATTATCACGAGGACTGATTAATTTTCTATCATTCTCTGTCCTTCTTATAATCCTTGTTCTGAGAATAAGACATTAAACTTTTCATGTACAATACATTATGCACTTCTGTACTGCATTAACCTTTTAAATATTCAGTATTTTAGTTGGCTGACAATTTTATTCCTTTTTAAAGTCTGTCAGGGTGATATAAGGAAAGGGTATGAATAGCCAGCCAATCAAGTTATAGAAAACTGACAAGGTCAAAGTAGTACACTTCTGTCTTTCACAAAATGCTTGAGAACTTAAAGCTTTGTTCCTCATGAAAATGTTTTGATGAGGACAGGGAAAGATACAACAGGGGTGAGAAGAAGAGTGCTACAAAGTAATGTGTGATTCTTTATTCCTAAAACTATAATTTTTACCATGAATTTGGACCCTGGACTTTACTATACCTTGGTCTGTCACCAACAGCAAAGTTTCCTCATCTGGAATATTTTCATTCTAATGTACGCTAGAATTGGACATATATTGTAAAAACAATTCTGTGAACCTTTGTCTAATCATCTTCTGCATATAGCTTCTATGACCATTTGAACCATAGGAGATTTTCTAGCACACATTTTCACAGAAAGTCAATTTTAAGTTAGTGCTTGCATGCTCAAATATGGGGAGAGTTTTTGAAACCCAGAACATTTCAAATAAAAATGTTTGGGTTTGTAATTCCAAAAACTAAAACCCCAGAATTGTAATTTAAGAACTAAAACACCTAACTGAAAAATGATTTTTTTTTATTAAAAAAAGTGGAATGGGTTACCTAGGGAGGTGCTGGAATCTCCATCCTTAGAGGTTTTTAAGGCCCAGCTTGACAAAGCCCTGGCTGGGATGATTTAGTTGGGGTTAGGGTTACCAGATAGCAACTGTGAAAAAACGGGACAGGGGGTGAAGGGTAATAGGTACCTATATAAGAAAAAGTCCTAAAAAACGTGACTGTCCCTTTAAAAACGGTACATCTGGTCACCCTAGTTGAGGTTGGTCCTGCTTTGAGCAGGGGTTTGGACAAGTGAGGTCCCATCTAACCCTAATCTTCTATGATTCTATGAACATAGGGATTGTCTTAAGACTAAACAGTGACCCGACCAAATGATTACTATAGTTTCTGAAAGTGGGACAGTATTGTTATTTAAATCAAAACTACCTATAAGTCATCTGTGTTTTTTGAGATGGGGACTTCATTTTCAGATTTTCGAAAAATCTATAGGTCTTATGAGTCATCTTTGACTTTCTGGCTTTATCAAGCAATGATTACTTAAAGAGGTGAAATAAGTTCTAGATTTCCTGTGGAAAAAGTCAGAAAGGTGGCGTTTGATCAAGCATGTCAGTTGCTGCTTAAAAGAACATTCTTTTTACAAACCTTCCCTTGTACTGAATCTTCATTAATATTCACTGCTGTTCTGTCATGGTTCAATCTCTTAAGTCCATTTAGTATCACATTTTAATTATTCTACACACCTGTGCCTTTCATAAGGTATTTTGTTAAGGGTGAAAAGTCCTCGGGCAATGGAATAAGTCAGGTTAAAAAAAAAAAAAAAAAAAAAGATCAAGCAAGCTTTATTTTTATGATGAAGTTAATTATGGGGCATATAATTATGGTTTTGATTAATATATTAGAACCCATACAAATGAGAACAATGAATATTCAATGCCATTCACTTTTTTCCTATAAAGTCATATTAATTTCATGCTAATGTATTTTTTTATGGATAGGGATGTATTTTGGATATTGTAGATTGTCAGCCTCTTACTGGATCTATCTATCTAATAGACATCCAATGGTACAATATACGCTCTGGACTAAAGAGTTATACAAACTGTTCAACAGGAGCAGCCAGGCCCTTTTGTTAGAAGAACACAAAGTGAGAATATTAGGCTCTATCTGCAGTGTATTTTTGGGTGTACATAGGGGAAGTCACAGAGGCGCAGATTCACAAAGGCACTTAGACATTGTGAGGAATGGCATCATAATACCTAACTTTTAGCTGCCTTGAGAATAACAGGAACAACACTGTGATTCACAAAACCTGAGTTAGGCACCAAGGCTCGTTATACAATGAATGGGGAGAGATTGGATCCTTAACTGCCATTCATAAAGCCGGCACACTAGGTGGAGAGCCACTTAAGTTAGTCAATGGGAGATGCATATGAGAGAGGAGTGTGATAAGCTCTGCCCCTCTTGGGGAGATAGTTGCTAAGGCTGGGCTGCAGGGAGGCTCCTATCTCTGCTAGCGATTCACAGCTGGGAACACCTTTCCTGGAGTCAGGGAGCTTAGGCACCTATGATGTTTCCTGTGGAATGAGTTATGCAGGCTCCTAACTCCACACAAAATGGCCAAAGGAGGAGGTGGTGGTGCCGTTGCCCACATTACAACTTTTATCCCAGAGGGTAGAACATTTGCCTGGGATGTGGGAGCCCAGGTTCAATGCCCCACCACACACAGAGGAGGAGAGAGGATTTGAGTCTCCCATCACTTAGAAGAATTATCTAACCACTGAGCTGTGGGATAGTCTCACTCTGTGTCCCAATGACTCTCAGTCTCTCCCATTGAAGCTGTTCCACTTGGTATAAATAATTAAAGTGTCATTGGGCCAGAGAGAAAGAGAATGAGTATAGGAGTGTGACTCTGTAGCCTGGTGGTTTGGGTGCCCATATGGGAGACCCAGAGTCCAGTACTTCTCCAATGACTAATTATTTATACAAAGTGGAACAGTTTCAACAGGAGAGAATGAGGGAACCCACATTAGAATATCCCATAGCTCTGTGGTTAGAGCACTCACCCTGTTCACATCCTATCTTTCTTCCATTCTGCCTGAGAGGGGAATTAAACCTTGGTCACATTGTGTGCGAAGAGTATTGGGGAGGAAGGGGGTGGCTATACACAACCACCTCCTCTGGCCAGACTTTGAATGGGAACCTATCATTTAGGCTAACTCTAAGAGCGCCTACCAGATCAGGCCTCACTCCTGAGTTAGGTGGGGGAATGCCTATCTTCCCCTGTTTTGTGAACCGCTTTGGGGGTTACGTAAAGGATAAGCATCTACACATCTAGAGTGAGGCAGCGATATGCATACCCAGAGGCAGAAACTCAGATGTCTAGAGACCTTTGACAGAGAAAACTTAGGCTTCTAAGGAACTTTTATAGTAGAAATGTAGGCACCTACTAGGTTCAGACACTTGCAGGGTTAGGCAGGGTGGGAGTAGTGCATTGCAGTGGTGCCAAAACTGGGACTTATGCGCCTAAATCAAGGACTTAGACATCTAACTCCTTTTGTACATCTAGGCCACGGTGTCTCTCCTGTTTCTCTAATTCACTGAATCCAATACATGTGATCACTCTAGATTAGCAGAAGCCTTCTTTAGCTTGTTCTCAAAGAATTAGCAAATGAGTGGCTGCAGATAACATGAGCTCTCAATTCCAGCTATAAAAGTTAGAAATAA
The DNA here is from genome assembly GCF_011386835.1 of Chrysemys picta bellii. Lineage (NCBI taxonomy): Eukaryota > Metazoa > Chordata > Testudines > Emydidae > Chrysemys > Chrysemys picta. The sequence continues at coordinate 84,774,092 of NC_088795.1, forward strand.
AACATGTTCTCCTAGCCTCCATATCTGTCTGACCCTGGCAACACAACCTTTTGTAATTCTTCCAGTTAGTGGGAACTGTCTCACTATTATTTTACATTTTGGCTCACCCACTTATATCCCAGTTTTACAAGGGAAAAAATTAGCTTCCCAAAGGTAAGAGTTCTCTTGTTACATCAGAGGTGAGACCCAGCCACTGTAAATTCCTGGCAGAGACCTATACTTCCCTGTGTTTTCTTCATTTAGTGTAAGCCATTCCAATATTATTATTTTATATTTTGGCTCAGAAAATATATATAACTCAGTTTTAGAAGAGGAAATGTATTTCCCTGAGATCAGCATCCTGTTTTTACATTAGATCTGATGCCTACTTCTAGATTAGTCCCACTTCTAGTTCTCGTGAACAAGCACTAACTCATGAGAATAATCATAAGCAAATCTGGTCTGACTGGTGGCTCGGAGATCTCATGAAGATTTGATTGTAGGTAAGTATTTGTTTAAATATGAACTTTTTCAAGTTTCAGGGTCTGAAAACACATGGAAACTGGTTCTTACTCTAACGTTCACAAATATCTTTCAAGGCTAATTTGGAATGTTTCATACCATTCTAGTCTGGACACTTTCTCACACCATTAAAAATACATTGATCGAGTTTATGTGGGGTCTCTAACAACCGGCTTATTTCTTAGACAGACTTTGGTTCAGAAAACTCATAATCTTTGACAAAATACAATCCAAAATATAATCCTTCCATATCATTTCCTAAACTGTTTAAATATACTTAATATTTAGGGTAGGTTACTTAAGAATAAGGAAGTTACTCTCTGTCACTCAGTTTACTTATCTATAAAATAGGCATTTATATATATATATATATCAATTTCACAAAGGTGTTGTGAATCTTTAATGTATTTTAAGAATTATGAAAGTTATCTCAATGTATTCTAGATATAAGCATTCTTCTTTATCCGTTCTTATTCCAATTTTTTTCTATTGTTTTCTCCATTTTCCTCCTTTCGTTAAGCTACAATCTATCTCTTTTCATTAGATTTTCAGTTATTATAATATTCTCTGAACTGGTCAACACACACATTTTACCAGTTTTTATTTAGTGAAAACAGTGTAACTCTGTGTGTGGACACTCCTATATCAGTTTAAACACTGCTTATATTACTTTAGCTTGTGTTGGTAAATTTACAGGAGTAAAATAAACCAATATATAAGCAGTTGTAAATTGATATGAGAGTCTGCAAGTAAAAGTTGCATTGGCTTAAGTAAGCTGATTTAAGTTTAACCAGAGCTGCATCTCTATGTAGCCAAAAGCCCTCTTGAGGTTATGTTTTTCTTTTTGTATCTGCTCATTTTCCCTCCTTTTACTTTCTTTCATTCCTTAGTTTTGTTTCTTTTTCCCCTTTGTGCCACTTTTGCTATTGCTTCTTCCTTTTCTGTTTCTACTTTGATATCTACCCTTTTTTATTTCTACTTTAGTCAGCTTTTCCTTTGTTTTTCATTGATCTCTATCCATGTTCTTGTCCTCTCTCCCCTGCTTCTTTTCACCTCTACATCCTAGTTGTTTTTTGGCTACTAGACTGTCATTCAAACTGTTATGGAAACCACTGTTTTCTCAGTACTCAGGACAGTAAGAGCACACTTTGAAGAATGTCCAGGCCCAGAACACCACAGGATGGTGTCTACAGGTTAGTCTATTATCTTTGGACATCTCTGGTTTGAAGCTGAGGGACTGGGTTGGGAAAGATGGTAAAGGATCAATGAAAGAGGAAGTTGTTTCAAATTATAACTTTTCCATCACCTCTAACTGTGATGTGCATTTTTTATATCATCATCAGGAAGGAAAATATTATTCAATCTAAAATAGAAAAAAATAATGTTGGGATATTTTAATTTGCTTTAAATTCAGAACTTCTGCTTATAATTTTAAATTGAAACTCAATATTTAGGGTTGATGGATGAGATTTTAAAAGTTATCTAAAGGCCATTAGACACCCAACTCTCATTAAGAGTCAATGGGAATTAAATGATTATCTCCATCAGGCATCTTTGAAATACCCATCCTAAAATTAGGAAAAGGAATGGGTGTTGGAGTTTATTTTAAATCCTCTATGCCTTTTATTACACATAGTAAAACTTTTTTGAGGTCCTGATACACATTGTTCTGTTCAATCTTTGGTCACCCTTGTTTTTGATGAGGACAATGAAAAAATCATCATCTTCACCAAAAAGATTTTAACTCTGTGAGGGGATAATGATCTTTGGAATATATTACAACCAAATGTTATTAGAAGAAAGTTCAGTAATTAGATATGGTAGTCTCAGGATTAGTATCACTAGGTGATAATCAGAAGGTTTTGTACATTTGGTAAGACATACCTAAAACTTTAGGGGGCTAATCAGTAGGTTGGAACTCTTATGACAGCAGGATTCCTCATGTAGGTGCCAGTGTATTCTTGTTCTTTGTGGTTGGAATTACAGTAAGAAGGACTTTTATCACAGTACTATGGTGCTTCCTGGATATTGCCAGGACCAGAAGGGAAAAAAAGAGTCAAAAACATACATAAATAAATACAAAGTGCAGGATACTTTAGAATGTAGAAGCTTTGAGGACCAGATTTTCAGAATTGTCCACAGGCAATGGCATATTTTTAAAAAAACTGCCTAACTGTTCACTTGCACAATGCATCAATTACTTTTGTGCAATCACAATAACAGGGTTTGCAATTTAGGTACTCTCTTGTTCTGGAAAGCTGGCCCTAAAATTTCTCCAAAACCATGCTAACAGCATAGTACACAGGATTTTGACTAACAACTTTGGGCCGAATTCCGTACCTCCCAGGAGGAACACCACAAGTACAGTCCAGATGGTACAGACAACAAAATTGGCTTTACATTTGCACTTCCAGGATCCCAGGTTGGCTGAGGAATGGACACGCCTCATCCACCCCAACATATGTTAGAGCAGTCCCACATGCTAATTTAGAGCAGTTGCCAGTAGTTGCTAATAGGTTGCTCTGCAGCACAGAATAGCTGTAGTGCATTGCTTGAGCCCCTCCTTTATCTAACTGGGCAGAGGGAAAATTTGACTTTAGAACCCCATTTTGCTTGGTTTGGAAAATGACACACCCCATCTTCCCCAACGTAAATTCATAGGTTCCAAGGCCAGAAGGGACTACTGTGATTATCTAATCTGATCTCCTGTAGAATATGGGTCATAGAACTTCCCAAACTAATTCCTAGAGCATTCCATAAGTTAGCCTCAGGTGCTAGTTTACAGGAATTGATAATAAATTTATTTGCAGCACAGAATACCTGGAGCTCATGATGTTGGCCCCTCACTTTCCTCCCCATCCCAGCTCTGTGAGGGTTGTGTGTTGTTAAAGGGTCATCAGTGCTGGCCTTATACTAACTTTGTGCTAGGATGGGTGGAGCACTTTTTGGAGGAAAAATTCCTGCTGTTCCCCACTTCTGAACCATCTCTATACTCCTCAGGATCAATCAGACTGATACACAAGCATAGTGTTAAGTGTTATCACTGTCACACGATCATAGGTGAGGTTTTTTAGCCCTCAAATTAAACAAATTCAAATATTTTAGCATACCAGAGTTTTCTGCAAGTTACAGTAATCTATTTTATAACATGCTGCTTCTGGTTTTCTTAAAGCACATAACTCTTTTCTACAAGCAGAAGAGTAGTCTGATATTTATTCAGAGGTCATTTCTGCCTGTTGCAAAATGACTTGCTAAATTCAGAGCAGTAAATATTGGGTACAATTTTTTTTTCTTTCCTGTGTAAAATTCTTCCTAATTTGTTCACTGCTATATATTGTCAATGGTTGGATTTAATTTCAATTCAAATGTAAATAAATCCACAAAATGGGCCTTGTGGAAAGATCACAAGAAGGGGTATAATCATCATCTGGGAGTCATTCTTCTACCTGCAGCACTTAAGAGAAGGTTAAAAGGCTGGAACAGCACATTCACTGTTGTGGTGCGTGCTCCCGTCCCACTTTCCCTGGTGACTGCTGCCCCTCTTTCCCCTGGAAATGGCTGCTTCCTTTTCTCCTTGGAGCTCTGGTAGATCCTGTAATAGGATAACACCCAGAAAAGCAGGTAAGAGGCAAACTTTATTTTTATAGCCCCTGCCACACAGTAACAAAAAGCTAAGCTCCCTGTTATATGAGAAGGGTAACACTAAATGGCTTGTGCTAGCTATCAGTACGAGTTCCTCTATTTTTCTCTTACTTCCCTTTCCCTGGGCATGAGGAATAGCTTCTGCTAGCCTCTCTTCCTTCCCTAATGGCTCACTTAAAGCAAGGGGCATAAGAAGGGATAAAGAGACCAAGTTCAGAAACAATTTAGCTACAAAATAATCAGGAAAGTCTTCCTAATGATAGACTCCATTTGTTAATGTTGGTGGAGCTCAGATACTATGGTGAGGTATGTAGATTATTATATAATCAACCTCATTTATTGGAAATACGGATGAATAGAACATTTAAAACTAGAACAGACAAAGCAATAGAAGATATACTGAGGGAGCTAGCTGACAGTGGCTCAAGGACAGGAGAGAATTGCCTAAAAAAGGTTTTTTACTATTGCCATCTATGATAGTCACTGACACTGAATAAGCACATTAGCTAGATATTTCTCCTAGTGATCAGCAGTGAAATAGTAAACTTATTTACATTTAATTATTAGGGTCCAAAGATAACATCTACTTGAGATGAATGGGGAAAGTTCATACTTCTGGGTATGAACAGTTCATATGGAGTTCCGCCCCCTGAATTATTTGCATTAAAATAGCACATATGAGCCCCTGTCATGGGTCAGGACCCCATAGTGCTAGGCCCTAGACAGACTGTAAGCTCCTGGGGGCAGGGACTAGGTATAAGACAGGAGACAACAGATGGATACAGACAAGGGAGTAAAAGGAAACAGACAATATTGGTCAGTGTGGGAGGCAATGATTCAACATATAAGCTATCTAAGCATAATCAAGTTTTTTGTAGGCATCACAACAAAGGATATTTCTAAGGAGGGATTTGAAAGATGACAATGAGTTTGCTATGGGGATATTAACAGGGAGTTGTTCCAAGTGTAAAGGATAGCCTCAGAGAAAGTATAAGGTGCTTGTTTGCAAATTTAACAAGGGGGCAATGGAGGCTGACATCACCTGATTTGCTATTGCGATATTGACTCCCACAGCCAATGAGAGTTGATAGACAGCATGGGGATAATCCATGGGGGGCCTTGAAAATGGAAGAAAGTAGCATATATGTAAGGGGATGGCAGAAGGAAGAAATGCAAAGAAAGGGGTGATATGGTTAAATCAACAAGCTAGGAAAATGATCTTAGCAGTTAGTACTAGATCAGTTCACATTCTGAAGTGTATCTGCACAAGAAGAAGGGCCAGCAGTACAATTTTTTATTTTAAATGAACACAAATGCTGTAGAAAGTACTCGGACTCATTCTGGTTCACTCCAAAGCCTATTACAAGAGAATGAGAACACAATTTTCTTTTATGTCTGTCAGTGAGTAAAAATAGATGCACTATTTGCTTATTTGTTCTCAATACAATACATGAAATTTAACAGGTTGCTAGTACAATATAGAATTTGAAATTGCCTTATTTCCATAAATGTAACAGTTAAAAATAAAGGTTTAAACCATATTTGATTTTGTCTAACTGCATTAGTGAGATAAGAGTATACTTTTAGCATTGTTAATGCTAAATTTACAGTCAGTCTGTCAGTACCAAATTAGCTATTTTGGATGCAATTTATTGTTAAGAAGAACAATTTAAACAATTGTACTAAGGTAAAATCATTATTCCTACTACTAAAGTGAGTCACCAACTTTATTTTTTACAAAGGACACAACAGATAAGTTGTTATCCCATTTTACAAACCAGTATTGTGAATGGCAAATGGATTTAGAGCAAAAACAGTTAATTAACTGGATCAGACTTTGTTCCACAGGCTAGTCATTTCACCATCAAATTATAACTCCCTTGTATTCTGTCCATGAATTAAAAAAAAAAAAAAGAGAGAGAGAGAGCGACTGTTCTGCAGGAAAAGGGACTTGAATAACATGTTGTGATGCTCTTACCCAGGCCTGTAATGAGTTCAGTCACCATTGCTTTACAACTCTGGGTGCCTAGAATGCTTTGCTCCTGCGGCTCACAGCACCAGCCAGCGTACAAACCTCACCCTGACTTGCACTGCCCACTTACTCTTTGCAGGGGGACCTCTATAACCCTTCTAGCCCTGAGTTCTTCCTCAAAACATCTGTCTGAAGTGTCCAGTCCCTTCCACAAAATCTTATTAAGGTTGCTGCTCCTTTAGGGAGACAATACACAGCAGCTTATTAAGGGGTGACTAACTCAATGCTTTGATTGATGTGGAGCAGGGTTTGTTTATGATAGAAAACAAAAAAGTTTATTAACAAAAGTACACAGGTTTAAGCGATACCAGCTATAGGGAATAAGGATAGTGGTTACAAACAAAGTAACAATACACTTCTAAGACAAAAAAATTAATTTAACAGATTAGGGTTCTTTGTTCAAAGAAGTTCTCACCAGTCTTTCTTCTAGTACAGCTGACCAGGTTTGTTTTTAAGCTATGACTCTTCATAGAGCTCAAAGTGCTTGGTCTTGTTGTCTCCTCTAGTGAAATATAGGGCTTCTCTCCACCTCTTTATAGTCCAGTAAACCTTTGAAAAGTAAGTCCAGACAATGCTGCTATCTCCTGCTGGGGTACAGATGCCATGCTGTCTTCTCCTCTCCTTGTTAGTTTTGTTTATGTTATATGTAAATGTACCTTCATTGACTCTGCCTGATGACCAGGCTGATCTAAGAAGTAAACACATATACCTTTGTCTAAGGCAGTCTGGGCTTATGCATTGCTTGACAAACATTTTAAGAACATAATTCCAGCACATTTGTAACTTTGTACACAGCCCATCACACACTACAATGATTTTCAAGACAATCAAGTTACCAGTTTGTACGTAATACCTCACCTGACATCTTTTAGATGCACATTTGACAACAGGCCAGCTGACACTCACTGTTAATTACCATGCTGGATCTCACTGCTAGATGGAACCCCTTGCATTCTGGTATTAGGATGCTCGTAGGATCACACATATCTACAAATTAAAGTCCCTTCCATCTCCATAGAGTATAGGTACAACAAGAGCAGTGGGGATGCAAACTTCTCCTGAACTGCATCTCACCAAATTTACCCTTTGTGAGGGCAGTTCAAACTCCATTTCTATTTAGGCCTTGTCCTCTATACCCAAAATTGCCAGCAAGAGTGCCAATTCATTTCTATTGTGGTGGTTTCTGTGCATTAGGAACTGGGTCAAGACATTTGCATCTTGGAAGCCATGCAATCAGATGGCCCATTTTTATCTGTTGTAATAAATTTTGCAAATACATTCCATTTGGTGAATATCAAATGCCAAGTATTTTTCACCCCAATTGCTGATATGTCCTGTTACATTGTGACTGGTAACAGTAGACTATTGTGTTCAACATAGCAGGTCACAAACCATTGGGATATAGTTTAATGCAATATCAAGAGTTTTTTTCTGAAATAATCTTCAATTTTCTAGGACTTCTTCTCATGAAGACTTAAGCATTGCCTGTCAGGTGAGGTACAGAACACCCCTTAACCGTTGATATGGTTTAATTGGGGGTTGACACTCAGCACCTCACAAGAGCTTGCTCTGGAATATTAAATGTTACAACCTGTGTTTTGACCAGAAGGCTGTTGTGGTTGAAATGTCGATTATGCTAGCTGTTCATACTGATGTCGTTCAAAACCTAGGAGTCTTGATGCCTGAATAATTTAATTATGCTGTAAGAGTGAACTGTGGCATAAATACAGTATTTTCAATTGGAGAAAATAAAAGCCTTAAAAAAAAAAGTAACAATTTTTTTGCAAGCACTCAAATGCTTAAAAAATATCTGAGTGCAACTGGATATAATACTTTACATAGCTAAACACAGGATAACATGACCAAGGTAGAAATATATTTTTTAAGTGTTCATCCATAATAGGAACTACATATTTCATTCAAGCTAGGATGAAGCTATTTTAGGAACCTTGGTACAGTTCTTGCTAAAAAGGTTGAATTTAAATATGTATATAATCCATTCATCAACAAGAAAAAATCCTCCGTCAATAAAGACTTGTGCCTTACTAATTGCTAGCTGATATTCACATTATTTTGCCATAGATGTCTACTAAAATAACCTCATCCTAGCCTGGATGAAATATGTAGTTCCTATTATGGATGAACACTTTTAAAAAAATGTTATCACCTTGTATTTCTGCCAGACTTCATTATATATATAAATTCAGAGTCTAAATACGGTGTAAATTACCTTGAATTATACAGGAGGTCAGACTAGAGCAATGATCCCTTCTGGCTTTGGAATCTATCTATATTTTGCCATGGATGTCTACTATATATAAGCAGCAAGGAGTCCTGTGGCACCTTATAGACTAACAGACGTATTGGAGCATGAGCTTTCATGGACGAATACCCACTTCGCAAGGTGCCACAGGACTCTTTGCTGCTTTTACAGATCCAGACTAACATGGCTGATAGATATCTTCTATATAGTATCAGTATCAGCCATGTTAGTCTGGATCTGTAAAAGCAGCAAAGAGTCCTGTGGCACCTTGCGAAGTGGGTATTCGTCCATGAAAGCTCATGCTCCAATACGTCTGTTAGTCTATAAGGTGCCACAGGACTCTTTGCTGCTTATATATAGTAGACATCCATGGCAAAATATAGATAGATTTCAAAGCCAGAAGGGACCATTGCTCTAGTCTGACCTCCTGTATAACACAGGCCATAAAACTTCCCCAAAGTAATTCCTAGAACGGATATCTTTTAGAAAAATATCAACCTTGATTTTAAAAATTGCCAGAGATGGAGACTCCAACACCTTTGATAAGTTGTTCCATAGGTTAATTACTCTCATTGTTAAAAATTTACACCTTATTTAGTCTCTGAATTTGCCTAGTTTCAACTTCCTGTCACTGGATCATGTTAGACCTTTGTCTGCTAGACTGAAGAGTCTATTATTAATTATTTGTTCCCCTTTTGCTACTATTGACTAATCAAGTCACCCCTTAACCTTCTTTGTTAGGCTAAATAAATTGAGCTACAAAATGACAGTCTCTCTCACTGATATGGGAATTTTGGAGCCCTTGTTGCATGCCCTCCATTAGGGAGAAAGGGAGCATATTAGTCATTCACCCCACAAGGAGTAACTTAAAGAAAAAATAGTTCTATTATGCTCCCCATCACCCCAAGCAGAATGCTGTCAGTCTGTGGAAACATGGTCTTGGCATGCAATACTGGCTTATGTTTATAAAGTGGATTCAGAGTTATGCAATATGACGTAGTCACTGCTTTAGGTGCTGGATGCATTGTTTGCTCCCTGAAGAAACATGCATAGCACAAGCACTGTGCAAATGCAGCCTGCATTCAAGTATATTGCAAAAGCTAAGATCTGATTTTTCAGAAGTGTAGAGGACCCAAAATTTCACTTGAAGGCAGTGCAGTAGCCAGTGCTCAGCTGGGTGAAATTTTTAACCAGAAACTTATTTTAGTCAAAAGATGCATATTTGACAACCTCTAGATCAGGGGTCGGCAACCTCTGGCACGCGGCTCGCCAGGGTAAGCACCCTGTTTTTTTTACCTGCCGCGTCGGTAGGTTCAGCCGATTGCGGCCCCCACTGGTCGCGGTTCGCCGCTCCAGGCCAATGGGGGCTGCGGGAAGCGGCGCGAGCCAAGGGATGTGCTGGCCGCGGCTTCCCGCTGCCCCCATTGGCCTGGAGTGGCGAACCGTGGCCAGTGGGAGCCACAATCGGCCAAATCTCCCGACGTGGCAGGTAAAAAAACTGGCCCAGCCCGCCAGGGTGCTTACCCTGGCGAGCCACGTGCCAGAGGTTGCCAACCCCTGCTCTAGATATACTGTGATTGTGTCAATTTTGCAAAAATGTTTGTTACAAAAAAACATACATTAAACAAAATTATGGAAAAAGATCAAATTTTCATTTTGAAAATGGCAAAATGAAATGTTTTGATTCTTCAATTCAAAATTACAGTTCATTTAGAATTTTTTAATTTTTTTAAATAGATTTAAAAATGTGAAATGATCCAAATAAAAAAAAACAACAACATGTTTGATTCAAGTGGAACAAAACATTTACAAAAGATTTGTTTCTGGTCAAACTAGACTTTTGGATTAACTGAAATTTTTAAAAACAAAATCATTTTTGGTTTAATCCAAACCAGTCTGTGCCCCTCTCCCCCGATTTTCAGAATTGCTAGTTAAAAAACAAAAACAAAACATTATTCATCAAGTTTTGTTCATCACAACACACTCAGTACAGAACAAACGGCCTAGCAGGTGCCCAGGTGCCAGCATATCAAAAAATGAATGGGCAACTGCCAGCAGCTCCCAGAGCCCAGATAACTTAGGCTGAGAGTGTCTGTAGGCTACCCATAGTCATGTTCAGAGGTCCTGAGCAGGCCTAGCAAACACTGATGCTCTCCTGCTATGGATATTGGATTTCCTCCCACAACATGTATGTTCTGTGAATTTCTTCACAGGATGGTATGTTAGTGCTTATGCTTCTATCCATAGACCTGCTGTGCTGTAGCTTGTCTTCTATTGGAAATAAACTAGCTAGACTGTGCAACTATTGTGAATATACCTGTGTCCACAGTGCACTGGCTTAGTTAGCATCTGTCAGCTGTGGTCAGTTATATGATTTCTTACCTACAAGCAGGTTCTACCATCATCACTGCATTACTTGCATAGTAACACATTTATTTCTGCTGTCGCCATGCTTGCTTGCTAACCATGCTGCTATTGTTTATCACTTTTTTCTCCTCTGCCTCTACATGGCTATAGCACATTCTCCTGGCTGCACACTTTGGCCTGCTGCATACCTTCCAAGGGAGGATTGGGTGTACAGGCAGCTTCTCTTTTGCCATGTTTTCCACACGAACACAGTTTTTGCTTGCCTCAGAATAATAGGCTCAAATGACGAGGACTCTATACTGCCTCCCTGGCTTAGCTTCTCTATGTTCTAGAGTCTCTATGTTGTCACTATGGAAAGGATTTAAACTGCTTACAGTAGCAGTCTGTGTGCTGTTAGAACTGTGTGCAGCTTTAGTGATCTCTGCCCTATAGCCTTGCTCTGAGGAACAGCGTAGCTACTTGCGACTCCCTGCTGTCACATTTCAAGATGGAGAAAGCTCATGCCCCTTTTGCCCTACATCATAGAGAGGCTTGGAACACTCATTGAGGGGGATCAAAGGATACCCAAGGTGACTAAGTCTGAGATGATACAGGCCTGCTGAGGAGGATGATAATAAAGTGGACTTGATCCTGTGTTAAACCCAGCATCTAACTCAGTCTACTTTTAAGTGGCTCTTCACCTCAGTGATCTGCTTTGTCCCCCCGACCCTCCACACACAGAGTTGAATAGGAGATTATTTTTAAATGATTCAATGAATCCTTCAGCTTTTCTGAAGGAGGTTGACTGCATGCTTTTATATACTCTTGAACTTGAGGATTTTTTTTTTAAAAAGAATTTTTTCTCCATCTTCCACTTGGTTAGTCTGATCCTATTGTCTAAAATACACTATACGAGCTTATGCTCTAGGAGCAGCATTTTTCTAAAGGCTGACCTCTCTGGGTGTGTTATAATGTGAAGGTCATACAGCAGAAGAAATTAGACAGATGGAAATGGTTGCTGCAGGGGTTATTTTAGTATCTCCTTTAGGATACCCTCACTCTAATATCATGGGCGGGGGAGGGGATGGGTGTATGTGTGGGGGGGGGAGACAAGGTGCACACTTAGCTGCTGTAAATTCTCAAGATAAGACCTTCAATACATAAAGTCATTGGAATTCCCATACAGTAGAGATATGTGGCCAAAAGATCATAAGTACATATGAGCATTGGTTTAATTTAGACATTAGAACATTCATATACAGGCATATTTTTTTGCAAATATTATATTTTTCCAGAAAGCTGTAGTGCCGGTCCCTAAGGAATTGTGTAATATAATATGGTGGTGCTCAACTACAGATTTTTCCACAGAAAAAATGTCTTATATGACGCTGCCTATTTTGTGTGTGTGCAGATACCAATTTGCTTGCATAAAATGTAGGTTCTATATACCTAATGGGTGCTTTTGCAAAAGGCTGTCATTTAGGGCCTAATTCTGCACACTGGTCTCTGTGGTCACAGGTCTCCATCAATGCAGAGCAGTTTGCAGGACTGGGACCTAACTGTCCACTTTTGAAAATATGGACCTTATGAAAATTTTTTAGATGAGTTCCCTGGGCAAATGATGAAAATATGTGGCCAGCAGTAAGTTAAAGGAATTCTACTGGGTCAAAATATTTAGGTTTTGTAAATCCAAGATTATGCAAAACTGATTTTTTAAAAGTGCCAATGGAAGTTAGTATTTCTAAACACCCATTCTCCTACAGTGTTTCCAAACCAAGAAAGACTGTAGCACTGAGTTAACGTAAGAGAATCAAACTAAAATTGCCTAGAAACTGACAGACAACTACGAGTTAACATTCACTTTACAAGATGAGATGCCTAAAATTAACATGATTAAACTTTTAATTATCTAGGTTTTTAGTAATACACTGACACTCTGTCTTTCAAAGTAGCACCCTGGAAGCCCCATATTCATCACTAGCATACGATTATGATGTGTTTGGTACTAAGTATGCCTTGTGATGTTGAACATTAATATCCTGTTGGATTGTATGTGCTATCACTGTATGTGAAATTATGAAGTATTGCTATATGTGCTACTGAAATATGTTAAGGTTGGGAACACCCACAGCCAGCCTTTCAGTTGCAAAAAAGGAGGGCCCAGACAGTGTTAATGGCCTATCAAGAACACAATCTACTATCCCAGAGGCTCCTTAGAGAAGGCATGTACAGAATGGAGACTGCTTGACCAATGGGGACTGACTGATCCCCATGGTCCAGCAAGGATCTTTTTAGAAGCTGGAAGAAGGTATAAAAAGAGAGACAATGACATCACCACTTGGCCTCTCCCCTCCTCCCAACACCTGGAAAATCATCTGGAAGGAAAAAAGACTTGGCACTATGGAAATTGGTCCCAGGCTGGAAAAGGGTCCAGTCTGTGTATTGAGGAACTGTAAGCTGACTATGCCGGGGTCAGCAACCTCTGGCACGCGGCTCACCAGGGTAAGCACCCTGGCGGGCCGGGCCAGTTTGTTTACCTGACACGTCGGCAGGTTTGGCCAATCACGGCTCCCACTGGCCGCGGTTCGGCGCTCCAGGCCAATGGGGGCAGTGGGAAGACACGGCCAGCACATCCCTCGGCCCGCGCCACTTCCTGCAGCCCCCATTGGCCTGAAGTGTTTGGGTGTAAGACTGGGGAACTGGGGGGAATTGGCTGAAGGCTCCCTATTGATGATTCATGAGTGGCTGGGAGATCATTTGTGTAACTCAGTTGGGTATGTCCCTGCCTGTGGATGTCTGTGTAAGTGCAGTGCCTCTTAGAGGCTTATAGTTTGTCACAACATCATAGTGTGAGAAGCAACCCAGGTTGGTGGGTTTGGAGGGCTCAGTGGTCCCACAATCCAGGTTGCACCCTGGTGACCCTGTCACATGAACACTAGAATTTTTTTGTCAAAAATACAATTTTAAGTAATGTCCATGTAATTTTAATACAGACTTCTTATTTCCTTGCAACCTCTCTTTTACAGGCTAGACTGCTCCACAAAGTGACTGCTAAAATGGTTAAAAGTCTCTCCCTCTAATCTCTAAAATATAGAGAAACTCTCACCTTGCTACACATAGTAAGCTGTGTTTAGATATACTAAAACCACAATAGATGAATTATTAAACCTGTTTAGCTGGCAGTTTCACTGCTGATTACCATATATCTGCTTAGAAAAAACATGTAATTCTGACAGGTTTGAGCAAAGTAAATGCTATGAACATTTCATTAGGCAATTCTGTTTTTATAAACCAAATATTTTTCCAAAGCTTCAGTCCCAAGGGCTACATCGAATATATGTTCCCATTTTTAAAAGCCTTCAAAGATTTAGGGTATGATTAAAGGTCTAATAAATCATCCCTGAGGGCTCCTTGAGTACAGCCACCTCTAAACCAAATAACATTCAAAAACTACATTATCTTGAGATATGCACCTATTTCCAAGTTCATCAGATAAAAATACATAGCTGAATAAACAAAATTAAACATTATATTTGGCAGTATATGTTGAATGGACACAAAGTTGCCAAAATCAAATAAATGATAATATACATTATCTCCACCCAGTCATTTGAACTTCCCCATCTCTGTGATAGTGCTTTCATTTCTCATGATTTAGTCATCCTATGCTTACAGTAATTTTCAAAGGCCCTATTCCCATTGTCTCAGACCCTCCAGGAGAACTTTTGCCTCAGCCCAATAGGACTGGGAGTTCATTAGTCAAAAGGAAGTATGTCATTTTCAGCATAACAGAAACAGTGCAATTAGATTTGAGAATTGATTTTTCAGTTGTTTCTTTCTAAACTGATTTTTTTTTCCAGTTTCTTGTTGAAACAAATAATTTTGGTTGCCCTGAAACTGCATTTTTGATGAATTTACTATTCAGCCAAAAAATTCCCTCAGCTATACTCCACATTGTGCTCCCCTCCAGATCCTGAAACTATGCCAGCAGAAGTTAATGCAGAGGGGCAGGTTCTTGTTGTGAAGGCTCCAGAATCCACTGGGTGGGGAGCAGAGCCTCCTATAGATTCCCCAGGCTTTGTAGATTTGGAGGCCCACGTTGACTATTCCCTCAACAACTTCCCAAATCCTTTCATCGACATTTGTCCTTTCTTCAGTCCGCATAAACTGCAGCTTCTCATGTCACCCTCACCCTTTCAATTCCTCTGTTGCTTTCGTCCCTTCTCTTTTGCCATCAATTCAAGCTTAAACTTAATGTTCTTACATTCAATGACCTGTATAATTCTGCCTTGCCCTAATTGCCTAATTTATCGCATCATATCCTACAACCCACCCCTTCTGCTCTGCCAGAGATGCCAGCCTCAGTAGGCCTATATGTATAGTTGTCTCACAACCATCTCCACACTCTTTCACCCCACCTCCCAAGACTGATCTGCTCTCCCTTGGGTATTTCATCAAGACTCTGGCCTCTTCTCATCCACATCCCTCTGTAAGACCCACTTCTATTGCAATACCTAGAAGAAATGGGTCAATATCCATAACACATTTCTTTTCCTTATGCTTACTGTCATAAACAGACAGTTAAGGGTTAATTCCTCTTTTACCTGTAAAGGGTTAAGAAGTTCACAATACCTAGCTAACACCTGACCAGAAGGACCAAAAAGGGAACAAGATACTTTCAAAGTTGGGAGGGGGGAAAGCAGTCCGTTGTCTGTTCTGTGTGTGCTTTTGCGGGACGGAGGAGAGGAACAATCACACTCCTACCAGGTAATAAGCAATTAGAGAAGGACTGTAGTAAATTACTTTTATTTCTATTTGTGATTTCCTTTGGCAAAATAGAGGGAGAATCAAATTGGGTTTCTGTGGAACTTTAAAGTTTTGCCCAGAGGAAAATCTCCTGTGTTTTGAATCTGTTGTCTGTGAGATCATCTTGCTTTCTAATCTCACAGAGGTATTCCTTTCACCCTTTTTCTTTAATTAAAAGTCTTCTTTTAAGAACCTGATTGATTTTTTCCTTGTTTTAAGATCCAAGGATTTTGGATCTGGGCTCACCAGGAATTGGTGGGGGGAATTTTCTTGAGTCTATTCAGGAAAAAGGATATAGAGATTTGGGGGAGGGAAATTAGTCAAATCCTGCCAGGAAATGGGGGATAAGGACTGGAGAAATATTTGGGGGAAGGCAGAGTTCCCAAATGGCTCTCCCTCAAATGTTTTTTTTAAACATTTGGTGGTGGCAGTGACTGTTTTGCCTAAGCTGGTAAATAAGCTTAGGGGTTATTCATGCAGGTCCCCACATCTGTACCCTAAAGTTCAGAGTAGGGGGGGACACCTTGACACTTATGATATATGGAAGTAACAATATCATTTGCTTGTATGTTGTATCCCTTTTCCTCACTTTGTACCTGTTCTTGTTTGGGTCTTTCTGTGTGCAATTAAAACGTGAAGACATCTAGGAAGACTGTGAGCATCTAGACAGTGTTGCATTATAACTAATAATACTATTGTCAAGGTTGTAAGGGTGGCTAGATGGGATCTGAGCAGAACAGTTTAATAAGTACACAACAATAGGGACCATTACCACCACCTAGCCAGACTTCTTGTGATATTTTCAGTCTGATCCTGTGATGTTCTTTCCCAAGGAAATCGAAGAGTGAATATTGTGGCAGTTCATTGGCTAAACACATAATGAGGGACTAGATTAGAAGTACATATAAAAGATAAAAACCACTCGGTAATCAATTCCTTTTAATAGGATTTGCTGTGCCAAGCCAGAAGGCTGCTCCAGGATATAGCTTCCCTTCAAAATCTAGCCAAGAAATCAGGGAAAGTGAATGTAAATGTAACACCCACCAACCATTTTAGGAAAAAGACAAGTGGCTAGATTTACTTCAGCTGGCACAGGGAGGTGAAAAATTGCTCCTCACTGCATCAGTGTGACCTACTGCATGGATTTGAACCCTGGGTTATGGCAGATGGTGGTTCTAACCTACCCTCAAGGCCTTATGGGTGAATGACATGGGTGACCACCTAGGGCGCCGTGGTCAAGAGGCAAGGAGTGGGGAGGGCTTGGGGTGCATGGCCACAGAAAGAAGCTTGGAGAGGCAGTGGGGGATAGGGGCACCAAAATACAAGTTTATTCAAGGTGACATTTTCCCTAAGACCAGCCCTGACTACTCTCTTTCAGGAGTCTGGCCAGGGAGAGCAGCTTTAGGGTCCTATCTTCCAATGGGATCCACATGAGAAAATCCCTTGCCCCACATGGTCCTCATTGCAGAACTAGGGCTTCTGTTGTAGCCTGGCTTCATAGAAAATCCAATGGAAGGGTCCACTAAGGGAATGTGCAGAATCAGCTCTTTCCCAGTTCACGCTATGCACACCCCACTCTGGTCATGCACAGCCTACTCTTCTTACCACTGCTAGTCTCCTCTCAATGATTTGTTGCTGTGAGTGGGTCAGCACTTCAACCAGGTATGAGCCATCAAAAATTTAGTCACGTTCCTTTAGAGCACCAGAAGAACTTGGTAACTTGGCACCAGAAGATAACATCATAACCTGATGCTTCACTGCACTTCTCAGTCCATACAAGAAAATTAAGAATCAGCAACTGAATATATTGTTGCTGGTAAGCTAAACAAAGTGTGATTTGTCTGTGTATGGTACAGTTTTGTTATTGGAAAACTGAACACCACTGAAGTCCAGAGACTTGACTGTTTCCATCACCTGTGCTGGGGTGTAATCAATAGGGCAAAATAGGTAAATCCTGCCAAGAACCACCTTGAAATATTAAATACTTCAACAAGTGACTGTTCCCAGGAATCAATCCATTTTCCAAAAATTTAAAACACAGATGCATACAGACATACACATATAAAAATTGAGAACTGAAAATAAAATACTCTGTTTACAGGGTATGGTCCCTCACACTGGATTTTTCTTTATAAGCAGCACTCACATGCTCTTACATAAGTTCACCAGCATACTTACTTACTGTGTCTTAGGCCTGGTCTACACAAGGAGGTTATGTCGAATTTAGCAGCATTAAATCAAATTAACCCTGCACCCGTCCACACAACGAAGCTATTTAGTTCGACATAGAGGTCTCTTTAAATCGATTTCTGTACTCCTCCCCGACGAGGGGAGTAGCGCTAAATTCGACATGGCCATGTGGAATTAGGGTAGGTGTGGATGGAATTCGACGCTAATAGCTCCGGGAGCTATCCCACAGTGCACCACTCTGTTGACGCTCTGGACAGCAGTCCGAGCTCGGATGCTCTGACCAGCCACACAGAAAAAACCCTGGGAGAATTTGAATTCCTTTTCCTGTCTGGCCAGTTTGAATCTCATTTCCTGTTTGGACATCGTGGCAAGCTCAGCAGCACTGGCAACGATGCAGAGCTCTCCAGCAGAGGTGACCATGCAATCACAGAATAGAAAGAGGGCCCCAGCATGGACTGATCGGGAAGTCTTGGATCTGATGTGTGTGGGGCGATGAGTCCATGCTTTTGGAGCTGTGATCGAAAAAACAGAATGCGAAGATCTACGAGAAGATCTCCAAAGCCATGACGGAGAGAGGATACAGCCGGGATGCAACGCAGTGCCGCGTGAAAATCAAGGAGCTGAGACAAGCATACCAGAAGACCAAAGAGTCAAACGGACACTCCGGATCCCAGCCCCAGACATGCTGTTTCTACGAGGCACTGCATTCCATTCTAGGTGCGGCCGCCACCACTACCCCACCAATGACCGTGGACTCTGAGGATGGGATATTGTCGATGGCCGCTTCCTCGGAGATGTTAGTGGACGGGGAAGATGAGGAAGGAGATGAGGAGGACGAGGCAGTCGACAGCGCTTACAACACTGATTTCCCCGACAGCCAGGATCTCTTCATCACCCTCACGGAGATCCCCTACCAACCCTCCCCAGGCCTTAACCCAGACCCTGAATCGGGGAAGGATCAGTCAGTAAGTGTTTTAAACATGTAAACATTTATTTTGAACAGAACAGGAATATTAAAAATGGGTTTTTCATGATTAGTTTGCCCTAGGCGCTTAACGTTTTAGTCCTTGGCAGTGCATCTACTGCAAAAGAATCTAATGTCCGGTTTATCATGATTAGTTTGCCCTAGGCGCTCTACTTTTTAGTCCTTGCCAGTGCAGCTACTGAAAATAAGGTCTATATGTCCGGGGATAGAGGTGAAATCCTCATGGGACATCTCCATGAAGCTCTCCTGGAGGTAATTGGAAAGCCTTTGCATGAGGTTCCTGGGGAGAGCGGCCTTATTGCGTCCTCCGTGGTAGGAAACTTTTCCACACCAGGCTATCATCAAGTACTCTGGGATCATTGCCTCGCAGAGCATGGCGGCATACGGCCCTGGTTTTTACTGGCTTTCATGCAGCATGTGGTCTTTCTCTGTGTCAGAAATCCTCATCAGAGTGATGTCGCTCATGGTGACCTGCTTTGAATTAGGGGAATGTTAGTATTGGGACTGCTTGCCTGTTCCTTTACATAACTTTACAGCCACGGAGCTATTAGCGTCGAATTCCATCCACACCTACCCTAATTCCACATGGCCATGTCGGAGGCGGGAGAGGGGCAGCATACAGGGATCTTTCCCGGGGACAGCCGCGGGGGGTGGGACAGGGCAGAGTTCATGCTTGCCGGATTGCCGGCAGCAGGAACTGGCCAACGCTAGGAGCATTGCTTGGAACGTGAAAGGAGGGCACTGCTATAAATTAAGTTTTAAGCAGCCAAAAGTCTACGGCTTACCATGTCTGCCTGCTAGCCGAATTCCGCTGTCCTGCCCTGCTTGTGTGTCTGTACTCCAAGACCCCAGGCACTGAATGCGAAGGCCGAAAATTCAACCTTGTCCTGAGTGTGCATCTTCTAGGTGCTGTCACAGAGAAAGACTATGTTCATTGTTCACAAAAATGTATCTTTGTGAGGAATTCACTCCTTTTTTCCCATCCCACAGCTGCGAATGTCTCCCGACCTACCCTGGCATCCCCCTCCCAGAGGCTGGCGCAGATTAGGCAGAGAAAGAAAAGGACATGGGACGACATGTTCTCAGAACTTATGGGCTGCTCCTGAGCTGAGGCAGCCCAGCAGACCCAGTGGAGGGAGAACATGTCGCAATACCAGCGATCACACAGCGAATGGGAGGAAAGGTGGCGGCAGGAAGACCAGCAGGCGACTCAAACGCTGCTTGCACTAATGAGGGAGCAAATGGACACGCTCCGGAGCCTTGTGGATGTTCTGCAGGACCGGAGGCAGGAGGACAGAGCCCCGCTGCAGTCTCTCTCTAACTGCCCTCCCCCGCCACAAAGTCCCATACTCCCCTCACCCAAAGTCCCAAGAAGGAGGGGCGGCAGGGGCCGTGAAAACTGTCACTCCACCCTTGCAGACTGCTCAAGTACCAGAAGGCTCTCATTCCCAAAAATTTGATAAGTCCTTTCCTTCCCGCCTCACCCAAGCCACCGTCCCAGTTTCATCCCCTAACTGTGTAGTTGCTAATAAAAAATATGTTTCTGTTAATTACTGTTTCCGTCATGTTCTTTTAGAGGAGAGTGTGTTTGAAGGGGGGATAGGGGGTTGGTAATTGGAGAGGACAGTCACCTTTACCAGGGTACAGACACGGGGGCAGGTTCAGCAGAAGGTCACACACACATTGCAGTCACACACACATTGCAGTCACTAGGCACCCTGGTCAGTCTGGGAGGTGGTTTTCATGTTCGGGGGGGGGGCTATGTGAGTTTGTGGCGGGGGAGGGCAGTTAGAGATCTTATGCAGTGGTCCTTAGCCTGGATCACAGAGCCACGCAGCAGGGGATCTGTAACCGCCCTCCCCCGCCACAAAGTCACATAGCCCCCACACACAGAGTCCCGAAAAGGAGGGGTGGCAGGCCACTGCGGACCGCTCCAGGAGCAGGAGCCTGTCATTCCTCGAGTTTAGAAGCATCCTTTCCATCACTACACCTGCTCCCCACCACAGTCTGCGTCCCAGTTTCAACACTTTACCACGAAATCCGTAATAAAGAAAACGGTGTTAATTAACAAAGTTCCATTTATTTTATTTTTAAAGGTGTGTTGGAAGGGGGGGAACGGGGTGCATGGGGTATGTAACTGGAGAGGATAGTCAACATTAACTGGGTCAAGAAATGGGAGCAGGTTCAGCTTCTCTTGAAACAAACTTAATAGTCACAGGTTACCCTGCCCACTGAGGAACCTAGCTTTCAAAGCCTCCCGGATGCACAGCGCGTCCCGCTGGGCTCTTCTAATCGCATGGCTGTCTGGCTGGGCGTAATCAGCAGCCAGGCTATTTGTCTCAACCTCCCACCCCTCCATAAAGGTCTCCCCCTTGCTCTCACAAGATTGTGGAGCACACAGCAAGCTGCAATAACAACGGGGATATTGGTTTCACTGAGATCAGAGTGAGTCAGTAAGCTTCTCCATCTCCCCTTGAGACGGCCAAAAGCACACTCCACCACCATTCTGCACTTGCTCAGACGGTAGTTGAAGAGTTCTTTTTCAGTGTCCAGGGCGCCTGTATAGGGCTTTATGAGCCAGGGCATTAGCGGGTAGGCAGGGTTCCCGAGAATCACTATAGGCATCTCCACATCCCCAACAGTTATTTTGTGGTCCGGAAAGTAAATACCTTCCTGCAGCCGTCTAAACAGACCACAGTTCCTGAAAATACAAGCGTCATGCACCTTGCCTAGCCATCCGACATTAATGTTTGTAAAACGTCCCCTATGGTCCACCAGTGCTTGCAGCACCATTGAAAAGTAGCCCTTTCGGTTAATGTACTGGCTGGCCTGGTGGTCCGGTCCCAGGATAGGGATGTGAGTTCCATGTACAGCCCCACCGCAGTTTGGGAATCCCATCATGGCGAAGCCATCTATGATGACCTGCACGTTTCCCAGGGTCACTATCTTTGACAGCAGTAGCTCAATGATTGCGTTGGCTACTTGCATCACAGCAACCCCCATGGTAGATTTGCCCATGCCAAAGTGGTTCGCGACTGACCGGTAGCTGTCTGGCGTTGCAAGCTTCCAAAGGGCTATGGCCACTCGCTTCTGGACAGTCATGGCTCCTCGCATCCGGGTGTCCTTGCGGTTCAGGGCAGGGGACAGCAACTCACAAAGTTCCAGGAAAGTTCCCTTACGCATCCAAAAGTTTCGCAGCCACTGATTCATCCCAGACATGCAGCACTATGCAGTCCCACCAGTCCATGCTTGTTTCCCGGGCCCAGAATCGCCGTTCCACAGCATCAACATGACCCATTGCCACCATGATGTTCACAGCGTGGGGTCCCGTGCTTTGTGAGAGGTCTGTGCCCCTCTCAGACTTAATGTCCTCACCGCGCTGCCGTAGCCTCCTCGCCCGATTTCTCAGCATCTGACTCTGAAAAAGGTGGATGATAAGGTGCGAGGTGTTGACAACGGCCATAACTGCAGCAATGGTCGCAGCGGGCTCCATGCTCGCAGTGCTGTGGCGTCCGCACTGTCACTCACCAGAAAAGTACATGAAGTGATTGCCCGCCGGCGCTTTCAGGGAGGGAGGGCAGGAGTGACGGTTGAATGACGACAGTTACCCAAAACCAGCCTCGACACATTTTTTGCCCCAGCAGGCATTGGGGGCTCGACCCCGAATTCCAATGGGCAGCGGGGACTGCGGGAAATGTGGGATAGCTGCCCACAGTGCACCGCTTCCAATGTCGACGCTTGCCCCGTTAGTGTGGACTCACAAAGTCAAATTACTGTCCTTAGTGTGGATACACACGTTCGACTTTGTAATATTGGTTCCACAAATTCGATTTAAGTAAAATCGAACTATTCTCGTAGTGTAGACATACCCTTATACAGCTTCATGTCCCATCACCATGATGGTCTTCCTAAGCTTCAGCATACCCCATAGGAAAGGGCAGTGTCACCTCTCTGAGATCCTAGGCTTCTTTAGTCTTCCCTCAAGCATCCCTCTCTCCCTTCCTACTTCCCATATAATAGTCCCCATCTAACAAGCTGAATCCCCTCATTAACTGGTTAATCACCCAGACTTAATCAGTTATCTCCCAATTTGGCCAGTGTGGGGACGGCTCACAAAATGTACAGAGTGGTGAGCCAGCCCTAGGCTACTCCCACTGTCACATACCCAATTGATGATCTGGTCTTTTGCCTTCTCAGCATCCAAAGGAAAAAAAAAAGATGTCAGCCTTATCTGCCTGAGTTGCACAGATAATATATAATACCCACCTCTGGATATCAGCTCAATTTCTCCCACAGATAAAGTCTGCTCTTTATCCACTAGTATATTAATTACTTTCTCTATCTGAGGTGCCATAATCCTAGCCACTATTTTAGCATCAGAATTAAAAAATGAAAGATAAATCTTATTTGGAGTTTTATAAGATTAGGCCAGATCCTGCAACATAGTCTGTGATTACTTGCTAAGACATAAATCCTGCTAAAACTTATGCATGTACTCAATTTTATGCACTGTGAAAGTCCCACTGAAGATAAGAGGCTACTCACTGTAGGTAGTAAAGGTAAACATATATATAAAATCTGTGTAGGATTAGGGCCTGAAACTGGATGTACAACCCATTGTCTATATTGCATATTGACTTTTTCAGGTAGATAAGCGAGTTTGCCTCTTAGAACAAGGGGTCTCCAACTAAACAGATAACTTCCATGCAAAACTGAATATTTTTATATCACATTCTGAATGGAATGTTTTGACACCATGCCAGATGCTTAAAAATAAAGTGATGTAAATTATGTACATTTCTGGGAAATATCCCTGGTACAATAATCACAATAGATTTCATGGATTCTAAAAAGCCCTTCTTAGTAAATTAACTGTGTTTGCATTTTATACAACTAACATAAGTTGATATTTTGATTACATTGTAGCATATTTTTTAGCTAAAAGACAATGTTTCTTCTTTGTAATACAATTTTTTTTGGAAGAATGTCTATCAGCAAACATACTTTTTCTTAAACAAACAAAACACACAAACAAACAAAACCAATTAATATAAATATGGTCAACCTATAGCTGATTGTTTTGGGTACAATATCTCACATCTAAATAGGGCAGATTCTGTCAGCCTAACAATTCATTTTCTTTTTTCATTTAAGATTTACTTTAATTTTTAATTTAGAGGGGAAAACTGGCATTTTATTTCTTGCTATCGATGGATTCAAAGTCATAAAATTATAAAGAAGAGAAAAAATGTCAATATTTCAAAAGTTAAATGCAATGAAATTAAAGTGCCTGAAAGGGCAAACTGTGTGTACATTCAGTGTAAAAGATACATAATAACAGAGTGTAAATTCAGGGATCAGCATTGTACAAAAAGCTGGCAAGGAGAGGCAAGCAAAAACAGCAGCTACTGAAGAATTCAGTTTGTTTCTTATGTTTAGTCTGGTTTCCCATAAGAATATGCAAGTCAAATATGAGTTGCACGTCAGACATGCTGTTGAATAAAAATGTTTTCCAACATTTGTCCAGTTTATTTTGTAGCCCATGCTCACCTGATTTCAGAGCAAACCAGGAAGCAGCACTGCATTACCTTGTTATTATTATGTTTATAAATGAAAGGAGTTTGACATTGAGTGCTGATGAAAAGTCCTGAATAGTTTTGGATTGTCTGAACTGGCTTGGTTTATTTCAAGTTCCTTTGAACATGGGATGACTATCCCATTTGTTCATAAAGTACATATTTTACATCCTGCACATCCTGATTCTGGCTCATCACAGCTTGTTTCAGGTGGGAGCTTTGAACCTCTTCGACATGTGATGCTCCTGAAGATAGAGTAAAAAGCCATAGCATGACTTCCTTGGAGAGTTTCTTAAAGGCAATCATGCTTTAGCTTGAAAACTAAATTTTACTTGGCAAAATATGTGCATTCCTCTAGAGCAGCTTCCATCAATTCAGCACCATTCAGGCAGTTCTGACTACCTACCTCAACTTGCCCTGGAGCAGTAGCACAAGCACAAGCACAGAGAAAGGAAGCCTTTCAAAAGGTTTAACAAACTGTAAAGAAAACATGCCTTGCTGCCAACAAACTCTTCCTAGATATATTTGATTGGAGTCTCATTGAATGAGCTCCCTTTCCTTGGCCTAGTGTCTTGCCTGCAGCCTGCTCCTGAATTAGCTGGCACTGATGCCTGGAGGGATTATAATTCCCAGCATCACCTGATACTACACACACCCTGATTGAAGGCTCATACTAAGCATCAACTGAGGAGTGGCATGTGTTGTGCAGTGTACATCCAGCATTGCCCGTTTGCTCCCTTTTGAATTCCAGGAACACTGAATACAACCCTTGCTGATTTTCTTCTTCCATCTGGCATTATAGCACTTGAAGGGTCTATGGGTTTTATAAATAACTCTTGTGTAGATGTATAGCTTTGTTTCTCAATGTAGTGGTGATCAGAGTGCCAAGAATAGTTCTACACAGCATCAGCCTTGGTACTATGTAAATGGCTGGTGCGATGGGGCAGGATGTTCCCATTAAACTGTCAGTTTTGTAGTTGATGTTTCTTATCTCTGTTTTTATCATTATTCCTTTTTTGCTTTGCAGCAGCACCCCCACCCAATTATCAGGGCCCCATTGGACTAGTACATACACATAGTTAGAGACAGTCAGTGGCGTGAAGACTTCACAATCTAAATCAACAAGACCTACAAGGGTGGGAGAAAGGAAGCATTTCTTACTCAATTTTAAAGATGGGGAACTCATGCACAAGAGATTAATAGAGTTACCCAAAGGAAGCCGGTGACAGAGCTAGGAAGTTAACACAGATCTCTTGAGATCTAGTCCAGTGACTTAACCACAAGACCATCCTTTCTCTTTAGCCTAGCCCATTAATGAGTGGCACAGACCTCACAGGAGGGCTCTTTGATGGAACAATTGGATCCTGTTGACAAGACTTCCTCCTGAGAGCACTACAAAAAGCTCAGCAGTCCCTGCTAATCCCTTTGCACTTTATATACTCCTCTAGGATGGAGTCAAAGGCTGTCCTAGAGCACATAGCTCACACCCTGCATGTGTTACAAAGGGTGCAGCAAACCTCCTTTAACCCCTTTACACTTTCCAAGTTACTCGGGGACTGAGCCAAGGGCTCCTGCAGAGCCTTTGTGTGACTTCAGCACATTTCTGGCTATGCAGGCATGAGTTGCAGGCAAACACACACACACCACAATGCTCTGCTAACATCATACTCCACTAAGAAAATGAAACACGCAGTGCAGACTGCACTATGCATGTACAGCATGAAATTTTAAAAGGCTCATAACCACATCCAATCAAAACAAAATTTACTTAAAAATACTTTTCCTAATGAGGGCTATTTCCATGGAAAATTCTAATTTTCTACACAAGCTTCTTTTGGTTGGAGAGCTGTTTAAAAAAACAACAACACAAGGATATTTTAATAGGGAAAACCAAATTGTGTCTCCACTCTCTTTGTGCTCAAAAAATGGCGGAACCAGTTCAGCTCAAACTCTCCAAAAAACAACTGAGACACTAAGTCAGGAAAATGTCAGACCCAAAAGGGAAAATTTTAGAATGTTCTGAGCTGGAAACAGTGTGTTTTAATAGAAGCTGTTATGCAACTGAAAAATGACTTTTATTGCTCTGAAAGATTTAAACGGTATATTCTTACTCAAGAGTAGAGCTCTGCTCCTCTTGTGTTCTCAGAATCTTATCTACTGCCTTTAGGGGCACGGATCAGCATTTATGTTGTGCTCCCTGTCAGAAACTGGCCCAGCCTGAAGAACCTAATGATCCACCCAGAGGACCAAATTCAGTGATGAATCCTAGTCCTATGCCACCCGAGGCATGTTGCATATATGTTAGTAAGAAGAAGGAGTGACAGAAATATGTTTCTATAGCTTTTCCTCTTGTTAGTACAGCAGAATTAAGACTGAGCAATCTTTCTTTCTTCTCCAGCAAAGAATTGCTTACTAATTTTAAATCAGCTTTATCTGTGCAAACACACTGAAGTCAGTTGCACATGTAGTCACGGAGGGTATAATCTGAAAACAATGGGATTGCTCAAGTGTAGCAGAAGGCCTAACCTGTGCTGCAGAATCTTTATCACCGGTGAACAGAAGCAGAAAATGGGGAGTTTTGTGAGGGAATTCTCCAGGTGAAGGAGGAGAGACTACAAAATTCTTGGGGTGAGTTTATCTGTTGTGTACTTGCTTGCTTGATGATCTGTTTTGAGGATGTGCGCTGAGCCAAGAGGCTAGGATGAGAGCTTACTAATGAGACTGTATCCTTTGATCCCTATCTTCTTTAGGTTCCCTTGACAAGGGGGTGGGGTTAACTCAGGGAGAAGAGAGGTTTAAAAATCTAGCTCCTTAGGAAACAGGAGAGGTTTAGAGAGAGAGTGTGCATGTAACAAATGTACTCCTAACTTAAGACAATACCCTCCCTCAAAACAAAAAAGGCCACTGAAAGAGTAATAGCAACGCAGGCAGAAGTCCAGCAGCAGAATGGGGGCTATCCAGTTTATCATACTGAATGCAGCATTTACGATTACCTGCCCTGGGGGCAGGTGGCATATGTATGCACGTGAAGCAAGCAGCTCATGGCTCTCAGTGCAGGTTGTTGAGGCCAGGGATGGCTGAACTAGAGGAGCTAAGGGAGACAGAGGTATATAGAGAAGACTTCCAAGGACACAGTAGACTTCCCACTCCCAGTCTGACAGCCTCTGTGCTGTTGAGGAGGATGAAAGTCTTGGGGAAGGAAAACTTTAAACTGGAGCAGAGGGAAACAATCCCATTGTTGAGACCCTCCTTCCAGATAACGTCACACTGAGGATACCTGTCCTGGGGTGGGAATGTCAGTTGCTAGGAAGTGCCAGGTAATAACGTTGGGGGATTCAATTGCTGGAAATATAGGTAGTTGGGTTTGTGATGACCAGTAGAACTGCAAGGTAAATTGCCTGCCAGGTGTGATGGTTGCAGACCTCTCTAGACAGATTTATGTGCAATTCTGGGGAGGAGCTGGTGGTCATGTTACATGTAGGTACCAGTAGCATAATGAAAGGTAGCAGAGAGGTCCTGGAGACCAAATTTAGACTGCTATGTAAGAGATTAAAGTCCAGGATCTCCATGGTAGCATTCTCTGAAATGTTTCCAGTTCCACACGCAGGGCCAGTTAGACAGGCAGAACAGCAAGGTCTCAATGCATAGTGGAAATGATGGTGTTTGGAGGAGGGTTTTACGCTTATTAGGAACTGCGGAACCTTTTGGGAAGGGAGGAGACTATACAGGAAGGATGGGCTCCACCTAAACCAAAAGGGAACCAGATTTCTATCATGTAAAATTAAAAAGGTTATAGAGAATTGTGTAAACTAAAGGCTGCAGAAAAGCCAACAGGTGCGGATTAGCACACAGTTTGGGGGGAGATATCCAGCGGGGCTGAGTTTATTAAAGGAGGGACTCTATATCCCAGTAAAAAGGACAGAAAAGAAGTTGGTAAAATACAGATAGGAGCTAGTGAGGAACAGTCAAACTTAAGAGTCTCATTTAAATGTAACACATGAAGGCAAGCAACTGAATATTGACATAATGTGCAAGTTCTTATATACAAATATTAGAAGTCTAACTACTGAGATGGGTGAACTAGAATGCCTGGCATTAAATGAGGATATTGATATACTAGGCATTGTGCAAACTTGGTGGAATGGGGATAATCAATGGGACCCGATAATACCAGGGTGAAAATATACAGGTAAGACAGAGTAGGTCACATTAATGGTGGAGTGACACTATATGTTATAGAAAGCATAGAGTCAAATAAAGTACCAGTAATAATCTTAAATGACTCAAACTGTATCTTAAAACCTCTATGGATAGAAATTCCATGCTTGAACAATGACTATAGCAGGAATATACTACCAGCCACCTGACCGGGATGGTGACAACGATTGTGAAATACTCAGGGAGATTGGAGAGGCTACAAAGGCAGAAAACAAATAATAATTGGGGATTTCAACTATCCTAATACTGACTATGTATATGTCAAGAAGGGATGCAAAGAGAAATGCGAGAGACCATAAATGACTGTTTCTTGGAGCAGCTTGTCAGGGAACCCACAAGGGGAGAGGCAATTCTTGCTCCTAAGTAGAGCACAGGATCTGGTCCAAAAAGTGAATATAGCTGAATTGCTCAGTAACAGCATCCAAAAAGCAATTAAATCTAACATTCTTGTATGGAGAGGAAATACCAGAGAAACTCACCACAGTAGCATTGAGCATAAGTTTTTGTGGGCTAAAACCCACTTCATTGGATGCATGCAGTGGAAGAAACAGTAGGAAAATATATATACACAGAGAACATGAAAAAATGGGTGTATATATATTTTCCTACTGTATCTTCCACTGCATGCATCCGATGAAGTGGGTTTTAGCCCACAAAAGCTTATGCTCAATAAAATTTTAGTCTCTAAGGTGCCACAAGTACTCCTCGTTCTTTTTGCTGATATGGACTAACATGGCAGCCACTCTGAAATCAGTTACAGTAGCATTGCGCATCTTCACATGAAAACGATCACACTGGATGAGACCAGTGGACCATCTAGCCCAGTATCCTGTCTTCTGATAGAGGACAATGCCAGATGCTTCAGAGGTAATGACCAGAACAGGGCACAATAGACTCACCCTGGCTTTCACCAGCCTGGGTATTCCTTTCAGGTTGACACCAACACCCCCACCCCCATTCTCAAGTTCTCCTCAAAAACATATTAATCTACAGTGCTAAGCCCCTCTCACAAAACCTTATCAAGTTTGCAGCTCCTTTAAAAAG
The DNA here is from genome assembly GCF_011386835.1 of Chrysemys picta bellii. Lineage (NCBI taxonomy): Eukaryota > Metazoa > Chordata > Testudines > Emydidae > Chrysemys > Chrysemys picta. Next base: position 84,803,695 of record NC_088795.1, read on the forward strand.
CTTATTAACTTAACTGAGACCACAAACCCTCCATCTCAGTCAAAATACTGAGTTGGTTTATGATAAAAGTAAACAATCTGATCAACAAAAAGACATAGGTTTCAGTGATATCAAGTGCAAGGAATAAGGATAGATATGATTACAAATAAACAAAAGTAAATATATGCTTCTAAGACTGAAACTCAACTTAACAAACTAGAGTCATTTGTTCAAAGTAGTTTTTCTCATCACAGTTCATTCTTTTGGCATGGCTGGCCTGTTCTTTAGGCAGCACCCAACACCCAGAGCTCAAAAAGCTTGGTTTCTTTGACTTCTCAGGTGAAGGATAAAATCGCCATTCTCTCCCCCTCTCTTTGTAGCCCAGCAAACCTTTGAAATATATTCTCCTGCTGTGTATCCCCTGATAAAGTTATTTCTCCCTGCTGGGTATAAATGCCACTCTGTCTGGTTTAGATGCCATGATGGCTCCTCCCTTCTTTGTGATTGTAACAATGCAAATGATCTTCTTGCTATCTTCTATACAAATGAATAGCCAACTGTCCTTAGCCACACCTGGCTTGGGGTGTTGGCCCCTCTCCTTTGTCTGGAAAAACTTGTTTATTAACTTCCCCTGGCATGCCTGGTTTCACATGATAGTTTCACATTTCCAGCACATCTGTATATTTCTTTGTAGTTTAACTGTACATACATAAACACAAGAATATTAATGATCAGAGAGCTATTGTTTTTCCAATGATGTATTACTTGAAACCTTTTAAATATACACTATTGTCATGATATATGAGGTGTGTTGAGCTAGTCAAGTCAGCTGAGTTTTACCATTACATACCAGTAACTGTTACATACCTAGCAGCATCCCTTGCCAACTGGCATTGGGATGTCACAGGAAGGTTTCCACAGGATACCTGTCTGTATCCTGTTGGAAGGTTTGTTGAAATCAACACATTCATGTTCAACACATTTCAGATTCAACTAATCAGAATTTTCTGAGAGAAAAGCATCGAAAAATTTCTGACCAGCTTTATTTTTTACAGTTACTTCTCTTAGAGTAAAGCTGCACTTTGACTATAGCTTTTGTGCCACTGCCATTGCCACAATCAATAGTTTAGGTCTCTTGTACAGGAGAAACACTGCTCAACTGCAGTCTTCCTCTGCAACAGTAATTCCTTGACTTTTCAATTTTTCACCTGTGGTATATAAAATTTTAAAGCTAATGGTATAACAAACTAAAATAATGATATTGCAGCTGTACTGGTGTAAGTGCATCCTGAGATGATTAAATTATGGAAGTCACAATAAATTTTATTTAAGAGGGTAGCAGCTGGATGCTTGTAACAGATGGTTTTACAGGTGTAAATGGACCTGATTTTCCTATTTTTCTTATGTATTTTAAAAAAATCTAATCCATTTAGGGCCTTACTTTGGTAGGTGACTACTGGAGAATATTTTACATTCTCTGCTTGTTGCTTCTCCATCATAGAAATGCCTGCTTTTAATGATTTTACACATCTGATGCCTTTCTTGGTAGCCTGCCCCTTGTGCTCTTCAGCCTGACTTCAGGAGATATACTTTTTGATTCCTGTCAATTTCTCTGCAGTTTCATTGAATATGGGAACAAAAAATCCTTGGCTTAAAGCACTCAAACGATGCAAAGGTGGGTTTAATCAGTACCTGGAAAGATAGTGTAACCAACCCCAATATATGGTGTCACTGGGAGTGTTTTGATACAATTGTTCCTTGTAGGTGTCTGGTAGCCTGCTCTGTGGATCATGAGCCTGGAGGCAAGTACTGTAGGCCCTCCAAACACTAGGTTCTATAGGATGTAATCCTTGTTGAATCCCCATTAATACTCACTTTATTTTCCATCATTTTGTCTGTTGCCCTTTGCCCCCAAAAGTAGACAGCCTAATCATACATCTAAGAACTAGCACCTACATAGAACATCCATTGCAGCTACACTAATCCCAAAAGTGGATTAGACAACTGGCAACAAATATGTAAACTGCCATTCAATATGTGAATATCATCACCTTGAAAACTAGTCGACTGTGTTCTTCTATTGTTTTATTTCAAATAATTTTGGGTCAGATTTTCAAAAGACCCATTTTCCCAGTTGGCAGATGCAATTTATACAAGGAAAATTTGCTCCCACCACAATGAATGGCATGCACAATTGGCACCCATATTTGTATAGCAGGCACAAATCAGAGTAAGCAGCCAACTGTAGACATCAGTCAGGTGAAAGCGTTCTGACTAGAGCCCATATTTAATTTCTGAAGTCATAAACTTATATTTTGTGAGTGCAACCATAAATTGAGCCTTTTGAAATTTTTTCACCTGTGGAAGATCTAGGCCATTGAATAATAGCCCATTTTGAATAGCTGATTTATAGAATGAGTCTAACATACCTAGATTTCAATCAGCCACTGAATGTCAATAACTGAGCACAGCAGACCCACTAGTCTCCAACTACTATGTAATGGATTAAGAGAGATTCTGGGTCAATTAAGAAATACCTCTATTTTCTAGTTCTTAATGTAAAATATGTGGAGGTTGATTTAGATGGAGGGGACATTCTGAGGAAACTGATCTGTGTAAAAATCAATTCAAGTAGAAGTCTGGGAGAAACGGAGATTAAACCGAAATCTTTAAGGATTGCCCTAGAAAGGTTTAAGGGTGCAATAGTGAGGCACCAGAGTCTTTGACAAGCCATTCTTTGCATCTTTAATTTTATACTTTAAAGATCATCTACATTATGAAGTGTAATATATATATATATATATATATAGATATATATATAGATATAGATATATAGATTTAATTGTAACTTGTCCATTTCTGGGTGATTTTTACTCTGGAATTTAAAAAAAAAAAAAAAAAAAAAAAACATGATACAGTACCAAAAAAAAAAAAAAAGTCATAGAGCTCCAACAGGGATGTTATGTATGCTTTCAGCAGAAAACTTATTTTCCATAGGACTTTGGAAACATTCTGCATAATTAAAGTACTTTGTACCAGCATAAAACAAATCATGCAAAAAGTTTCATCAGCGCCATAATGTATTTCAATGTACAAACTCAACTGCAAGATCAAACTACTATACATTATATTGCATGTTGAGGAAAGAATCACTTGACTGCAACAGGAAATAAAACACACAGCAACAAGAGGCTAAAAAGCAGATCAAAATGAAGTTAGCAAGAGATTCAAGCAGAACTGAAATATGCCGTTTAATGACCAATGCAGCTAGATGGAGACATGATAGAAGGCACAATGCATGAGCAGATGACAAAATCTGTAACTGCAGCCTGCGACAAGTGCTGATTACACCATCCATATTGAAAAGTACAGTCTCACTGTTATGTAGGCAGGCTTGTATGCACGCTTAGATATATTTAAATAAGTGTTTATAAATTATGCATTGCATCGTAGTTTAGAAGAGTTTGGCCACAAATTCTTAAAGAAAATTGTGTATTTCAGAATATTAAGCTTTAGTATGGCAGATTGTGACAGGAGTGTCTCACCCACAGACTTCAATCAGAACACGCCCAAACAGCAAAAAAGGCAGAATTAGTTTTACTCCAGTCCTGCTTCTCACAATACATCTAAAGAAGTAATTTTGCAAGCCCTCTATGGCAAGAGCTGCAGAGAGACATATCTCGGACATATGTTTTTGCACAATTACCTTCTAACACTACATTGCCTCCTTTCCTCTCCCCCCTGCTTTATGTTCTCTGGTGAAATAATCTGGGGCTAGTATACAGAGCCTTATGGGGCCAATCCCTTCACAACTGGAATTTAGCACTAGTGCCTCTTCATATAGTTAAGGTAATAATATTGTAGTTAAGAAACATTTCATTTGTTTTATCTTCTTAATAAATCATAAAAAGGAAAAGGAAACCAATGGCCAAACTGCTGTGGGCTAGCAATGCACAAAGGTCACAGAAAATCGGTCCAGGAGAGCTGGCTGTATTTTAAAGAATCCTTGTTGAGGTTGCAGGAACAAACCATCCCGATGTGTAGAAAGAATAGTAAATATGGCAGGCGACCAGCTTGGCTAAACAGTGAAATCCTTGCTGATCTTAAACGCAAAAAAGAAGCTTACAAGAAGTGGAAGATTGGACAAATGACCAGGGAGGAGTATAAAAATATTGCTCAGGCGTGCAGGAGTGAAATCAGGAAGGCCAAATCACACTTGGAGTTGCAGTTAGCAAGAGATGTTAAGAGTAACAAGAAGGGTTTCTTCAGGTATGTTAGCAACAAGAAGAAAATCAAGGAAAGTGTGGGCCCCTTACTGAATGAGGGAGGCAACCTAGTGACCGAGGATGTGGAAAAAGCTAATGTACTCAATGATTTTTTTGCCTCTGTCTTCACGAACAAGGTCAGCTCCCAGACTGCTGCACTGGGCAGTACAGCATGGGGAGAAGGTGACCAACCCTCTGTGGAGAAAGAAGTGGTTCGGGACTATTTAGAAAAACTGGATGTGCACAAGTCCATGGGGCCAGATGCGCTGCATCCGAGGGTGCTAAAGGAGTTGGCGGGTGAGATTGCAGAGCCATTAGCCATTATTTTTGAAAACTCATGGCGATTGGGGGAGGTCCCAGATGACTGGAAAAAGGCTAATGTAGTGCCCATCTTTAAAAAAGGGAAGAAGGAGGATCCGGGGAACTACAGGCCAGTCAGCCTCACCTCAGTCCCTGGAAAAATCATGGAGCAGGTCCTCAAGGAATCAATTATGAAACATTTAGAGGAGAGGAAAGTGATCAGGAACAGTCAGCATGGATTCATGAAGGGGAAGTCGTGCCTGACTAACCTAATTGCCTTCTATGATGAGATAACTGGCTCTGTGGATGAGGGGAAAGCAGTGGATGTGTTATTCCTTGACTTTAGCAAAGCTTTTGATACTGTCTCCCACAGTATTCTTGCCGCCAAGTTAAAGAAGTATGGGCTGGATGAATCAACTGTAAGGTGGATAGAAAGCTGGCTAGATCGTCGGGCTCAACGGGTAGTGATCAATGGCTCCATGTCTAGTTGGCAGCCGGTTTCAAGCGGAGTGCCCCAAGGGTCGGTCCTGGGGCCGGTTTTGTTTAATATCTTTATTAATGATCTGGAGGATGGTGTGGACTGCACTCTCAGCAAGTTTGCAGATGACACTAAACTAGGAGGCGTGGTAGATACACTAGAGGGTAGGGATCGGATACAGAGGGACCTAGACAAATTAGAAGATTGGGCCGAAAAAAACCTGATGAGGTTCAACAAGGACAAGTGCAGAGTCCTGCACTTAGGACGGAAGAATCCCATGCACTGCTACAGACTAGGGACCGAATGGCTAGGTAGCAGTTCTGCAGAAAAGGACCTAGGGGTCACAGTGGACGAGAAGCTGGATATGAGTCAACAGTGTGCTCTTGTTGCCAAGAAGGCTAACGGCATTTTGGGCTGTATAAGTAGGGGCATTGCCAGCAGATCGAGGGACGTGATCGTTCCCCTTTATTTGACATTGGTGAGGCCTCATCTGGAATACTGTGTCCAGTTTTGGGCCCCACACTACAAGAAGGATGTGGAAAAATTGGAAAGAGTCCAGCGGAGGGCAACAAAAATGATTAGGGGTCTGGAGCACATGACTTATGAGGAGAGGCTGAGGGAACTGGGATTGTTTAGTCTCCAGAAGAGAAGAATGAGGGGGGATTTGATAGCAGCCTTCAACTACCTGAAGGGGGGTTCCAAAGAGGATGGAGCTCGGCTATTCTCAGTGGTGGCAGACGACAGAACAAGGAATAATGGTCTCAAGTTGCAGTGGGGGAGGTCCAGGTTGGATATCAGGAAAAACTATTTCACTAGGAGGGTGGTGAAACACTGGAATGCGTTACCTAGGGAGGTGGTGGAATCTCCTTCCTTGGAGGTTTTTAAGGCCCGGCTTGACAAAGCCCTGGCTGGGATGATTTAGCTGGGAATTGGTCCTGCTTTGAGCAGGGGGTTGGACTAGATGACCTCTTGAGGTCCCTTACAACTCTGATATTCTATGATTCTATGACCACTAGGAATAGATAATTAAGAAAAGCGATTTCTTTTTCTTCTTTTTAAGTATGGGGTACTTTATCTGTTGGGTTAATTTAATCAAAAGTTATTGATTGATTTTAGCTACCAAGGAGATTGAGAGGGCTACTGGGGAGAGTGCCAAAAGTTATCCACATGGTCTGGCCATTTTTTAATCTATCAGTCTATCTAAAAAAGCCCAAAATTCAGGAACAAGTTATAGGTAAGGGAGTACACTTTGCATCTGTGTAAGAGATAAGTTTGCAATTCTTAGTACTCTACTACATGTACAAAGGCAAACCACACACACACACACACACACACACACCAATTGTATTTAGGGTTGCCAACCCTCCTGGATTGGCTTGGAGTCTTTGCCAACCCTCCTGGATTGGCTTGGAGTCTCCCGGAATTGCCATCAATTTCCCTGTGACTGTTGAAAGCAATCCAGGAGATTTTAATAGGATATTTTGAGAAAATGACATTATGTCATATTGGGGAAAAAAATCTCCTGGAATAGCTTCAGTCAGAGTTGGCAACCCTAGTTGTACTGGAAGGTTGTTCAATGAATGGTAAGTGAGCACTGTATTCTCCCCTGCATGGGATTTTCCAGCATAGGGAGTTAGGAATCTCTGAATTTGACTCCTGGAATTTTCTGCTCATTTCGTTCCACTGGAGAAAAGGCATAGTTTGGCATTTTTGAATAGGCAGGGATTTTTCCCCTTACACTTGCAGATCTGCAGAGGACTGGTTCACTCTCCACAGCAACTTTGCTGGACCCTTCCTCTATGGATGCTGTTCTGTGATTGGCTGATGACCTGCAGAAAGAATTCTGGGGGTGTGAATGCTTCAAGTGGCATTAACTTGTAATCTGATTTCTAATTGGAAATACAAATATTGTTGTTGGGAACATGCCATGTAGGGTAGCTGCTACTCCATTCCAGGTCATTTGTTCTTTCTCCCCTTTGCATATAGAAGTAGACAGGCTATTGCTACAGGAATGGAAAATACTTGTCTTTTGGTAAGATGGATAGGAATCATTTTGCTCATATTATGTATGTAAATAACATGAAATATTTTGTAGCTTGTGATTTTAAATAAATATTAAAATTGACCAACCTGTCAGCTGCAAATGATCTATCCAGAAAATAGATTTACCGGGGGGGAAAAAGGTTAATCTGTACTGGCTCTGTGTGCTGAGTTTGGCTAGAACAAATGTCTGTTTAAAACACAATCAGGTATTATTCATGTATATGCCAGAGAATCCAATTTAGATTTGATGATAGTTCAGAAGGAATGTCAGTGTATAAAAAAGAATGTTTCCTCTTTGATATTATATCTCAGTAGGAGTCATACTGTATATAAAGTATCTTGAGATATTTTAAGCTGAAACTCTAAAAGGAGAGCTCATAGTAACTAGATGTATAACCATGCTTTAGCGATGGCAGGATACGAGCATGAATGAATAATGAACATGCTGAAAAGATTTGTTTTTGTTTGTTTGTTTGTTTTTAGAAAATAGCAAAAGCTTCTTTTTATTTAGTCCGTACATAAACACTAGCATTCTGGCAACATCAAATGTGTTTGTTTGCTAGCATGCCATTTCCATTTTTAATTTGCTCTTAAAGTCACCCAATAAAGAGTAACCATTTTAGAAGTCATCACATTTCCCCACTGCCAAACATTTCATTAGGCAAGAAGAAACAATACTAAACTGACATCTAATGAGTCTAGTCATGGGCCTGTTTTCTTTTTAATGAGAAAAATACAGGGGCTCATGCATCCAGCTAATTTGAATGGCTAACAAAAAAAAGTGCATCAACAGTGTATGACTTTCCATTCACAGACTAAAGTTATATTACTCAATATTTGTAATGATTCTTACCATCACAGGGGCCATGTCAATTTGTATAGAGATATGAGACACAGGTTGGCTCACTGAGTCAGAAAAAAACCAAAGTTTACAATACATTAAGGGTGAAATCCTGGCCCAACTGAGGTGCATGGTAGTTTTGCAATGGACTTCAGTCAGGCCAAGATTTCACCCTTAAAGTGTCTTCTTCAAGGTCACACACAAAAATTGTGGCAGTGCCAGATGACAGTCTAATCTAATCGCCAAAAGTGTTTCTAACATTCCTATCACCATAGCACCATAGCACATAGGTCACAGTGCATAATTGGTATCCCTGTCCAAGGCCAGCTCTAGGTTTTTTGCTGCCCCAAGCAAAAAAAAAAAAATTGGCTGTCCCCCACCCCAGCCCTGGGCTCCCCCCCGCACTCCCCTGCTGCCCCAGCCCTGGGTTCTCTCCCCACCCACCCACACCCCCTGCCACCCCAGAGCTGGGCTCCTCACTTTCCCCCTCACCAGTGCCCCTCACCCCCCCAAAAAAGGGCTGTTGAAAATAGCAATTCCAGTCCTAAAAACCACTGGGAAGCATTTCTTGCTCAATTTTATCCTACTTTTTCTACAGCAAGTTACAGTGGATCAGTATATTTGATTTGGGAGAAATGAAGTAACAGCTGCCCGAATTGAGCTTGAGCACTCCTGAATTTTAAGGGTGTTCAAATCTAGAAGGCAGGTGCTAGATTCCCTTTCTGAATATTAGCTATATAGGGAAAGGAAGAGTCAATTTCTGCTTCCATGGCTCAGAAGTGGAAATCCTAAGTGCCTGGTACTGTATCTAAAGCTGCCCAGGTCCAGAGCCTCCCCTCCCTTACTTTTCATTTTAAATTCTAGTGGGATCCATGTACTTCCCTTGCTAGGCTTCAGATAGAGAGGGGCACTGTCCATTTAGTCCACCCAATTCCGTCTTTGGGGGCTTCAAGGTGAGGTCACACCAGTATCCCTAATCCAGTCCGGGGAAGTCTTCTGAAGGGGATATCTGGGGCAAAGCCTTCTACTCCTTGGGCACCCTTGTTCCCTATTCATAGTGCCACCCCTTTTGACTCACAGCAAGCTGCAGCATGGCTCAGCTACCTCACTCCCTACCTCTCCCTTTCCTGTTGATAGCTGCCAAGGGATTGCTGAGAAAGGTAGTTCTTTCCCTGCTCCAGGGCTGGCTCTCTAGGCAGGGAGCTAGGCAAGGAACTACAACTCCTAGGGTCCCGTGGGTTCTCAGCTCCCATGCTGTATCCCCAGCTGCTCTGTGGCTCTGCTTCTGCAGGGTTGTAAGAGGGGAGGAAGTGAGTTTAAGAAAAAAAAAAAAAAAGGATGGCCCGAAAGCCATCCCCTGCAAATATGCCACCCCAAGCACCTTCTTGTTTTGCTGGTGCCTAGAGCCGGCCCTGTCCCTGTCCCAGGTTTTCACCTTGCTCTTCTTCAACGTGACATCCTGTGTTAGGCCTGATTCTCTGTGTCCTTGGTCAGATGATTTGCCTTTCTTTACAATTCCCAGTCTAGCTGTATCAGTCTATATTGCAGAGATAAAACTTCAGAAAAGTAACAACTTCATTTCATTTTGTGACTTTTTTCTATTAAAAATTAAAGTTGAGACTGTTTTTCAAGGAAATGTACAAACATTTGTAGAGCATGTACAGGAGAAACTAGATGAGGCTAAGACTCCAAAATCTTTGTGCATCCTTTTTAGCAATATTATTTTTTTACGGTTAAAAAGATTAACATATATGATGTCATAATGCTTTGAAAATTTACTCTGGCTAATTTTAATGCATCTTTAGAAAAATATGCTTGCGATGCTAATTGTGTGTTCATTTCCTCATTTTGGATGTGAATAGATTCCTGTGTTCCTGTGGAGTAGCATTTGGCTCTTTGTAAGTGATTCTGTAAACTTTTGAAAGTTCCAAATCCTCTCAAAATCTCTCTCTCATGTGTTTTAGATTTTCTGACTCACTGGATGTTAGAGTAAGTTTGACCCTGCAGATTATATTCTTAGCATGATGAGAGGAGAGTTAACACTCATAATGAAGCACTAATGGGATTGCAGATATTAATTATCTGTATATCTATGACAGACCACAAACTATTTTAATTTGAAAGAGAAGCAAGGTGACAATGTGAGTAAGGTTCACTAGAAATCACTAAAAGGTATTCATAACAACACGGAAGTTGTTTTAAATTGCACAGCTCCTGTTAGGGTTAATATAAATTGTGTGGCTGAAACGCCATGCACTGATGCACCGAAGACTAAAACACTCTCATCCTGAACACCCCTCTAGTAAAATCCAAAGGAGGGTATTTTAATGCAAGTTTACAACAGGCCATTCACAATGTCAATGACATACTGTTGGTTATTCAGTGATGTGCAACATCAACAACAGGCAGCATCACAAGTACATAGACAAGTGCCAAAAACTTTTTCACACTGCTTAACCACAGAGAAAATGTACCTTTCTCCCTGATAGAATACATACTGATCTATCAAGTTTCTAAGATAGCTTGTTATGTGGCAACTGAAGATAAAAATACTGAACTAATTGCTTGTATTAGAGTCTTTAGGCCTGGGGGCATTTCATATGCAAATACACCAGGGTAATTTGTTTTATATATGCATTAAGTCAAACGGATCAAATTATCAGTGTAGAATGAACCAACATGATAGAACACTTCATTCACTTTGAAAAGGATTTGCAATTCAGCATTTTTACACAAACCTAATTTAAATGTATTCATGCCACGGAAAGGCAGTGATAAACTTAATAAATGAACATGACTATTTTGAGCTGATAAAATGTCAAAAACCACAAATTGTAGGCATTCTATTAATCAGCTAGAATGTTTAAGACAGCCTACTGAATTTATAGATGGGTCAAAGAATGGCAGTCTCAGATAGCAGAAGAGCAAAGCTGTAGACGTAATTACACTTTATCACTATAAACTAAGTCTTTGATTCTAGAAAGGTACTTAACTTTAAGGATATGAATAACCCTACTGACTTTCATGGGCCCACCTCCGATGCATAAGTAACATGCAGAATTGGGTTCTTAAGTCTAATTCCTTAGTGAAAATGCCCACTGGTAGAATTTACACCAGAGCATTCTATCCAAAGATCAGGCATTTCAGGAAAAAAATTGATTTAAAAATACAATTGATTCTTTGTTACTCGATCTGATGCCAATACAAAAATATCACACCAATGAATACTACTAAATTGTTTATTGCCTAGGACAAATAGGCATAAACATTTTCTATGAAATACAGTGTTTTGCTGCCCAGGCATTAAATCAGGTTAAGTAACAAATTATCACTGTCATATTCATTAGTCTTTTAACTCTTGTGGAATCTAGCTATTTTTAACTACTCTCTCCCACCCCATTTCCTCATCCTACTTTTTAATGCCTTCTCCATTTTTTCCCAGTAGATACCATTTTGTCCTCTTACTGACAGACATTAGGCAGATATTTTCCAGCCATTCCACTACCAGATTAGTTTCATGAACCAGCTTGCAATGTTCACAGCATAAGAATAACAGAAAATAGTGGAGAAAAGGCAGTTAAGTATTTTTCTTCTTCTAATGAATTTTATTTCTTTCAATATATTTTGTGAATGTCTATATTCTTCACCATTTCATACTACTTCCCCCTCCCCTGTTGGTTTTAGAAGTTTTGCTGATAAGACTTTCACTGCCATCTATGACAGACTCAAAATATATCCTGTAATACCCTGAACAAATCTTATGGGATTAAGATAAAGTTTAGTGAATTAAATTAAACCTTATTGAATTAATTTTTACATCTATGGAGCTCCATTGTATTAAATATGCAGTTGTGTACGTGTTGTGGAAATGTATGTATGTACCTTCTCTAGGAAAGTGACTAATGCAATCTCTAGACGGTATTAAGACTTCAAAGGACTTCTTGGAACAATACCTGTAAAATGTATTACTGAGGAAGTACCCGGGGAATGCAAATTACCCACTTTGAATCTACCCTTTTGAAGCTATGCCCTGGGGAAGAAAACCCACGGTCTACTAATTACATGGTCCTGGAAACTCCAGATCAAAGAGCCCTGAACTGTATAGAGGGTGGACTAAACATGTTACGAGTGTGCTTGTTCTGAGCTGAAGCTGTGACGAACTTGTGACCACAAAGGAAACCCATGGATGGGGTGTTGAATAACATCTCCTGTCAGAGCCAATGTTTGCACTGGGGTGGGGTGGGGGGCTCCCCACTAAGCTTATTAGCATGTGGGTAAGTTATTTTATTATTTTTAACTTGCTTTGTCTGTAGTGTTTTACTTTAAGAAAAATTAGGCTTGCATAAGAAGTGCTGTGTAACTATAACTGTAATAATTGCAGGTGTTAACCATCTCTCAAGAGCAAGAAAACAGGTGTGCTTGGACAGACTGCCTCTGCTGTGAATAACACAGTGAAGGCAGGGAACTATGCAGCCTGGAAATATCTTTGTCAGAAGGGAGTAAGATGTGGGTCTCCACCCAAAAGGGCAGTGGCTGAGCAAGCTGAAAGCCTGACAGTGGGTGCTCTTGCTGGCCAACTGAGGGGAAATACAGGTACAGTTGCCAAGAACTATGACACCCTCCACATTGTAATTTGTACTAAAGTCTCCAAACTCTAAAGGGCATGGCTGAGAGTTTTCAAGAGTGATTCTGGATTCCTCAATTTTATATTGTCTAGAATATGATAAAATGAAGGAGCCTGGTTTTTCAAAGGATGGGTGTTCAGCATTATATGAAAACAAGCTAAGGTGTCTCAAGATGGGCACTAAAAATGGAGACATCACTAGTGATTTCTGAAAACCTTACAATGAACAGCTAGTTACCTTAATGTCAGTTCCTATGGTTACTTACCATGTGTGCCCCCTCTTCCTTAGGCCTGCTCTAGATCACCTGTGGCTCTGTACTATTATTTTTAGGAGTTAGAGGAAAGAGTATAGGTCAGGGAATATACACCATGACAACCCCAGGCATGTTTTTTTCCCCTCTCTCTTTACAGCAAACTACATGGGAAAGCAATATGTCATGATGTTTTATTTGTGACTGGCCTGCTTTCTAGTTTGAGGTTCTATTGAAATAGCTTCTGCTAACAGAAAAAAAAATACAGGTTTTGGTAAAGCCTGAAGCAAGTATATGAAATCATCCTTTAAAACAGGTGGAGAAATGTTTTTATAACCCTTTTGCCTCTAGTTGTCTTTTTTTAACATTTCCATAACAGGTGCATATTTACAGTACTTATGTAAATGAAACAATCTGGTATGGCGGTTTTTCATAACATTTGTGTTTATTCTTTCTTCCCATATTATTTGAAATCTTCATCCATATAAAGTATTTTGAATATTCTTTTTATTGACTGGCATGCAGCCAGCACACCCACTCTACCATCAAGAAGATCTGCCAGTATATATTAAAAAAAAAAAATAAAGTCAATTATTTGAGAACAGAGGCTACAGATGAGATAGCATACTGCCTTTAAACATGATTTTTTAGCATATGTGTGTGTGTGTGTGTGTGTGTGTGTGTGGGCGGGGGGGGAGGAGCCTCTGGGACTATAGATATGAAGGATTTGAAGGACATGGGTTCAGAAAGCTCTTTCAAAAGAAAGCTCTGAATCTAAACAAATATTATATGATATAGAAAGTAAGCCAGGGAGACCACCAACACTTATTTAAACATTTTTTATTTCTAGATGAAAACAAGCTGCTGTAGGGTACCATTCTGGGAATCCATTCCTGAGCTGCTCCCCCTTAACAGCATAAATAGAAAGTTTTAAGTCCCTCTCCGGTCTGGAATATTCCTCTAATCAGAATACTTTTAGCATGGAATAACATGGATCTAAACTCCAAAAGGAATTTTGCCCAGCTAAAGATTGTAGAACTGGGGCCTTAATTATTCCCCACTCACCATAGGCCATCTATTCTCCACTACTTTTTTCCCCTAGAAATGCAGCTCAGATTGTCTTTCATTCTAATACAGAATCTTGTTCAGGTATCTCATCTCTGGCAATATATAGCTTTGCATGGTAGTCTTTAGTCCCATAGAGATTAACCAGGCATTAACAGGAACCTGAGCACAATTAGGTTCACTTGGTGGCACCTGGAGAGGTGTTAGGTATAATTGGTGATCAAACCTAGCTGGGGAAGAATTGGGCCTTCATAAAGGAAGGCACACAAGCCAGGAGTGGCCAAAAAAAAAGGGCCTTCATAAAGGAAGGCACACAAGCCAGGAGTGGCCAAAAAAAAAAAAAAAAAAAAAAAAGTAGCCAGGTAGAGAATTAGGAGCAGGGATATTGCCTCTCCTTTGCTAAAAGTAGAGAAACTTGAAGCTAGCACCAGAGAATTCTGAGCTACCTGCCTAGAATTAGTGAAGCCTGAGGCTAGAAACAGGTTGTTCTGAGCTAGGAGGAAGCTGGAGGTAGTGAAACCCAAGAAGCAATAATCATAGACGATTAGGGTTGGAAAAGACCTCAGGAGATCATCTAGTCCAAGCCCCTGCTCAACCCTAACTAAATCATCAATAATGGTAAAGGCTTGGGTATTAGAATCTGAGGGGCTGAAGAGGGAAGAACTCAGCAGTCACTCTCTGGGCACTGGAATTACCTGGAAGACCAGAGGGGAGCAAGCTCCTATAGCTGACCCTGACAATCAGACTTCTGGGGAGAAAGCCCCAAAGGTATTGCTCATTATAAAGAACCTAGAATGGGAATGGAGGGGGAAAGCCCTAAGAAAAGCAGTAGGAAGGAGTCCAGGGAGACTGTAGCAAGGTAACTGCTTGTTCTAGGGTCCCTTTACTGGAACCCTGTGTAGAGGGTTCTGTACCAGCCACTCAGAATGTGGTATGAAGCTCCCAAACATAAGGGAATAAGGACAATTTTAATCCCTGAGACAAGGTGCTGAAGACCAAATGTTAAGATAGTGGATTTTTGGTTTGGCTGTCCTTCTGGAAGGGATGAAACTAAAACATGGCCTGGCTGGAGGACTGAGTTATGAGATGAGGCAGACCACCACAGGACTTGAGCAGCTATTAGCAGGGGAGCTTGTGAGGAAAGAACTGCTATGCCACATCCAGCCCTCATGGGGAACACCCATGGCTAAGGCTACAATTTTTTCAAGGAGGTTGTGAGTTCATGGATTCAGCCCTGTCAGTTGGAAGCTGCAACCTCCCTCATCCCCCAGTGGCCGTGGTGGGTGTCCCCTGGAGCCCGAGCGCTGAACTGCTGAGGGCGGCGGGGTCCTGGAGTTCCAAGTCAGCGCCGGGGGTCCTTCAAAGCTCCTGGTCTCTGCAGGTGGCAGGGGTACCCCGGAGCTCTGAGGTGAGAAATGCTGGAGATCCAAACCCTGACAGGCGGTGGGGGCACCCAGACCTTGGAGCAGCCCCCGCAGCTGGGTTCCCCATTTTGTCAGGGATATATTTAGTAAATATCAGTGACAGGTCATGTGATGTTTACTAAAATTATCCATGACAAAATCTTAGCCTTACCAATGGTGAGTCTACTTTTCCACATTTTCTTTGTGCAGAGCTATTTTATGGCGCAGTTTCCCCTTTTGAGTTACTGGACCATTTAAAATTCTAAGAAAAATATTCATTTGTCTTTCAAAATGGAAACTGTGCAAACAGCAGGAGCAGTTAAATTAAATTAAAAGCAGAAGTCTTTAATTCTTCATGATATCATAATTTAATTTGAAATCTATATTTTCAAAAATGTAAGGAGCATATGTTTGTAGTCTGATACTCATTCCACAGACACTATCTACTACACTTCTGAATTAGAATTGCACGCAGTTTTAGCCATGTGAGCCCTATCTAGGTCCATGGAATTTCATGGCTTAAATCCTTACAGCTCTCTGGCCACTTATTCCTATGTGTCTGTAATAATCAAAGTCTCTACACATCTTTTACTCTAAAATCCAATCTGCTGAGGAAGGGTAGGGATACAATAAGAGATCACTGAGAATACTCAGTAGCTTAGTAGCTTTGCTGAACAAAAACGAGGAAGTATATAGGGGCAAAATAGAACATTAAGTAGTTTCTTTACAAAAAGAAAACAGTAGTAGAAGCAGCTCTGAAGCTGACACAAGGTGGTTTTCTTTCTTTCTTTTTTTTTTTTTAAACTGAGCAGGTTGTCCTCAGTAAATATATGCAGGCAATCAACTCCCCCTCATCAGAACATCTTCACTCTGATATCTATATAGGAAATCAATTGGTTGCTGTGAATTAGATATAGAAAAACATGGGTAAAACTGGATAACAGTTCTAAAAGTAATTTAATAAAAATCATTTGTCAAATAATCAGCATTTGACAGTATAGTATCTTATATAAAACCTCAAAATATACTGGTCTTTTTTCTTTCACTTACTTTTCAGATTGATCAAGTTCCATGGACTTCAGTGAAATGACTCTTGGTTTGCACTAACAGTCTCATTGTCTTGTGATTATTTAGATCCCTCTCCTCTAACTCTTTTGAAAGAGAAACATCTGCAATTGATAAACCTAAACTAACAAAATATATATCGTGTACTATAGAATAATAGTTTGAACTTCTATATTGTCTTCCTTCAATGACTTTGAAATGTTTTACAAGTATTAATACATTGTCACAAACATTTCCTCTGGATTAAGTAAATATTATTGGCTGGAGACCTAAGCATCAGGGAGCCAATTCCAGCTATAGCTGATTCTTGGAGTCTGCTTCAGCCTCCATGGAACTTGGATCTGCCTGTCAGTTCCTTTAAGTTGCACCACTGGCTTGGTTCCTTAAGGAATCTTTAGTCAGTGAAGGATTGCTATGGCACTGCACAGCTCCACCACATACCCCTTCCCAGCCTCTCCCTCCTCCAACATGCCCTCTATATCAGGAAGAGAAAGAGAGCTTGAAGGGCAGCCAGAGTTGACATATCTGGACCAGCAGATTTCCTTCATCATATGGAATTTTCTGGTGGACTGTTTGTCAGTTTATAACCACTTTGCACTTCCTGAAAGTCACAAAGGGGCTAGAAGATTGATGAGAGAATCTGCCTCTTACCCCTAGTTTATAGAAGAGGGCAGGGTATAATGAGGTTCTAACTTGCCCCAAACTACCCAGAGACCTTATAGCAGACTTCTAATCTCCTCACTTGCAGTTCTGTGTGTTAAATACAAGTTCAAACTGCTCCATCATCCCTCTATCAAATATAGAAAGTTTTTGCTGTACCAGAAATACTGTAAGAAATTCAACTCTAACCTTATCACTGCAGTTTTAAATTTGTTGCACATTTTTGAGTTGAAAGGAGAATTTATATAAGCTCTTTGCAGTTAGTCATTTTATGTCATATGCTAATAGATTCCAATCTAAACTGTTGGCATCGGGTTGGAATAATCAATTATTTTTCTTTTCACTTGTCTATTTTTTTTCAAAAAGTCTGTGTGACCTTCAGTTAAAAAGCTATAAATGTGTTTGACATGCTAATGTCAAAGCCATATTTTTCCTAAATATGACATGGTTTAGTTTGCTTCTTTCCAGATGTCACAATGGTACAATGCATAAGACTAGTACCCATTGGGTACATGGGGAATTAGCTCAAATGGTAGAGCGCTCGCTTAGCATGTGAGAGGTAGCGGGATCGATGCCTACATTATTGGGGAGAAGGCTATCTCAGTGGTTTGAGCATTGGCCTGCTAAACCAAGGGTTGTGAGTTCAATCCTTGAGGGGGCCATTTAGGAAACTGGGGTAAAAATCTGTCTGGGGATTGGTCCTGCTTTGAAGCAGACTAGACTGGAAAAAGACTAGCAAGTGTTTCATATTCCCTATGGTGAAAGAAATATTAATACCACTCAAGTTAATATTTACAGACTATATTTGATGTCCTGTTACTTTCCCTCACTCCTCAAAAAAACTTTCAAGGGGATTCTTAATAGCTGAAAAGGTGATACTACTTGGGTTCTTTTGCATGCATTTGTGTTTTCATAATCTCTTCTTACAATACATTGCAAGTGCAATGAATGGAATAGTAAAGACTAGTAAACTGAATAAGGGTCACAAGTTTATACCCACAGTGACATTTCATACTGGATTAATTTTATTCAGTATGGTGCGGGTGGTTTTTTTTTTAATTTTCTTTCATTTGTTTCTTGAGACCTTCTAAACAAAAGCTATTCAGAGTTGTGGTGATAGTCACTACTGACATAAAGAACTTAAAAACATAGTAACAACACAATACTGAATTAATTTCATCCTGTTTGAAATGTCACTGTGGGTACAAACTTGTGACAGTTATTCAAATTACTAATCCGTACTGTTCAATTCACTTCAGTAGTCTCTTAAAGTGAGGAGAGTTGCAGTATCAAGCCCGACTACATTTCTCTTTTAAATAGAGGGTTTTTCTTCTGGAGCCATAGTGACATTTTCCTAGAAAATGGGATGTCTTCATCTTTACAGAGAAATCTTACTATTTTGTTAAACAAGATTTCCCCCCCCCCCCCATGTGGAAACTGCATTTTATTTTTCAAGGAAATTCAGAAAAAAGGTTAGGGGAACTTAGAAAATATTTTCATTGCCACTCAGTTATAAAATTGTGGTATTACATCAGGGGTGAAAATTGTTTCTTAGAATAGGATGCTAAACAACTTCTGTGTAAAGTAACTGACATAAGATACATACTAGTAGATCATTCAATAATGTCAAGAAGCTCTGGGGGTGGTTGGTAATTCTAAACTATATAATTTACAAGCTAGCAGCAAATTTTCTGGCAGTTATAATGGGCTTGATTTTCTTCTGTTCTGTTATATACCAGAATAACACCATTGAAAATATACTTGGACTCCAGTAAAACATTCAACAGGGTATCTCGTGGAAATAGTTAAATTGAGGAGGCCAGGAATCAGTACAAGGATCGTAAGGTAGATAAGGAACTGACTGAAGGGGAGGAGGCACTGGGTTTTACTGAAATGTGATCAGACTGGAGTGCCTCAAGGATCAGTCTTGAGATCAATCTTAATCAATATTTTTATTAGTGAACTTGGCACAAAAAGAAGTGTGCTAATGAAACTTACTGATGAACCATTGAGAAGTATTGTCAATATTGAGGAGGATCAGAGTATTCTATAGGAAGATCTGGATGACCTTGATGACTGAAGTGACAGAAATTAATCCACAAGTTGTAGCATGTCTCTGAAGAGTTTAAATGGCACCCTTTCCTGTTTCTGCCTCTACCTTGTAGACAGGTAAATCACCTTCCAATTGCTCTAGTACCACATGTTGCTAGTAGCTTGAGCTATCTGCAAGCTTTTTCTTTCCTCTCGGGCTAAGGTTACATATCAGAACAGTCTCCTGATTCTACAGTAAACATGATTACTTTGGCCTATCATTGCTGGTTGTTTACCAGTTTGGTGTGCATTCTAATTTTCCTTAGCAGCTAAATCATATGAAGGATTTCCTTGTGAAGGAAATAACTAAATTCATGGAATTTAATGGTAAAAGGATGTAATGAACCTTGGTTTTATCAACAGTAGATCATGCCAGACAAGCCTGATTTCCAGCTTTGGGAAAATAACTGACACTACTTTTTTTTACCTTTTAAGGTAAGGGAAGTACAGCAAATTTTCCAAAACACAAATCAATTGGTAACCGAAATTGCTTTCCGAAAAGTAAAGTATGATTCCCCAGTTGTATCATTCCCAGTATAATTCTAGGCATGAACTAATGTTAGGTCACATTTTCTCCAGTTGATCTTCTTGTGCTTTTCAAGTCTCACTAACATTTATGAGAGTATGGTAAAATTTATCAACTGAATTTCCTTCAGGGTGGTAAGGAATGAGTGCAACGTCGTACTCCTGTGAGTTTTTCTCTTAACTCAGCAATCAATTCTGATTTAAAGTTAGTATTTTGATCAAAGTATTCTCCTAGGAAAACCATAAGGCTGTGTCATGCTGTTTAGAGTGGCTTGTGACAGAGTATGCCAACCTCAAGGCAGACTGTCAAAAGCAGGACAGGTTTCAGAGTAGCAGCCGTGTTAGTCTGTATCCACAAAAAGAACAGGAGTACTTGTGGCACCTTAGAGACTAACAAATTTATTAGAGCATAAGCTTTCGTGGACTACAGCCCACTTCTTCGGCTGTAGTCCATGAAAGCTTATGCTCTAATAAATTTGTTAGTCTCTAAGGTGCCACAAGTACTCCTGTTCTTTTTTCTAAAAGTAGGACAGACACCCCAAACTGGTGATATGTTCTATAATTAGATTTTACCAATCCAGTAACAAATGTGAACTCCCAGATCATTGTAACAGTCTTACCATGGTATCACAGACTGACTGGAGAGCCACCTATGCAATTTGGACTTAGTGATAAATGGTCACTTACACCAAAAATAATAATATTCAGGTTGCTCCAGTCCTGAGAGATGAGTCACTTACTCCAGATCAATTTGTACTTAGATCTCACACCAGAGACCCCTGTAGCCAATCCTATAGTTAAATGTTTATTAGGAAAAAATGAGTTATTTACAAGTTCAAGCAAGCAAACATCTACACAAATGCATATGTCTGTGATTCAAAAGGTGATAGATGTAGTAATTTGTCAGCACTGAATATCTTTTTAGGGCACGGCTCGGCAACTTTTGGCCCATGGCCTGCCAGGGTAAGCACCCCGACGGGCCAGGCTGGTTCATTTGGCCGATCCTGCGGCTCCCACTGGCCGCGGTTCATCGCTCCAGGCCAATGGGGGTGGCGGGCAGCAGTGGGCAGCACATCCCTCAGTCCACACCACTTCCCACTGCCCCCATTGGCCTGGGATGGCAAACTGCAGCCAGTGGGAGCCACAATTGGCTGAACCTGCGGATGTGGAAAGTAACCAGCCTGGCCCACCGGGGTGCTTACCCTGATGGGCCGTGTGCCAAAGATTGCCGATCCCTGTTTTAGGGCTTAATCCAGTTCAATCCTGGGGACCTCAGTTTCATTTCTTAGCTCAGGCCTTGTAAGAGTGCAAACAGCAAAGGGATGAGAAATCCTCACATTAGCTATTTTCATTTTCCTCCTCCAGAATTCAAAGGCCTTGTATATGTATGAGGCCTTGTCCACTACTCCATGGGGCAGTTAAAGCTTTTGCCCTATATCAGAGGGGTAGCCATGTTAGTCTGGATCTGTAAAAAGCGACAGAGTCCTGTGGCACCTTATAGACTAACAGACTTATTGGAGCATAAGCTTTTGTGGGTGAATACCCACTTTGTCAGATGCATGCCTTTTGTCCTATGATATCCCACATAATTATGTTGATCTTCCTGGATGGGTGGAAGGAACCGCTCTTCCTGTCTGAGCCCAGATGTTTAGAGAAGGCATTTTTACAATTACACAAATTTACCTTACCTTGTAGCATGGAATACAGACATTGAGTAAGATGAATATATGCAGCAACTTACAAGCATTTTATAGAGTCTAAACATATCTTTATAAGTCTAACACCTATCTTGAACAATATTAACATAGGTGAGTGGGTCTGGCTTCCAGCTTTGAATGTCAGTGCTCAACTGACAGCCAGAGACTTGGCAACAGTTGATTTACCAGCATCACAGGCTGATAAAATTTTCCCAGAGTACAATGGCCACTGTCTTGGCTATTTGACCTTTTTGTTGGGTAGGCCTGAGTGTATTTTTTTTTAACTTGATCACTAGAATATTTCTGGGGTCAGATGAGTCCGGTTCTAGATAAGTCTACACAGCAGCTAGACACCCGCAGCTGGCCTGTGCCAGATGACTCGGGCTCTGGCGGCAGGGCTGTTTCATTGCTGAGTAGATTTCTTGGCTCAGGCTGGAACCTTCCCATCTCATGAAAATGGTTATCAATGCTTCAGGCAATCAACCTTATAACTGTACCTTGGAATCCAAATCTATATCTTTCACTTCACCAGCCTCAAGAGTTAATTGGGCAAATGCATGTAATCTGCTCAGGTACACAGATGTTGATGAGATTCAGAAAACTAAACTTTAAACTCTAATACATTCACTATACTCCATTTGCCTTTTAAAAAGGCAAAAAACAATCTCAGCCCTTCCCTTGGTACCAGCTGCTATGGCTACCCACAGTGCTAGGGGCAATAACCTCTCAATGATCTTCCTTCTCTCTTTTGCTTTGTCAGGGATTTCATTGTTTTCCAGAAGCTCTCTGCCTTGAGCTTGCCAAGTGAGGTAATCAACCTCTCCACTGAGTCAGGTTGATTTACCTGAAAAACATTTCAGTTTAAACTTTACTTCTGCCATGGTCTGTCTAACTAGCAGGCTTCAAAACCTGCTATAACAGCCTGTGTTGCATTTCACAAGAAACATTCACAGCTGTATATGTGATCCTAGTGGATGTTTACCTACAAGGTATAGGTCTGTGATCTGTTAATGCTCTACCTGTTAATGCTCTAGTTTTTCTGTTAATCACAGATGTAAATATAGTCTGGCTGTCAGGATCCCCCTGATGGTACACATTACCAGTGGATATAAGTGGCATAACCCCATGGTTAATAGGTATCACAAGCCATTTTTGCTCTAATCTCTGCAACAGATAGTCTCTGCCTATGTGTATTACAGAGGCGAGATGTGCAAATTCACAAAGGAGTACATCCCTCTGTCCTCCATCAACCTTCTGTCAGTCAGCTTGCCATATGTCCTAACAGCACAGCTGAAATAAGGCAGGCTATTGGTATTAGGCTTGTCACTGACAAGAACATTTGTGTAGGTATCCAGCCCAAAATGGCTGCACATATCCATGGTTCTAAAAAATAGAATCAATATCACTAGGCACAAATCAGAGCAAATAACTTCACTTTACTCTGACTTGTATTCTTTCTCTCAAAGAGAAATCTGAATGTGAAACAAGTCCCTGTTCAGGCTTCATTTGTGTAAGTGGGTGGGGAAAAGTGAAAAGGCAGGGAAATAGTCTGTACAGCTATTTATCTCATTCTCTCTGCACCTCAGTTTACTTCTTTGCTGCAGGACAGGCCACAGTTCACTCTCTTTAGAAAAGCATTAAACAGAGTTAAACCTTCAGGCTATTGTATGTAAAACAGTGATAGATGAATGGTAATAGTTCCTAGTCAAACTCAAAGAACACCATCTACTTTCTTAGTAAAATAAACATTTATTGCAAAAAACCCCACATTGTTACTAGTAGAAAACGCTATTCAAATACTTACAGCTTTTAAAACAAGCTATTAGACAGTAAATCTACTAATGCAAGTTATACAAACTTCCCAATTGTTTCTGCAACAAGCCTCAAATACATGGTTTCAAAAGAACACTTTTCTCTTGTGACACTTTGTGCCCCAAAGCAACACCCTGGTACCCCCCCATTCACCACTCTCATAATGTTTTGTACAAAGTATGCCTTGTGAGGTATCGTTCTAAAAGTCTTAATCTGTTCAACATTAATACCCTGTTAAGTTGTATGTGCTTTTGTTGTATGTGAAGTTATATAAAGTTTTGCTATGTATGTGCTAATGAAACAGGTTGTAAGGTTGGGAACATGCACAAATAGCCCTTCAGGTACAACAGTAAAAAGGCCAAACAATGTTGATGGCACAGTGAGAAAATACATACACTTACCGGGATTATTCCAGGAACTGGGTACAATAGAAACCTCTTAGACAGCACTTCACCATGCAAATTGTTTGACCCATGTCATAGCAGAAGAGCTTTCCAGTAAGTTGGAAGAAGATATAAAAGGAGGAAATGACATCATGATTGGACCTCACTCTCCCTACAACACCTGAAAATACCAGAGGAAAAGACTGAACTGGAGGGGAAGTGCTGGTACCAGGCAGGAAAGAAGAAAGCCCTGCCTGTGTTTGAAACATCAGCAAACTGCTTGCACTATGTAACAGGATTTGAATCAAGCAGTATCTCACTCCATCTAGTATATTATACTTAGATTCCACTTTGTTTGATTTCTTATGGTAATCTATTTTGATCTGCTTACTATCACTTAATCTTTCTGTAGTTAATAAATCTGTTTTATATTTGTTACCCAAAACAGAGTGGTTTTGATAAAGTGCTGTGGGGAGGAGGGGAATCTCAGTTGGTGCACATCCACTTCATTTTGTAGAAGTGGTGGACTGGGTAACAAATTCATACTGGTCAGGCTTTTGACCAGGACAGGATGGTACAACTCTGGGGTCCTAGGTTGGGGAACTGGAGGGCATTTTCGCTGAAGTCTCTCTATTGTTGGTTCATGCAGTGACTGGCAGAACATTCATTAACACAGCTGGGTGTGGCCCCTGCCTGTGGATGTTTGTGTGAGGGCAAGCTTGGAGAGTTTTGTAGCTTTTCACAATGTCATAGTGTGAGAGGGAACCCAGATTGGTATGGAGGGGGTTCAGCTGTATCCCAGTTCTAGGCTGCACTCTGGGGGGACCCAATACATTTATACTTTACCAAACATCAAAACACAATCCCCTCTGATCTTCTGAGATGACTTTTGCCAGTCTTTATAATGTGATCATTATATGTAGTGTTGCAGTGTCTTGGTCCTTTCCAACATTTCAGATCCCTTTCAGCAAGCAGTCTGGGGCTCTCTACCATTAGCAGCAGTCCAACCCTTGGATTAATAACTGACTTGTCCTCTCATTTGTTGATAAAACAGAGGTCTATAGCCTGTATCCAAGTGGTACAAAAATTGGGCATCAGCATATGAAGTATCCATTTTTTGATCTCTACAGGGTACTGCCTTTTTCCCAGAAACCCAGCTAACTCAGGAAAGAATTCATAAATCCTCACTAAGTGCTACCCCATTCTCTTGTCTTACCTGAGATAGGATCCCAGTTCAGTGCTGTTAGCTGATAGCCAAATGCAAATCCCACAGACTCTGTAACCTGTAGGGGAAACTTGCTCTCCCTCTAGGTCCATAAAACACACTGGTGGACCAAACACTCTCCTAATGGAGGACTTCCTAGTAAACAATGCTGGGATAGCACTGATCTATATTCAGAGTGGTGGAGGTATTAGGACTCCTCCATCACCTCATCTTGGTCCTGTGTTAATCAGCCACTGAGGCCTCAGGGTGTTGCTAACTCCTCTATTTATAACCTTAGCTCTGATTACCAATTGTCTCAGAGCTGAGCCAGGGGGTATCCTAGCAGGTGTGATGACCACAATGAAAACTTCCTCTACAGCATGTCAGTAACTGCAGCAGTGTGTTCTGGATGTTTCTGTATCCTTCTAGCTGAGTTGCCCTGTTGTGTTTCTACATGTGTGAAAGACTATTCAACTAAGAAGAACAGGAGGACTTGTGGCACCTTAGAGACTAACAAATTTATTAGAGCATAAGCTTTCGTGGACTACAGCCCACTTCTTCGGATGCTGCTCTAATAAATTTGTTAGTCTCTAAGGTGCCACAAGTCCTCCTGTTCTTCTTTTTGCGGATACAGACTAACACGGCTGCTACTCTGAAACTATTCAACTAAGATTCTTGTCATCTTCCCACTGTTTCTCTTCCCCCATCCTTTGAAAAACAAATTAAAATGCTTCAATATAAAGCATGTGGCTTTTATACTATGGTGATAAGTAACATAGAAAATCCTACAAAATTAAAAAAAAATGAAAGATGAGTTTTATTTTAGCCATAGAAATTCATGATTGGAATGGACTTGGAAGTAATTAAATTCAACCCCCTGAGCTGAGGCAGGACCAAGCAAACCTAGATGATCCCTGACAGGTGTTTGTCCAATCTGTTCTTAACCTCCAATGATGGGGATTTCACAAGGCCCCTTGGAATCCTTTTCCAGACCTTAACTACCGTTCTAGTTAAAAAAAATCCAGTCCCCCAAAGCATCTAACCTATACATTGCTTGCTGCAGATTAAGCCCGTTACTACTTGTCCTACCTTCAGAGCACATGGAGAACAATTGATCATTGTCATCTTTATAACAGCCCTTAGCACATTTGAAAACTGATATCAGATTCCCGCCCCCAAATCTTCTTTTTGCAAAACTAAACATGCCCAGTTTATTAAACGAAGGTCCGGCTTTCTATAGCTTTTGTTACTGTCCTCTGGATTCTTTCCAATTTATCTACATCTTTCCTAAAGTGGGGTGCCCAGAATTAAACATGGTACTTCAGCTGAGACTTCACCAGTACCTCCCCAAGATTATGGATAAACACTATGCTCCAGATCCTGACTTTGCTGCTGTGTAAGAGCAAAGCCCACCCATGGTTCTTCAGCTCTGATCCAGTAAAGAGAGGGGAGCCCACAGAGCTGCCAAACTCTACCTCCTCCTGAGAGAAAGTGCTCAACTCCACCACCTCCTGCTCTATCATCCTGATTATCCTCATGGTCAGTCAGGTGGGTACAAAACTCCCCTCCACTAAAGTAAGCAGTCAAGAGTAAGTGTGACTTTATGCTTTTATGCTGGGGTGGGATGATGTATCCAGTGTACAAAATTTATACTGCATGTAAGCAAACAAATCAGCATTGACTGATTTCTCTTCAAAGATGTAAGGCTATTTCCAAATGGAAATTTCAAGAAAGTCATAATTGTAAAAAACATTTAATTTAAAATAATGAAGCAGGTAAAGGTCAAATTACATGGAATTCTTGGAAGAAAAATACCTGATAATTTTAGAAAAGAAACTTCCCCCGGTAAGTACCTCTGTATTCTCTTATATTATTTGTGTACGGAGAGATTTTTTTATCTTTTCATGTGAAGAAAAATTAGTATCTGAATCTCAAGCTAATGCATAAAGTTAGTGTGCAAACATTCACTCCTATGAAGGACATTTTTCAGTAGACTATCCCGGTGTGTAAAGCTACTCAGGATCAGAGCTTGGAAATAAAATTCACCCTGTGCAGAGGGCCTGTTCTCAGTCTATGCACCATTTATGTTGGAATTATGCCCTCAAAGTAGGGATTACATGTGAGTGAAAAAAGGCATAGCCTTTGTGTGGACTCTTCACACGATGGTGAATTTCACCTGAACTATTTTTAAGGGAGATAGAATTGGTCAGGCACAGTTGCATTACAAAATAAAAGCCCAAAGCATGTGACATACAAACTTGACAGAGTCCCACAAGAAGGTAGAAGTGTTAAAATACAATTGCTTGTGTTTATGTACAAAAATAGATACTAAGAGAATCTAGCAGTGAACTGTCATGCCTACCGGTTTCTAACCTGAAGGGTTAGTGTGCAGTAAATAATCTAAAATACTAACATTAACTTGTATCTTTTGTCTTTAAATTCCAGCCCCCTCCAATTTGTTATGCTCATGGAAAGCATTTGTAGCAAACTTCACATTTTCCAATGTCTTTTACCTTGGTTCATTTATTTGTGTGTAAAAGAAATAATGAGTTACATTATTCTTGTCTTATGTATCTGCTGCAAAATGTCTCAAATAGTGTACAATGGAATGAATTAAATTTGGCTTTTATGGAGAACCTAAATGGGTGTAGAATACTAACACAACCATAAAGAACAGAATGACTACAACCATTTGACATTTACCAAGCTATGTTTACAGACAGCATAGAAAGATTGTAACGGGCCTTCTCTGAAAGCCTATTTCTTTGCTCTTTTATTTTAACACTTTTTGTCCCCTTGCACTTGTAGCCAAGTGGGCTGTGATTGGAAATTCTCAATCTAAAACCTTAATCCTGATTTGTATATATTCTATGTAACAAAAGCAAAAGACTACAATTGCACAGTTAAACCCTCTGATATAATAAAATCCCAAAATGAAGTATGGGCAACTTTACTCTGGTTTTTATGCACATGTCTTGTAACGCTACTGACTTACACCAGTGTAGAGTATACAGAGGCTCTGCTTTCACCTTGTTGCCTCTAACACAGCACATCTGTGCTTGAGGGGCCGTTATTGAGCCTAATAATAAAAAAAAGGCAGAAAATTTAAGTGCTGCCACAGCTGATCTCTTGGTCTAAAAAATCTTCAGCCCACATTTGATCCAATGTATTACAGGAAACTCAGTATGAAAGAATAATTTTAGTTTTTAGGTCAGTTAAATGGAATAGCTGCTTTTTTTGTCTTTTTCTGTTTTCATGTTTAAAAATAATTTGTAACTGACAATGCAGGTGTTTGATTTTAACACTTTGGAGTTATTTCCTTAACTCTTTATATAAGTTTTGATTAACTGATGATGAGAATGTATTGCATGGTAGAAATTCTTTACTAGGCAACTGGACAGCATGATGGCAGATGAAATAATACATTTAACTACTCATACAGGCTGCTAGGTTCTAATTTTTTGGGAGGGACAAGAAGAGGAAGACCTGGGTGCCATTAGGGACAGCTCAGTGGAAAAACCTCTGTTAAATGTGCAGTGGTGGTCAAAGCAGACAGAATGCTACCATGAATAAACAGGTTTGTGATGATGATTAAAGCATTGATATATTCTACATTTATAAGATAATTTCTCTCATAGAATACTGTTTTCATTTCCACTTACTCCATCTCAGTAAAGTATAGCAGAAATAGAAAAAATCAAAGGGAGTGTTTCTATTGACTTCAATAAGGCCAGGATTTCATCCACAAGATGTCTAGATTGGGTTGCCAGGAATGCCCGGTCGAAAAGGGACCCTGACGGCTCTGGTCAGCACCGCCGACTGGGCCATTAAAAGTCTGATTGGTGGTGCTGCAGGTCTAAGGCAAGCTAGTCCCTATCCTGGCACCGTGCTGCACACTGGAAGCAAACAGTATCCCTAGAACTGGCTCCACACTCCCATTGGCCAGAAACTGCCACCAATGGGAGCTGCGGGGGCAGTGTCTGCTGGCAAGAGCAGCGCACAGAGCCTCCTGGTCCCCTCTTCCTCCACCTAGAAGCCAGACTTGCTGGTCCCTTCTGGGGCACAGTGCAGAGTCAGGACAGGCAGGGAGCCTGCCTTAGCCCCACTGTGCCACTGACCGGGAGCCACCCAAGGTAAGTCAGTGCCCCAACTCCTGCCCCAGCCCCAAACCCCCTCTTTCCCCCCAAACCCAGAGCTCCCTCCTGTACACCAAACCCCTCATCCCTGGCACCACCCCAGAGCCTGCACCCCCAGACAGAGCCCTCACTCCCCCCTACACCTCAATCCCCTGTCCCAGCCCAGAGCCCCCTCCCACACTCTGAACCCCTCATTTCTGGCCCCTCTCTGGAGCCCTCACCCCCACTTAGGTAACTAACAAATATAGATGTGTGTAATGAAAACATCTTTAGCAAATAAACACAGCCCAAAGCTATAGCACACCTATTTTATATTCAATTTACATACCACTCCCTGGCTGCCATAACAGCCCCTTGGGTTCTTGTTTGTTTGTTTCTTTTAAATCCACTCAGTACAGAAGATTCTAGTCTCAGTGATAGATATGGATAGAAAATAGATCTTTTCCCCATTGGATTGTACTGGATTTGACATTACAATTTTTTGTGCTTGATGATATCAGAATAAAAGCAGTGACCCTTCGGTATTCCACTCGGTATTCATTGCAATATGATAAACATTTTGAAACATATGTTATGAAACATGAAAAAAAATAAATAGCTTAAACAAATTGTGATGGCATCTAATGTAGTATAATCGTCTGAAGCTGTCATATTAATGGTTCTAGCTTAACATGGGAAAGCAAAGTGTGATAAAAATAGCCAGAACAAGTAAACAGTTATTGGAACAGAAACTCCATGTCCTGAAACTAATTAGTACAGTATGGCAATATAACATGAAGTTTAAATAAAAGTATTGAAGAATAGCTTTAAAAGGTCACTTCTAACTTTGAGATGTCAAGTGTTTTGCTAAATCAGTGAAGTCTGATTAGTAGTGTCAGACCTCAATCCTGCCAGCACTAATATGTGTACTTAATTTTAAGCATGTGAGTATTCCCATTGATGCCAAAGAGCTTACTCTTTTTTAAAGTTAAGCATGTGTATAAGAGGTGGCAGGATTAGGGCTTTATTTTGTTTTTGCATTTTTTCCTGCTTTCCACTGTTGTTCATTTACTGAAAATGACTTGCTATTACTTTCTAATATAGTTCGTATAAAATCAGGGGACAAGCACAAGAAAGGGTTAGTCCTGGCTTACATTCCTTTCCCAGCCTCAAGCAACAATACTGATCTATAGAATATGAATAGAGTGAGGAATGTTATAAGAATAATTTACTATTCAGCATGAACAATACATGAAAAGAATAATTTACATCTCATCACACACCTCTAATTATAGAAATATAAAAGGAAAGACTTACAGGCTATGTTGCTAATTATTTATATACCCCATCAAATGCTCACCACTCTTACTCACAGTAAGTGTATGACTCACAGCAATCTGATTCTTAAGCCACCTCTTTGGCCTTACTTAACTTTCCCCCCTCCTCCCCCAAGGATTGTTAAGTAAAGGCAATTGGGTTCTTACACACTTCTTCTAAACCTACCAGTTAGAAGAAATAATTGAATTCATAACCGCAATGCACCTTAGGATTAATATATTATGGACACAGAAATGCTTGGTATTCACTTCTACTTGCCTCCTTCTCCACTGCACACTGGAAGAGTAAGACCCTTAAATCCACTTTCCTGGTCTCCCACTGCAAAACTAATTGCTGCCAGCATTTCATAAGATGATGTTGAAATTGCACATTTTAGTGACTGAGCATGACTTTCATATGAATATTATCGTTTATAATCCTATATGAAAGAAAACATAACAATTAAAATGAAATGAGGAAAGACAAAGATAAGTACCCTTTAAAACCACATACATCATATTATGCAACACTGTTTTTCAGTTATTCACTACTTTATCTACTGAAAAACTAAATAAAAGAGAAATAATCCTTTGAAAACGGGAAAAGAAGATAGAACCTACCATGTCTCACACACATACTACACAGTAAAACACCTGAAATTGACATCAGGCAGCTGGCACATATTGGATATGGGTTTCAGAGTGGTAGCCGTGTTAGTCTGTATCAGCAAAAAGAACGAGGAGTACTTGTGGCACCTTAGAGACATTTATTTGGGCATAAGTTTTTATGGGCTAAAACCGACTTCATCGGATGCATGCAGTGGAAAATACAGTAGGAAGATATATATACAGAGAACATGGAAAAAATAGGTGTTGCCATACCAACTCTAAGGAGACTAATCAATTAAGGTGGGCTATTATCAGCAGGAGAAAAAAAAAACTTTGGTGGTGATAATCAGGATGGCCCATTCCAGACAGTTGACAAGAAGGCGTGAGGATACTTAACATGGGAAAATAGATTCAATTTGTGTAATGACCCAGCCACTCCCAGTCTCTATTCAAGCCCAAGTTAATGCTATCTAGTTTGCAAATTAATTCTAGTTCAGCAGTTTCTCGTTGGAGTCTGTTTTTGAAGGTTTTCTGTTGCAAAATTGCCACCTTTAAGTCTGTTACCGAATGACCAGAGAGGTTGAAGTGTTCTCCTACTGGTTTTTGAATGTTATGATTCTGATGTCAGATTTGTGTCTATTTATTCTTTTGCATAGAGACTGTCTGATTTGGCCAATGTACATGGCAGAGGGGCATTGATGGCATATATCACATTGGTGGATGTGCAGGTGAACGAGCCCCTGATGGCATGGCTGATATGATTAGGTCCTATGATGGTGTCACTTGAATAGGTATGTGGACCGAGTTGGCATCGGGCTTTGTTGCAAGGATAGGTTCCTGTGTTAGTGTTTCTCTTAAAACTTCAATACCCACCTGCTGATGTGAAAAAAACAGATTGACAGAGCTGGAAGAGTACCCAGAAGTCACCTACTACAGGACACACCCAACAAAGAAAGTAACAGAACGCCACTGGCCGTCACCTTCAGCCCCCAACTAAAACCTCTCCAGCGCATCATCAAGGATCTACAACCTATCCTGAAGGACGATCCCTCACTCTCACAGATCTTGGGAGACAGGCCAATCCTCGCTTACAGAGAGCCCCCCAACCTGAAGCAAATATTCACCAGCAACCACACAACAAAAGCACTAACCCAGGAACCTATCCTTGCAACAAAGCCCGTTGCCAACTCTGTCCACATATCTATTCTACGGAAACCATCATAGGAACTAATCACATCAGCCACACTATCAGAGGCTCGTTCACCTGCACATCCACCAATGTGATATATGCCATCTTGTGCCAGCAATGCCCCTCTGCCATGTACATTGGCCTACTGTATTTTCCACTGCTTGCATCCTTCCTACTGTATTTTCCACTGCATGCATCCGATGAAGTGGGTTTTAGCGCACAAAAGCTTATGCCCAAATAAATTTGTTAGTCTCTAAGGTGCCACAAGTACTCCTCATTCTTTATATTGGATATGATGGACCATTGTTCCATTCTGGAATAACAGATCACATGGTCATGTTCTCAATGAGCTCTTATAGTGAATTCAAATAACAGGCTACACCATCACTTTCCTCCTTCAACCTTTTTAAATGCAATGGGTGGGGTGCGGGAACATTTTTTATAATGGGGGTGCTGATGATGGAAAGCATGTATTTGGTGTTTGTTATTACTACTTCAAGCCACGGGGTTCAGCAACACCCCTAGTTCCAGCACCACTGGTTATGGGGGGAGGCTAAAGGGGATACCTGCTACTATTTATAAAGCAGCAAGTAAATGGCAGAATGTTCCTATTTTCCTGTGGAACTGACTGACCCTAGTTCTCTAAGAGAACAGTTTGCTGCTAATAGCAGAAATAAACAACAGATGGCCTGAGGGGAATTTTTGTAATAGGTTTTTACTTAACAAAAATCTGTGGCTTAAACTAGGTCATTGTTAGGGGGGAGTGTTCTGACTAGTTTCGATTAATTGGTGAGACCACCAACCCTGCTAG
Source organism: Chrysemys picta bellii (assembly GCF_011386835.1). Classification (NCBI taxonomy): domain Eukaryota; kingdom Metazoa; phylum Chordata; order Testudines; family Emydidae; genus Chrysemys; species Chrysemys picta. The sequence continues at coordinate 84,836,421 of NC_088795.1, forward strand.
GACTGTTTTGGCTGCCCCAGGAAAAACATGCCGTAAAGGAAAGGGCTGGAACGTATACAGTTTGTTTTAGTAGTAATCTCACTGTCTCCAGAACACTTTTTTTTTTTTTGCTTCTAATAAGTACAACACAAATACAAGATCCCTGGACAATTTCTGAAAACAGAGCAATAGAACAGAAATGTTAAGATCATATGATATCAAAACTCATGGAATAAGTGTGATCTGTTAGTAAATTATCCTAGCTGTTTTCAGCCCTTTAACCTGTTTGTTCTAACACATGTCTTGTCTGAAATTAAGGGCTGGTCTACACTGGGGACACTGGGGGGGGGAATCGATCTAAGATACGCAACTTCAGCTACGAGAATAGCGTAGCTGAAGTCGACGTATCTTAGATCGATTTACCTCGGGTCCTCATGGTGCGGGATCGATGGCCACGGCTCCCCCGTCGACTCCGCTTCCGCCTCTCGCTCTGGTGGAGTTCCGGAGTCGATGGGGAGTGCGTTCGGGGATTGATTTATCACGTCTATACGAGATGCGATAAGTCGATCTCCAGTAGATTGATTACTACCCGCTGATCCGGCAGGTAGTGAAGACATACCCTAAGACTTAGGGGTGGAACCCCTTCTTTGACTCAGACAAGTGGGCCTTCCTGTTGCAAGGAATACTGCATGACGCTATTCACACTACTTCCATCCCTTTTCTTTCTGAGCACAGGTTCAGTTACCTCCCACACATAATATATGGAGTACTCTCATTTTGAGGTTTCAGAGTAGCAGCCGTGTTAGTCTGTATCTGCAAAAAGAAGAACAGGAGTACTTGTGGCACCTTAGAGACTAACAAATTTATTAGAGCATAAGCTTTCGTGGACGAAGTGGGTATTCACCCATGCATATATGCATCCGAAGAAGTGGGCTGTAGTCCACGGAAGCTTATGCTCTAATAAATTTGTTAGTCTCTAAGGTGCCACAAGTACTCCTGTTCTTCATTTTGAGGTGTGATTTACTATTTCAACTGCCTGCCACAAGGGGCCACTGCTATGCAGATGAATGCTGAGTGCTAAACTGACTGCTGGAGGGCATGGATTACTTGTACTCTGTAGCTCCTCCTTTTTACTCCTTTGCTCTATTCAGAGAGAGAAAGGATGGAAAAGATCAGTGTCTGGCAGGGAAATGTAGGATGCCATAACCTGGGTAGCAATACTGTTCTACTTTTATAAAGGTTTTTATGCTACACCCCTTGCTCTAGTGTCTGAGCTGAGTAGAAGTCTCCTCCTCCCTGCCTCCACCCACCCACCCTCACACCCATCCACACACACATAAGCCCCATTTTGTGATATGTCCATTGCTCCAAGTGGAAGAGAAACAGGAACAGAAACATGTGGAAAAGAAAGGGGAGTTAAGAGGACAAAGGGTGATCAGACCAATTGGGAGCAGAGATGAGAAATAGAGCACAAATAAGAATGGAGAGTCTCTCTGAGTAGAGACTAATCTGTTGGCAAACTGCAATAAAGTAAATAGAAAAGGAAGTAATTGATGGACAGAATATCCAAATGCTCCACTACCCTGTTTCCCCGAAAATAAGACATCCTCCGAAAATAAGGCCTACTTACAGTTTTGCCTCTCGTTGTAATATAAGGCATCCCCCCGATAATAAGACCTCCCCGATAATAAGGCATCCACCGATAATAAGGCATTTTTCATTTCTGAAAAATAAGACATCCCCTGAAAATAAGACCTAGCGCATCTTTGGGAGCAAAAATTAATATAAGACACTGTCTTATTTTCGGGGAAACAGGGTAGCAGTGAATTGGAAATTGCAAATTGTGGAAATCTCGGTGTATCAGAACACTTTAACATTGATAGCTTCCAAGGAAAGAAGACCCCCTGCAGTAAGAAATAGCTGATATAGAGAATAGCAGGATGTAAAGAAAGAACAAGTAATATTGATTGGTGTCCTCATTAATGAGGAACCTGGGCTAAGGCATATCTGACCAAAGAACCGCAGTTGAGTGCCAGGGTAAAGGAAATGATAATATGGATATAGAATATATACTTTCGTGAGGAACTCTCCCAAACTTTAGTCCAATATAAATATATAAAAATCACTTTAGAAAATTGGAAAAATGAACTAAAGACAGAAGCATAGGTGAGCGTCACAAAGATCCTTCTGAGGCCAAGTGCAAAGGAAGGAAGAGGCTAGTGCTGGAGACCAACAAATGAATTAGTGGATTTAGACAGAAATATTTGGGAGTTATAAAATATTGAATCAACTTCTGCTTGAATCTGAAAGCCTCCCAACAGATCAACTCATAACTGAATAGCTACCCTCATTGATATGAACAATTGCTGAACACTTCTGTTGAATGGCCCACCCCCTGCCAAGACCAAGGTACTTGCAAAAAGCACTCTTTCCCTAGTAGGACAAGGCAAGGGGACAAGTGTGATGTTACACCCTGTATTCTTCATAGAAATATGGCTATGATATGAATATGACATAACTAAGATATACTTTATGCAAGATAGCTCATGTAAGATATTATTGGAAAGGCTATGATTTACTGAATGTGATTATCCAATTTGTATGCATGTATCATTTCTGTATCTGAAATTAGGAATATTGACTATGTAACAATTACCCTGTAAAAAGAACAGGAATACTTGTAGCACCTTAGAGACTAACAAATTTATTTGAGCATAAGCTTTCGTGGGCTACAGCCCACTTCACTGGACACATAGAATGGAACATATAGTGAGGAGATGTATAAACATACAGAGAACAGGAAAAGGTGGGAGTTGCCCAACCAACTCTAAGAGGCTAATTAATTAAGATGAACTGTTGTCAACAGGAGAAAAAAAACTTTTGTAGTGATAATCAAGATAGCCCATTTAAGACAGTTTGACAAGAAGCTGTGAGGATACTTAAAATGGGGGGAATAGATTCAATGTGTGTAATGGCTCAGCCATTCCCAGTCTCTATTTAAGCCTAAACTGATAGTATCTAGTTTGCATATCAATTCAAGATCAGCATTTTCTCTTTGGAGTCCATTTTTGAAGCTTTTCTGTTGCAAAACTGCCACCTTTAAATCTGTAACTGAATGGCCAGAGAGGTTGAAGCGTTTTCCTACTGGTTTTTGAATGTTATGATTCCTGATGTCAGATTTGTGTCCATTTATTCTTTTGCATAGAGACTGTCCGGTTTGGCCAATGTACATGGCAGAAGGGCATTGCTGGCACATGATGGCACATATCACATTGGTAGATCTGCAGGTGAATGAGCCCCAGATGGTGTGGCTGATGTGATTAGGTCCTATGATGTGTCACTTGAATAGATATGTGGACAGAGTTGGCATCGGGCTTTGTTGCAAGGATAGGTGCTTGGGTTAGTGTTTTTGTTCTGTGGTGTGTGGTTGCTGGTGAGTATTTGCTTCAGGTTGGGGGGCTGTCTGTAAGCGAGGACAGGTCTATCTCCCAAGAGCTGTGAGAGTGAGGGATCATCTTTCAGGATAGGTTGTAGATCTTTGATGATGCGCTGGAGAGGTTTTAGTTGGGAGCTGAAGGTAACGGCTAGTGGCGTTCTATTACTTTCTTTGTTGGGCCTGTCTTGTAGTAAGTGACTTCTGGGTACTCTTCCGGCTACGTCAATCTGTTTTTTTCACTTCAGCAGGTGGGTATTGTAGTTTTAAGAATGCTTGATAGAGGTCTTGTAGGTGTTTGTCTCTGTCTGAGGGATTGGAGCAAATGCGGTTGTATCTTAGAGTCACACCATCAGGGGCTCATTCACCGGACAGTCTCTATGCAAAAGAATAAATGGACACAAATCTGACATCAGGAATCATAACATTCAAAAACCAGTAGGAGAACGCTTCAACCTCTCTGGCCATTCAGTTACAGATTTAAAAGTGGCAGTTTTGCAACAGAAAAGCTTCAAAAATAGACTCCAAAGAGAAACTGCTGATCTTGAATTGATATGCAAACTAGATACTATCAATTTAGGCTTAAATAGAGACTGGGAATGGCTGAGCCATTACACACATTGACTCTATTTCCCCCATGTTAAGCATCCTCACAGCTTCTTGTCAAACTGTCTTAAATGGGCTATATCGATTATCACTACAAAAGTTTTTTTTTCTCCTGCTGACAACAATTCATCTTAATTAATTAGCCTCTTAGAGTTGGTTGGGCAACTCCCACCTTTACCTGTTCTCTGTATGTTTATATATCTCCTCACTATATGTTTCATTCTATGTGTCCAATGAAGTGGGCTGTAGCCCATGAAAGCTTATGCTCAAATCAATTTGTTAGTCTCTAAGGTGCCACAAGTACTCCTGCTCTTTTTGCGGATACAGACTAACATGGCTGCTACTCTGAAACCTGTAATTACACCTGTGTGTGTACTTGGGAAAATGCCCAGCAGACAGTAAGCAATCATCCTGAATGAGCTATTTCAGAAGGACAATAGAACTCTGAAGATACTAAGCTCCCACCTTCCTGGGATGCTACATTGACACTACAAGGTCAGGGGATAATGTCACCTGATGCAAAATACCACCTTGGACACTGCTGGTACTTTTCCTCAGCAGGGGAATGGGGATCAAACAAAGGTTTCCCACCTTAGGTAAATCCTCTTTAAGGCTGGGAAGGGAGTTAATCTGGACTCTCCTCCATTGACTACCCAAGAAGAAAGACTGCTGAAAGTACCTGAGGGGAAAGGCAGGGGTGAATCCAGATTGAGACGGGTCCAGTCTGTAAGAAAAGATATCTGGAACTCTAAGCTACAGATACTCTGCATCCTGCCCAATTCAACATTTAAGGTCAGAAATTATATTTTGTAACCTGTTTCTTTAGTGAATCAAGCTTAGTTTGAGTGTTTTGTTTTATTTGCTTTTCTTTTTTTTCTGTTTGCTATCCCTTATAATCACTTAAAATCGGTCTTTTGTAGTTTATAAACTTATTTCTTGTTTATATCATAACCCAGTTTGTGCAATCCATATCTGGGGGTAGGGGAAGCTGTGCATATCTCTCTTCACATTGAGGGAGAGGGTGAATTTTTATGAGCTTACGCTTTGCAGATTTTTCTATACAGTGCAAGATAATACACCTTTGGGTCTGCACTCCAAGGGAGGTGGGCACCTGAGTTCTGGAGCAAGTCCCTTAAGCTGAGTCTTCCCAGAGCTGATCTCAGTATCTGTGTCTTTCTGCAGCTGGATGTGGCCCTGCCTGTGTATGTGCTAGGTGAGGCTTAGGAGCCTGGCGTAAAGGGGACTTAAGCTGGCAGAACAGTGGGGCTCAGTGGCATCCCAGTACATCAGGTGGCACCTTAAAGGGGGGCAACCCATCACAACAAGTACTGGTGAATTAACTCAGGTTAACTATAGGGAAAAGGCAGGATGGAGATGAATTACTACCAAAAGTCGTAACTGGGATAACTTTATGGGGACCGAAAAAGGAAACTACTGTCTATATAGCAGGGTAGGTGGCGTTAATTAATATACTTACTAACAGATCAACTATTAAGATGTGTGGCAATCATAACCTTAACATCTCTGCTTTTATGTCAGCACTTTCCTCCATCTTTCATGTATCATTTGTCTTTTTTTATGCTTTTCAGGGCAGATAATTGTCTTCCAATATAGTATATCTGTACAGTGCTTAGCATATTTTGGGTGTGACTATAATATAAAAATAAAAACAAAAGGGATAGTTACTTGATTGAATATTGATTGTGCCTACCTGCTTTGTGATTGAATATTGAGTGTGCTTTATGATAAGGAAAGAAGTAGACTATGAGCTTACACTTAAATACAGTTGCGATTACTTCCAAAATAAACATAAGGAAGAAAATGGAGTGGGGTGGTTGTTTTCCCCCTGCCCTGAAATAGAAGAATAAGTGCATTAATGTGTCAGCACACTAATGCTAGGCGCATGGAAAAACAAGCAAGAAGAACTAGAATTGTTACTACCTGATAGTGATTAAGATATATAATGAGCATGATGTAAATTTGGTGGGCTGAAATGTCAATATAGACAGCTATAAATCTATATAAGCGAGAAAAAGGCAAGAAGAGGTGGAAATGGGTGGGGTTATGTGTCAAAAACTATTTACAATGCTTGTTACAATTCATCAGTGAATAGGGTGCTGTTGAGCTCATTTACGTAAGAAAACTTTCCATTTTGTCTTTTTTCTTGTACTACCAAATTTCTCATGACATCAGGGGTGAGAAACTAGTCATTGGGGGGAAAAGTGTGTGGGTGTGGGGCGGGGGAACAACATGGGGCAGAGAGTCAAAGTAAATGCAAATGTTAATAATTGCTCCCAGGCAGTCTCATTTCAGGTCAGCAAGTGCTTGTGTGATGCTCGGAGAAAGCTTATGGTTCTGGTGTACTGCTTGGGTGTTTTGATTGATCAAAGGAAAAAGACTGGATATTTTTTTCTCGTGTTCTAATTTTAATGAACGAATGGCATTCCTGTTCATGAAAATTAGAAAGTAGATAAATAATGAATTACCTTAAATTACAGAGCCCTCCTAGCTCTAGAAAGCAGGCATATACAGCACAGTGTAATATTTATTAAGGGTTGGCTTCCTACAAAGAGAGCATTTCAACAATTACCACTATAATAAATAAAATTGTTGATCAATAATATATAGCAACTTTTAGTGTAAAGTGGTGCTGGGACATGTAGCATCAGAAATGCATGTAGCTCTGAAAAAAAGGGATGATTCAGATGTCTTTGCATTTTGTATGCATTTTACTACCTACTTATTCAGCTATAAAGATCAAGCTTTGATACTGTGTAGTCCTTGCTAGGGGAAACTCCCATTAAAGCCAAGAAGTTTGTTGAAATAAGAAGTACTGGTCAGTTCTTTGAAAGTATTTGAGCATATAGGGATACAGATACCATGCCTAGGTGTTTTGAAAATCCCACTAGACACTTAACTCCAATTGAAATCAAGTGGAGGAGGTATGGAGGCAGCGCTTAATTTATGCCTGGGCTTGCTGGGGCTCAGTCCAGGCTGCAGCCCCTGCCGTGCAAGGTGTGACCTTGCATGTGAGCTCAGGCTGTGTGGAGGATGTCATCTTTATTGGCGGAGCCCCAGCACCCCTTTCCTTCCAATTAAGCACTGTGCCTATGTGTCTTGAAAATTCTACTAGGCACTTATCATCTTTAGGCACCTGAATGCTTTTAAAAATCTGTCCAAAACAAAGCTCTTTGTATGTAACTTTATTATTATTATTTATTTTGAAATCTAAATGTTTAGTTTAACTGATTAAGAAAATGGGTTTTTTCACTTAAGTGAATAATTAAATAATTTTAAAAATTGCCTGTGGTCCGAGAATAAAAATGAGAGACAAACTCCAAGGGTAATTTGTTTGAAAAGTTTTAAATGTGTGCATATCCCGTAAGGGCTTTTAATGGAAGTGCCTTCTCAACTATAATTATAGCATTGCTAATATGGTGATATAATAAATTTTAAACACTGATTGATTGAAAATATGTAAAGCAGTTGCTAATGGCATGGAAACTAAAATGTCATTTTATAATTATAATTAGTTTAGCTCCCAAAGTTGACCTTTCGCTGTGTGTACTTAAATAGTTTCATAAAGTGCTAATAGTTTTTTCAATGTTTACTCTGACTCTGCTCATGTTCTATGAATAACAGTACATTCAAACACGATTTGATGCAATTCCTTTAAGTAGAAATATGAGCTTATTTCTCAATTGAGAACTACTGTACGTCAAATTTCAATGCGTCCATTTTTCTGGAAGTAAAACAATTATATTAAAGTAAGTGTTAATCTAAAAATACCACATAAAACAGATGAAATAGAGGCTAGAGGGATGCTAATAAATTTGCATTACATGGCTTTTAACTCCTCAGACCCTCTGTTTTGCTAATTGTATAGTACCTTTGAGAGAGTAGGTTATAGAGTCATAGGGGATAGTTTAGTAGTTTGTGCCTTAGCTGTGAGATCTTACAAGTGTAAGATCCTTACTCACTTGAGTAGTCCCATGAAAGGCAAGAAAGGGCTACATGTGTATGTGAATGAGAGAGAGTGTAAAATATATGCAGATTCAGAACCTGGTATAATTAACTCTACTTCCTGTAGACTCCCTGTAATCTCAGTTTCAAATCCCCAAGGTCAGCTCACCATTTAGTCCTTGAGATATTAGATATATATCACAAAAAATGCATGGGTTTTTCAGATGCTGGATGGGAACCATAGGCCCACTCAAGGCAAGGGGAGCATTGCCACTGACTTCAGTGGAGCCAGGATTTCACCCTAGATCTTTTCTTTGCTATGTGGCCATAGAAGATCCCATAACCATTTTTGTAAATGCAGGTGGGTTGCCCTTAACTAAAGTATATTTATCTCTACTATTCTGTGTGTTCTGTTTATCTGTTAGTTGCCACCCTCCATCCTGGGGGTTGTGGGGGAGAGAGGGTGACACTTTGTAGAGGAACAGAGTGGGAGGAAAGTCAAGAGGAATGGAGGGAAAGAGACTTGATAGAAAGGGAATGCCAGGGGGCTTCAGAGACAGAAGGAAAGCTTGTGGGGAACAGCAGAAGAGGGTGGTCATGGGAGGAAAAAAGGAGAGGATGAGGGGGCAAAGCGAAAGGGGAAATGTTAAGATGTCAGATGTAGGTCCTCAAGGGAATGTGGAACTAGAAGGATGAGAGGGCCTCTCTGTTATCCTGAGGAGACAAATCAACCATCTATATCCAAAAGATATTATGAAGAATGGGCCTGATGCTGCACCCCAAAATAATTGGTGGTCAAACAGATCTTCTGATTGCCTCCTTAAAATAATAGGTCTCACCCCAACAGATTATGATATAATGAGGGAAAGGAAAGTTGAGAGGGATGGAGGGATGCATTAGGATTAATGATCACAGGATTTGATGCCTGGAACATCAGGGAGGCTCTGGTTCATTAGATCAGTCTTCACTGCTCTTCCAAACACAACACTGTTTTTATACATTTCCTGGCATTTGGGGACCTCTTTTTCTGTATTATTATCAATATTGCATTAGTACCTGAAGGTCCCGAACAAGGATCAGGGCTTCTGCCACAAACAATTTGCAATCTGCGCAATCTAAATAATAGTTAAAGTCACTGATAATGCAGACAGACCCCATTTCAGCCAAGTACTTTTGTCTGTGTAATTTTAAGCAAGTGAGAAGTCTTATACAAGTCAATGAAACTAAAAATTATGCTTGTGCGTAAGCACCCTGATTAACCAGAGCCATTTGTGCCAAAAGTTGGCAACTCTAGAAGACCCACATGCCCACAAATTATTCTTCTCCCTCCCACTGCCTACTTTAGTCTCACAACCACTATGCTTCCAGTGACCCTCCCTCTCTTAGGTTTCTGGATATGAAACAAAATCTAATTATATATGCTAGTGCATAAGACCCTATCCATATTACAGTGAACTAAATAAAAATCCTGAATCGTGCCACAGAAAAGAACCATACTAGGTACCAGAACATATTTATTTCCCTCCCACCCCCCTGCAAAAAAAAAAACACAACCCTAATCAAATGTTATGCTCAGATATGGGTCCCAGATCTAAAGTCTCTAGATGACCTGAGTCAATAAGTAATACATTAGAAGAGGATAGATCATGCATTCATACCTTTAATCTATTCTGACATTGAAGGTACAGATTCCTTTTGCCAGTGTTTCATTATGCATGTTCTTTCTACTCACCATACTTTACTCATCATGAGTTCTTATTTGAAATGTTATTCAACGGGCCTTGAGCTCCTGCATTTGCAAATTTACCTCTGATGGCTCACAGCAAATAGAATTTGTCATTTCATCTTCTTCAGCTTTCACCACCCTCCACTCTGAGACAAAAGTTCAAATTTTGTTTATGGAAATCACCGAGCAAAATATCTAATGAGAAGAGAATCTGTCTTCTCTTTTGGTAATGGGCTGGATTTGCACCTTGCATTCCAGCCCAACTAAAGCAGAGCAGAGAATAAAATGTGACTCTGAGAGACTCTCAGTTTAATTCCTGCTTCCCCCTGTGTGCTGGCTCAGTAATGCTGTCAGCACAACATAGGGAAGGATAAGAGTGAATGTGGTGGCCACTCTATGCCGCTGACCACCCAACTCCTCCTACTCAGGTGGGTGGAGAGTGTAGTTACAGCCTGACATTGTCTGCTTTCCCTCTCGTGCAGGGTATGGCTCTCTATGCCACAGGAGAGTAGCTGGCCTTGCAACTGAGCCCAGTATAAACAAACAGCAAAATCTGCATGTTTTGCTTTATGGGCAGCAAAGTTTGACGTATTACAAGGATGCTGAGCTGTTCCAGAGGAGTCATGAGACTGGAGCCACTTTCCAAGCCATCACTAGACTACCATTTTATTTAGTGAAACCTGTCATTGTATTTAGTGTTATGGGCCAGTGAACCTTCTGAGTAAAATAAGAACCAAAGTATGTTTTTGGATTACATAGACTTGAAACAAAAGTAATTGATTTTTTTAATATTGAACAAAAATTGTATGCCTGTACACTTACTACTTTCTCCTGAGGACTTGAACATGTGTCCAGAGAAAAACCACTTCCAGAACAGTTAAACTAAGTAGAGTTAGAGATTGAGACAAAGTTTTATTGAAGATTTCAAAACAAAATTTTCAGCCCCCATAATGATGGTTGTAATAATTTGAAGTTTACAAGTGCCTTTCGCCAACTCAGAAACTATTATGAATAAAATTTCAGAGTAACCCAAGGCTGAATTGTCGTAGTTGGAATTGTGCATGATGGACCCCTTTACATCCCTCAACCCCCCGTTTAGCTACAGTTCAAGCAGAGAGGCCATATGGATTTCAGGGGACACCAGAAGGTACAAAGAGGTGTCATGCTGTGAATTGCTGTCATCTGATCTGGGCCCAAATTGCTGCATAGCTGGTAATGAACATGGAGTTCTAGCTCCAAAAAATTGAGCTGTTCTGCACCTTGAGCCCCCATTGTGAAGCACCCCATCCCTCTGCCGTGGTTGAGCATCCACAGGGGAATCCAATAACAAAAAGATGTTGCTGAAGCAGCATTTACAAGGGAATGTGTCTTGGGATGGGGAAACAGCAGAGAACCAGCCATCCTCCTAGATAGCTCCTGTCTATGCAGAAGGAGAGGTCTCTTTCAGGTCGACTCTGAAGATTTCCAGGTTTGGAAGCAGAACAGGTATACAGTTAGCATACTAAGCTGTTCTGCTACTCCTATTTAGACCCCAGACAGGAGGAGAATTTGGCTGAAGCCCACTGTACTCTGGTGATTCCTCAGCTGCCAAATGGCTCCTAAGAGCTGTCCAGAGTTGTTGAGATTGAGAGTGACCCAAGGCTAACTAGGATCAAGATTGTTTTTACACAGTCCAGCCCTGACAATGACTCCATTGCATTCTAGCCCACTCTACGGTGCCCAAGATTCTGAACCATTGTCCTCAGAGAGTAGTGACATTACTGGCAACAATGTGAGAAGTAAAGATCCCAGATTGAGTCTGAAAGTCCAGTTGGAGTTTTCAGGCTAACTATTAGGGATTAAAAAAAATTGTCCTTTTGTTTGAACCACTTAATTCAGTAGTCTGGTGTGGCACAACACATCATGTCATGTGTCTGGCTGCTCCTAACATGCCATTGTTTAGTACTGCTCAGTGTTGCCAGCTACATTCCACACTACCTGAAACTTCCAGGTGGTTTCTGTAAGTAATCCCAAATAGAGCATATTACAGTAATCCAACCCTAAAATGATAAAGGAATGAATAACCATTGCAAAATCAGCATGTGAAAAGAAAGGATGATTTTGGTGTGCCAAATAGTGTCCATGTAGGCTATCTCCAGAATGGTCTAATGTCTATAGATGGGTCTCTTGTATACAACACGTTTTATCACTGGGCATGTTAAATGATGGAGCAAGACACTTTTTGCAACCCTAAAGTGAGGACAGAGTCAATAATTTTCAGAAGACCAGAGAACCCACAACTCTTGCTGAAGTCAAAGGGAACTACAGGTGCTTGACATCTCTGCAAATCAGGTCTATAGTGTGGAATGGCATGACAGATGTGTTGTGCTGTCATCCTAGGCACTGACTTCCACTGTTCCTGGTGGGTGCTCGACCCCCCCCACCTAGCCCCCACCCCTGCACCGCCCTCGCCCTGCCCGCATTCCACCCCTTCCCCAGAGTCCCCACCCCTGCCCTGCCTGTTCTCCACCTCCTCCCCTGAGCGTGCCACATCCCCACTCCTCCGCCTCCCTGGAAAGGAGGGAGGCGGAGGAGTGGGGACTCAGTGCACTCAGGGGAGGGGGAGGAGCTGGGGCAGTGTGGGAGGGGAGCAGAGTTGGCTGCCAGTGGGTGCAGAGCACCCACTAATTTTTCCCCGAAGGTACTCCAGCCCCGGAGCACCTACAGAGTCAGCACCTATGGCTGTCACCATATAGGACACTGCCTCAAAGAGCCCTGATTGTTTGAATCCACTGTCATTAGCCAGGGTGTACTGGACTGCCACTGAGCTTTTAAATTCACCTCAGTGGTTCCAGGATTCATAGAATCTTGTGGTTGGTTCGGGTTCAGAATTTAAAACCTGAATGTCTTCAAGCTCTTTTCCTATCTCCCACAGCTTACATGTGAAAAGTTATAAAGATTTTTGAGAAACCTCAAACTTTCACAGAATCGCTCCTCTTTTTAAAAAAATATCCAGTTTAATGGGTATCTAAATGGAATCTAACCAAGCGTCTAGCAGAAAAGAAAAATTAAAGCAACTGACAAATAATCAATGACCAGTCAATGAGGTGACTCTTTGGGGGGTTCTCCCAGACCAGTAAAGGGTTCTGTCACTGCCTGCCCGGGTGCCTCTGTGATGTACTGTGCAGCTTGGGAACAGAGTCCTCACACCAGTGCAGCATGTTCACAGCCCAATGACCTCACCCAGGTTTCCACCAACCTGGTTACTGCTTGTCGGATGACACCAACAGCCTTTCCAGTCCTGAGTCTCCCCTGCAGTGTCCACTCCCTCTCACTGGATACTCTCAGAAGTTACATTTGCTGCCTCCAAAGAGAAAGCACAAATCAGCCAGTTAGTTTAGCTCAGGACTTCACCCTTCAGCTCAATACGCAGCACTGAGATGGTTTTGCAATTAAACGAAGAATAAATTTGTTACCAGAGATGAGATATTTAAGTGACAAGAAGATATGGTTAAAAGAAAACAAAACATGCATCCTACTGACCCAACCTTAACTTCAACAAGTTACAATCTTTGCCTGAATAAGTTTCTCATCTATAGTCAGTTCCAGCTATTCTTGGTTCTCAGGCCATAAGGATCCACTTTTCATGAGATCAAAGGGAATTACTCCTCCTTTATCCTCTGGGTGATGGATGCCAAAATGGCTTTCTCTTTCTGCTGTATTTCCCAAAGTCTATTGTGTCTATTTCAAGAGCCAAGAAGGCTTCCTGGGGGTGCAGGCTCTGTTCCCCATTGTGATCATTGAGTGATGGTGGAAGATCACTTATTTAGCTTGATGGGTTTGTTTACCTTTATGTAGATGTGCTTTTCATTGTCCTCTAAGGTTTTACCTGGCTGAATTTACATTGGAGACACAGGAAGCAGGCAAAACAACATTGCTTTATTTAGGATAGGCTGGACTGATGCACTGATTGCCAAACACCATTTAAGAACATATTTCCAGCACACACAATCCTTTATAGCCCAGTTGGCATTGAGAGGTTCCCTGGGTCATATGAAGTAATCTTTAAAAATATTTGACAAGAAAAATAAACTTTTTCATTCTGAAGAATTGGTCACTGGAATAGTGTTAATTTAAATTCTCCAGGCTGGTTTAGTATGGCAAAGTGGAACACTGAACAAAGGTGCTGGAACAATTTGTATCGTGGGGGCTCTGAGAGCCATTGAACCAAACTGTATATATCCTGTATATGATGGAAATCATTTCAAACCAGGGGGTGCAGCAGCACCCCGAGTTCTAGCACCTACCACACTGAAGCATTGTTATAATTAAACAGTTCCTTTGGTTTATATCAAGCTTCTAAATGATTTTCCTTGGTATGTTAACACATGATTTGACATATTCCAGATCTGGCATGTTGGTCAGTTGAGTTAATTTTTCAGGAAGTGGAATCTTCTGTTGCTCAGGAAAATCATTTGAACAGCATATTGTACTCCTAAAGCATGTTCCAAATCCAAAAAATGAATGACTAAGACCATTTTTTCCTCTAATACATTTGGCAGAATTATCTACAGTTAAGATTAGGTTTTTGAAGCATTTTTGGTGTGAATAGAAGGTGCATTATCTCTTTTCCCAAGGTCTAATTAGGCCATTAAATCATACTTTGGAAAGGAATGGATAAATACTTTCTGATTCTACACCATTTGACTTACTTGTTCTATAAATAAAAGGACTACGGATGATATATACAGCAAGTGGTATTGTATTGGTTTCAATGCCTCTCATTTATATTACCCATACATGCATAGTATTATTGATCTTCAGGAAAATAACTCATGAATAAATATACACAGCTTCCTGCACAGAGATATGAAAGAAAAGAGAGGCAACAAGTATATCAAAAAGACTACAAACCACTTGGAGGAAGAACAGGGCCATTTTAGAAGCAGAGCACAGATTATGATAACTTCTCACTTTCAATACATTCTACAAATATTAACTAATTCTCAAAATACATCTGAGCTTCATAACAAAGTATTATTCTCATGTTACATATGGAAAATTGGAGGCAGAGATTCAGTGCTTACAGGTTATTCACTCAGTACACCAAATATATTTGAATAAACAAATAGCTTAAAAGCCAGAAGGAATGATTTTTGCAGCCCTTTTTCTATTTTGTTTGTTTCCTGTGTTTTTCAGATATGCTTCAATATCAATGAACAGAACCAATCTCTCTCCTAACTCCACCCCCTATTTCAGAACATTACACCATAAATAGTTACAGGGACAGGTAGTAAGCAGAACTGCTGCAATATTTTTCCTTTGAATTATCTTCCCTGTTGGATTTCCTAAATGTGATATTTTGTCAAAGCCAAAATGTTTCATGGAAACACATCAGTTTCAATGAGGTTTTCAGTGGCGAGGTTTCTTCATCCAGGGTGGATGCTCTGGTCACTTCCAGAAGGAGATGAATCAGAAACGTGACCTTTTTGATCTGAGAACAGACACTCTGGCATAATTCCATTTCACAAAGAGATTTTATTTTTGTTCCAGTGAGGAATGATTACACACTTTGAAACCTCAAAACTAGGCATGAAACAGAGTTGTTTTCCTGGCAGCTCTGATTCCCAACTGCTTCTTGACAGACGGTAGCACGGAGCATACAAGACACCCATTCGCACTCAGGGGACAAAATGTGCCTTCCTTCTCAGTTCTCTTCCTCTGGGGAAAGTGAGACATGGTCCATGCCGAGGATATAATCCCTACTCACCCAAACCTGTGCGGGGTGGAGACAAAGACCATACCAAAGGATATGGTCTTCCTTGCTCCCACCTCAGACTTTGTCTAACTATACTTCCAAATATCAGAGGGGTAGCCATGTTAGTCTGGATCTGTAAAAACCAACAAAGAGTCCTGTGCACCTTATAGACTAAAAGATGTATTGGCACATAAGCTTTTGTGGGTGAATACCCACTTCGTCAGATGCATGGGGGTATTCACCCACAAAAGCTTATGCTCCAATACATCTGTTAGTCTATAAGGTGTCACAGGACTCTTTGTATACTTCCAAAGAGTGACTTAATCAGCACTGTCACTCAGTTAAATTTAAACTAAGGCATAGTACAGTGTTTTATGATTCCCAAGAATTAGTAATTTGAAAATACAGCAACAGAACCCTGTACAATTCAATAGGGTTTCTTACTAAGGACTACTGGTAGTCCTCCAAATCTTATTGAATATTCACTTACAAAAGGAAACTGGCAGTCTAACAGATGGCTCAGATTTTAACTTGTTTCTGATGACTTGTCATTACAATTATATTTTTTAAAGAGCAGGTAACAATTTCCCTTCATAATTATTTAGGAAAATATTCTGGTAGCATGAATGAATAGGGAGAACCATAAGTCCTAGAAAAAAATATTCAAAAATTATATTTCTTGTAACATTGTTGTACCCATAAGATAAGCAGAAACATTTACTTAAACACACACTGATATTTCCCAACCCACAATTAACTGGTTTGCTTGCAGAAATGAAGAGTTTTGTGCATACAAACACTAAAATGGTCTGTTTGTAAATTTAGTCCATAACTAGAGCTACACAAAAACTTGTTGCTGTGGACTTTTGCCAGGTGTGATGAAATTTTTTATGAGAATTTTTTTTTATCAGAGCCGATTCATGGGGCTTCACACCACTTGAGCTTTGCTTAAAGTTTCAACTTAATTTAAATTCAAGATATCACACGCGCACACACAGAAAGTCAGGGGAAACTGCCAAATTTCATTAAGTTTTAGGCATTGCCTATGGATTTCCTCAGGTTGACTCCAAACTGGAAGTGGGCATAATGGAAATTCTAATTTATGGGAGGAAGTGAGATGAATTATAGTCACTGCCAGGAAGACAGATTGAAAGAAACATCTGTTGTGTTTATGTATTATGGCCTTACAGCTAGGGAAATCTGCCCTGAAAAATAATAATGCTCTCTAGGACACAGCAAGGAAATTGGTGCTCTTAGTATTTTTATTAAAAGAAAAAGATGACAAATTACCCTTATCTTTGTCACTCTGCTCCCTGTTTAAATGTTGATTTACTTTGTGATAGTATTACCAATCTCAAATTTAAAAAAAATCATGTGACAAGACCCTCCTCTCCAAAAAAAATTAAAAAATTAAAATAAAAATCAGAAGTTAGAACTCCAAGTAACATGATTTTTAGGCCAAGCCTCATATGTGTGTGCACACACATGTACATTTCTTTATGACAATAACCTTACATGGATATAAATTGCACACAAAATTGGGGATAGGGGATGGGTAGGAGGTGCCCTAATCTTCCTCCTGACAGGGACATCACTTTCCTTGTGCTAAACCTTGGTGTGATATCCTGTGCCTATTTGATCCTTCCCTTGGCACACAATAGCACTTCCAATTCATCCAACAAGATTCAAGCCCTGGGCCCCAGTCTTCTTGCCCTACTGGGCTACAGCTCATGAGCCCCCTATCAGTGAAGAATGTGGCTCATAATATCAGCTGATACACAGAGAAAATTGGATGTCATTTGTAGGTTTATTTCATAGTGATTTGTGGGGATATTTTCAAATTGCTATTGGGAACATAGATTGCTAACTAAAGATTTCCTTTCTATTAAGAAGGCTCTTATTCACTTTGACTGAGATGGTTTACTGTGATGAGTTTCTGCTGATTAAAATAGTTCTCATGAATGTCAAGTGCTTTGCTTATAATGGCAAGGTAGTTAATTTCACTGTAATGGAAAAGGAGCTGCAGGAACTTAAGGTATGTCCATTTGCTCATCAAATATTCCTTAGCAGAACCTATAATTCCGTAATATTGCACAGTGTTGTAGCTTCAAGGCCCTCATTAAAATCAGTAAGAGTCATATGACTAAAATTCTGTGAAAATTCCTGCTTAGATCACTAGGTATTATTATTAGTAATGATATTTATTATTGGTGCTGAGGTAGTATCCAGAGGCTCCATTCATGATTGGGGTCCCTTTGTTCTAGTTGCTGCACAAACACATAGGATGACAAGGCTCCTGCTCTGAAAGGCTTACAGAGATGAAATGTATGTTGAAAGAAATCATAATCACCTTTGCAGTATGAATGTTAATATTACCTCAGATACACAGTAACCAGTCTAATTTCCCTCCAACTTCACGAACCCAAGAATTAACAGCTATTGCCCACAGAGCTCTCATGTTCTCTTTATTCCCAGCCTAGCCCTCTAAGCAGGGATGGAGATTAGGGGGCTGTCATAACTATAAAGGGAAGGGTAACAGCCCTCCTGTGTACAGTACTATAAAATCCCTCCTGGCCAGAGACTCCAAAATCCTTTTACCTGTAAAGGGTTAAGAAGCTCAGGTAACCTGGCTGACACCTGACCCAAAGGACCAATAAGGGGACAAGATACTTTCAAATCTTGGTGGGGGGAAGGCTTTTGTTTGTGCTCTTTGTTTTGGGGGTTGTTCGCTCTTGGAACTGAGAGGGACCAGACATCAATCCAGGTTCTCCAAATCTTTCTGAACAAGTCTCTCATATTTCCAACTTGTATGTAAACAGCCAGGCAAGGCGTGTTAGTTTTTATCTTTGTTTTCTCAACTTGTAAATGTACCTTTTTGCTAAAGTGTTTATCTCTGTTTGCTGTAACTTTGAACCTAAGGCTAGAGGGGATTCCTCTGGACTCTTTAAGTTTGATTACCCTGTAAAGTTATTTTCCATCCTGATTTTACAGAGATGATTTTTACCTTTTTCTTTAATTAAAAGCCTTCTTTTTAAGAACCTGATTGATTTTTCCTTGTTTTTAGATCCAAGGCGGTTGGATCTTGATCCACCAAGAGTTGGTGGGAGAAAGGAGGGGGATGGTTAATTTCTCCTTGTTTTAAGATCCAAGGGGTTTGGATCTGTATTCACCAGGGAATTGGTGAAGAGTCTCTCAAAGCTACCCAGGGAAGGGAAGTAGCACTTTGGGAGTGGTGGCAGCGAACCAGATCTAAGCTGGTAGTTAAGCTTAGAAGTTTTCAGGCAGACCCCCACATTTGTACCCTAAAGTTCAGAGTGGGGAAGCAGCCTTAACAGGGGCAGTAAACCAGAGGCAAAACATGGGAGGGCACACTGAGTCATGCCCTCTCTTCACCAGATTTCTGCCTTCCATTTAGCACAAAGATTTTCAAACTGTGCAGCTTCCCCCCCAGGGGGATGCACCCCATAGTTTGAAAACCATCACCTCCTGCCAGGAGCTGATGGAATGGAAGGTGGTGGAAGCTGCCCGGCCTGCTCAGGCCTCTGACTCTCCACCCTAGGGGAGCACACTCTACAGTTTGAAAACCTCTGTGCTAAATGGAAGGCAGAAATTTGGGGGGACTCATGAGCCCACGTGACCCCCACATATTACCTCTAGGGTCTAGGGGTAATGCCCTTCATGTCCCCTACCAATCTCCACCCTACTCAGAGGGCTGGGCTGTCAATAAAGAGCACAGGCAGGGGCACTCTACATACTCCCATGAACCTTGGAAACAAGTTCTACAGTGGTTTGTATAGGAACAGAGTATATTGTAAGTTGGGCAGGAGTGTGGCTAGTGGATTTCGACATACCCTTTATAGAGTGGAGAATCAGTTCATGTCAACTACTGTCCTTAATATCCTGTAGTCATGGCTCAAGTGCAATGTCATCATGGATTGTGTTTACACACATTTATCTGAGTGCACTGATTGATCATTTGGGCTATGTACTCTTTCCCCAGTCATTGTTTGCATTGTTGTCATTAGCATGACCTCATCACCCCCATCCAATGAATAACCCTTCCAAATTATTTTGCAAGGTGTCTACAGCACTTTTGCCCAACGTTGTTTGGCTGCTTATTCCCAGTTCTACAATATCTGTGTAAACCCTGGAAAATTCAGTTCTACTTACAGATACATATACATATGTCAATGAACAGCAGATTAATAGGGATCAGTAGTCATAATACATTGACATGACACACCACAATGGCTCAGAAGTCAGTGCAGAAGGCTTGATAGAATTAAAATATGGTATTGCTGCTTCTGGAAAAATAGAATTAATAATGTTTTGAATATTCTGTTGCTTTAGCATTCAAATGTATTTCATTAATGAGTCATTCAGTAAACAGCAGATGGTGTTGAGTGTAAATACATGAAGATGCCCATTAAGCTGAGACAGAAGGTCAGAGCTCCCAGAGGAGTAATGCAGAAGCTAAGAGACAGAGGGCCAAGTCCTTAGCTGGTGTAAGTTAGTGTAGCGCAATTTGTTTCAGAGGAGCTATGCTGATTTACATCAGTGGGGATCTGACCTTTAGCTTTCTCCACCGTGTCACTCATCTCCACCAGTACTAGTATCAGTTGCTCTGGTCATTATTAGTTATATAATAGTCCAGCAGCATAAGATGTGCATTATGCTTTGCAGTGAAATACTCTGTGCAGACTGGGTTACTTTCCCCCCAGGACTGACAATGCAAATGTATAATGAAAGAACTGAGGACATGGAGGTTGTGGGGATGACTATGATAAACAAAAGAAGAGGGCTAGTGCCTTCCAGGGCTCTTTCCCACAAGGGAGAGAATATTAAATGCGGTTTTCAATGTGGATTTCTTGTTAGCTACTTTGAACATTTATAACTGTAGCAAATAAGGTTCTCTTTCAGTGGAAGATTAACCTCACTAGCTTTAGAGAAATAGTAACGCTTAAGCAGAAAGTTGAATGAGGAGAAGTAGGACAGTTAAACAAGCTCAGGGGGGTTATTCCATACATTAGAGGCATTATGGAAGACAATAGGAAAACAAGAGTAGAAAGGAGATGAAGAGAATGGTTACACAGGAAGCAGGGGTGGAGCTTCTCACTGGTCCAGTAATGGACACTTAATAGTTTGGGGATGAAATTCATCCAGATAAATTAAGGTACATTAACTTTATCATCCTTAATCTGTACACAGTATGAAGTGGTTGGATTGCACTAATTGACTAATTTATTTTGACAACATTGTTTTATCAATCATCAGATACATTATTCAGAACCATAACCGCAGTTTTACTGGCATGGGGGAAAGGAAGGCAAATAATCAGCACTTAAACACAGTTCCATCTGACGTGAGGTAGGATACAACATTGAATTTGGAATGATCATCCCATGCGTTTTAGGAAAGATGGCAATGCAAACAAGCATTTGTTTGATCATATAGCATGGAAAGGAGGGAGCTGGAATGAAGGTAGTTGTGTGCGGGGAAATACGTACCCTCAGTAACCCACAACATAGTCAAAACACAATATGGAGAATCAACATCACACAGTTGCCATGTAAACATCTGCTGAAATCAAACAGCAATGATCTGCTTCAGTTTGTCAGATTCTAACTCACTATTTCTGGGCAGGCCTGAATTTTTAATATGCTCCTACTTTATATGACACACGTAAGTGAAGTATTTGAAAGGCTCAACTTTGCTGTTCCTTGGTTGTGTATTTCAGCGATGAAACAAGGATAAGGGCATTTGAGTTAAACCATCTCATTACATGTTTGATTTTGCATTTGTAATGGTCATGTAGCACCTGCAGCTGAATTTTGATCAATCTTGCCCATTTTAGTGGAATGTGGAAGTGTGTAATGATATAACTCCCAAGGAAGAAAAAAACTCTCAAGTAAATGCTGTCAAACTATAGGCTAGCAAAGGAAAAGCTAAGAAATTGTTGCCATGCATAATATTTCACAAAAATATGTTCTCCACAAGTAGCATGGCATTTCCTTTGTATGTATGTATGTATATATCATTTTAAACTAATTGGACTGAATCCTAATGCCATTTTTTTGCACTTACATGTGGACTCCACACCACACCAGACTTTACAATCCTGTGAATAAATGAGCTTAGTGTCAATGAGATGCTACTGCAAGGGTGGGGAGATGCTATTTACGCACTTGTGCTATATGTGTATAGCTGCTTTGGGGTACCAATATGGTATAAATACTGATCTATAAGGTTCTTTGGCTTGAGTTTATGGTTTCTTTCTGAGAAAACAACTCTCTCTCACTTCTCTGCCATCACAGTTAAGTCCATTCAAGTGCTCAAGGTAGCATACCTGTAGACTAAGGGCAGGGCATTTTTAGCTAAGAGGTCTTGAATTTTCCTCTCCTGGGAATGCTGCAAAGCTCACCTGTTTGCATGTGTCTCTATGTTGCTTGATCTGGCTATATGTTGTTTAATTGTGGAGTTTGTCTAGATCTGGATAAATAGTGGAAAAAATGTCAGTCCAATTATATACTTTTCTCTTTGCTTCCTGTGCATGTTCATGTAACTAGTTTTTGTTTACAAAATGTTTGGGAGGCAGCATTTATTCCAGAGAACAGGGGTATCCAGGTGCAACTGAGCATGTACAAGTGTAATCATGCTGGAATTGCATACCCTGCTCTCCTACACACATGCAATTTGTTAGTGGAAACATGAGAAAGGACCCTCAAATGTAAAGTTTGCTAGCCTGTCAGTAGATTTACTTTCTATCTTGCTCATTCAGGAAGGAACCTGGCTATTTTGAAACATGAGGTCCAAATGCACAAGAGGACAGGAAGGATTTAGAGTCCTAATATTAACTATTCTGGCTTATTTCCCATGTAGCTCTATAAAGTGTTCCAAATTATCTCCCTGGGGAACTTAGTACCCTAAAGCTTTCTTCAGGCATTCCTCCTCTTCATACAGGTTAGGTCATTCAGCCAGGGAGCAGAAACCCTACAAAGTAATTTAGATGTTTGTTCACACAGACTGAGATCTGAATATTGAATTTTCAGTGGATGCACTAACTATAAACAGTTTCCTTAAACCTGGAGATCCATATATGCCGACAGGAGTAGTTAACTGAAAACTGAACAATCATGAATAACAGACATACTTTTTAAAAAAATCATTGTGTTCACGAAAATCACTCAAGCATAAAGCCTATGCACTATTTAAGTCCAACATAAGTGCTCAAAATAAAGCTTACTTGGGTCTTCAATGGTGCATGAGCCTCATGTAGGCTGTCTGCATAGGGCTGAATTCTGTCCAAACAGGAAATAATGGTGTAAACTGACTGTGGTGGGGCTTAACTCCCATTACCTGCAAGGCATGGGAAAAGACCCAGTTAGTCATGCTCTGCACCAGAGCAGGAGAGTAACTAATTACCTCTGGATAGAGGAGGCAGCACTAAGCCACATAAGTAGATTGAGGGAACTCAGCTGGGGAGTGGAGACTGTGAAGGAGCTAGGTCTCTCAGATGGGGGAGCAATCCTGAACTAGGGCCTACAAGGGTAAGAGAACTGAAGCTGAGCCCAGGGGAGGGGCAAAGGGACTTGTGTTTAGAGATGAACCCCAAAAGTGGACCTAACTGTTGTGTGGTGTGACTTGGCTGAAAGGCTGAACTCCAGAAGACCCAGTGAGTGAGTTCAGAGAAGAAACCAGCTTGGAGTGGTCACTGCAGCTCAGAAAGTGGTCACCAGAAGGTGTGCAAGTCAAAGTTCTCTGTAATGCTGTGTTCAGGCAGGTGGGGTTACCCTAGAGGTGACTACACATACTTACACTGACTGAACTAGTGGTTTTGAACTATTTATTAATCAGCTGAAATATAGTCCTTTAGTTATATTCATG
Organism: Chrysemys picta bellii; assembly: GCF_011386835.1. Classification (NCBI taxonomy): domain Eukaryota; kingdom Metazoa; phylum Chordata; order Testudines; family Emydidae; genus Chrysemys; species Chrysemys picta. The sequence goes on from NC_088795.1 coordinate 84,859,749, forward strand.
TGTCCCTTTAAACTGGGTAATTGCATGTACGTGCTGTCATTGTTACAGGAAATATCCCAAATGTTTTACGTATTCACCACTCTGATCAGTGGTTTCCAGTCACTGTGCATCTAATTATAGTTATAGTTAATCAAGTTATAGATTGCCAATCATAACAAATTAGCTCTGTTTCCAGCAGCATACGGTCATTAATAATCTTCTATCATGAAAATAGTAACTGCCAGTAGCCATTTTGTACTGGATACTGTACTCCTGTGAGCAAAATTCTCCCTGAAGTCAGTCCATAGTTGGAGATGGGTGTTTAAATATTTGTTCATGCTGTTTATTGCATATATAAACAACTACCTCATCAAAGTGCATTCTAATCCCTCTGGCTCACAGCTACAGGACCAAGGCACTTTTGAACACCTGCCCCATATTTCTGCTGTGCTCCACAAAATTGCATCATGGTCATACACAACTTAAAAGGTGAAATTTACAGTTGTAGTTTGCCCCAAATTATAGCTTTGTTATTGCTTGTAAAATGGAGAAAGAAAACTGTGGGCATACAAGTTTGTAAAAGTACTTGGAATTGTTATTAAATTTAAAATCTGTTATTTCTTTCCTTTCTTGGCAATGTGAAAAGTAGATAATATCTCATGAGTTAAAAGATACTTCTTTTGGAATTAATCCAAAGCCATCCTTTTTGTAAAAATAGAGACCTGCACTTGATACGGTACTGAATTTTGGTCATAGACCAGTGATACTTAAAGGGAAAAAAATCTTTGGATCATTTAACACTTTTGTGGTAGCTGAAAATGAATGAGCACAAGTGGATGGCTGGGAAATTTCTGTGTTGTGTCCTTCCAATGTTTTTTCCATTTATCCCAGAGCCAATTATGTCACCTGTTACATTAGGGTGACCAGATGTCCCAATTTTATAGGGACAGTCCTGATATTTGGGGCATTTTCTTATATAGGCACCTATTTCCCTCCATCCCCTTTCCTGATTTTCCACATTTGCTATCTGGTCACCCTAGCCTAGGGTACACATAGCATGTGCAAGTGATTCTCTGAGCAATGACCTCTCATCATGGTGTGGCAGCCATTAATTTCCACAGAGATATTTTCTTTTAAAGTTTCCCATTCCTCTGTTCCAATCGCTAACGAAGCTGCAAATATGACAATAGGCTATGGCTGGAATAAAAAAGGAATGCTGAGGTTTCTGTTTTGAAATTTCTAAGGTGAAAACTTGGCCCCACTGAAGTTAATGGAAGTTTTGCCATGCACTTCAAAAGAGCCAGAATTTCACTCTTAATTTTTAAGATTTCATCTTTCAAGAGCAGCAGAAGCACCATCAAGTTAGATTCCCTTATTGCTTTTTCATGAATAGAGCTAAGTGAACCACAAAGTGTTTACTTCAGTAATTTCCATTCAGTTCTCAGTTTAGCTGAAATTTTACTCCTAAGGGAGATTTTAGCTTAAAAGAATGTATATGTTCAGATAAATTCACTGCCTGAAACTTGAACTTACTTCTCTTACCTTTCAAAACCTGATAAGGGTGATGGCCAAGTATTGTTTCTTTCAAAACACTCACAAACTCAAAAATCCTCTGCCATGACACACTATGAATAATTTGATAATGCCATATCATCTTGAATCTGAGTACTCCAATGCTAAACAGTCATTACGGAGTGGTTTGGTGTTCCTTGCACAATGGTAAGCACATGTGTAAACTTAAATAGTAAAATAATTTATGAAATTTATTTTTAGATATTAATAGAATTAAATTGTGCAACCTGTACAAAACAACATATTTCTGACCTAGCCTTCTGAGTCTGGTATTCCATTTGAAATATTTGCTCTGTTGGAAAAAAGGAGTTTGGTAGTCTCTTCCTAGATCATAAGATTATCTGCTTCTTGAAAGCCAACTCCTTTGTAGATTCTGCTATATAGGGATCGGTAGAAAATTTCTGTGAAAGTGAGATTTGAGATGTAAGGGTGTCCACAGTAGATCTGGATGTAAAATTTTAGTCAAAATAGTTTCCCATTGGATCATGTCATTCTGGCAAAATCATATCCATTCTGATGAAAGTTCATTTAAAAAAAAATCATTCCAAAAATGTTGAAATGTGTTGATTTTTTCATTGTGAAAATACTTCATCTTGAAGTTTTTTCTTTTTTAATGAAGAGAGAGAGAGAGAGAAGGGTCAATCTAAATGAAACATTTTGAATGTATTGAAATAAACCACTTTGACCTGAAACAAATATTTTCAGAATTTCATTTCACACACCCACAAAAATAGATATTTGAAATGTCAATGTTTTGTGGGACAGAATCCATTTTCCAACCAGCCACTCATGTGGTCTTTCCAAATCTTGCCCTTTCTAATAAGCTATTCGGCTCTTTCCAGGTCTCTCTGCAGAAGAGGAGATAAGATTTCCACCTGAGGGCCTTATTTCTGGAACTTCAAATTATGTTTTGTTCCTTTTCAGTGAAGCAGCTGATAGCATATGTGAGTTTAGTAATGGATTAAAGACAGGTAGGCTTAAGAATGTATTCTGAGTTAGTTGTAGCAGCATTAAAAATACAGGGTATTTTCACTGGATATAAGTAAGGTAATGTGGAGAATCTGTGGACAATTTCCCATTTATTGTGCTTCAGCAACTTACTGTTCATGAAAGAGATTAAGCTCATACCAAGGTGCTGGGAAGTGAACCTTTTATAAAACCTATAAAGTCCAAATGACAATTTTGTGGGGAATAGAAAAAAAGATTTTTTTTTTAATCATTGGTTCTGTCTCATGGAAAAGTTGACATTTATGTGGTGTGTGGTAGGTGAACCATTATCCTTTACAGAAATATACATGTATCAGGCTATCTCCTATAGCAGGTCACTCTGCTGGCTCAGCTGATGGAGGTGGCTCAGTTAGGCTGGTTAGGGATGTGATGCATGGCTAGAAAGGGTTAAACATCCTGCAAAATAAATAACCCTCAAAAGACAGGGTGAGGAAATAATGTTTGTGTTTTTGTGTATTTACATATGTATCAGTAGGGTCCACAATGTAATCATCAGTCCCTGTCTATACTGTATTCTGATAATTCAGAGGTCAAAAGAACATCCTATCATTTAAATGAATTGTAAACATGGGCTATCTTGGTATTCATCTCTCTTTGAAATGTACTGTGAATGGTAGAGGAACAAGCAAATGGCCTTATATTAATTTGTATAGCTAAGTACCGGTGATGGACCTCATTCAAAGTCATCCTAATGACCTTTTGTTCCCTGAGGAAATCCCAACTTGTCAAAAGACATGAAATTGTATAAAAGATCCTTGGGTCCTGATTCTGTCATCTCAGATCTGCTTAGGCTTCATCAGGGGAAGTTTGAGTCACAAGACTGAGGTCCCAGTTATGCTGTTACGCCCTGAATATGAGATTTGGACATTGGACTATAAACTATGAACTATTTCTGAAAGAACTCCTTGCAACTACAAAGCTCACCATCTCTGCTATGAATCTGCACCTCAGTGAATTGAACTCATGTCTGTATGTATATTGATCTTTTAACCATACTCTCTCTCTTTTGTTTTTTTAATAAAGTGTAGTTTAGTTAATAAGAATTGGCTATACCATGTATTTGGGTAAGATCTGAAACATTCATTAACCTGGGAGGTAATGTGTCCGATCCTTTTGGATTGGTTGAACCTTTTCTTTTATATGATGAAATAAGATTTACAGAAATTTTCATCATAATTGACATGGGTGCCTGGATGGAGGCCTGAGGCTGGATCACTTTAAGGGAAATGTGATGTTTGGACTTCTGAGTAACCAGTAAGGTAATAAAGAAGTTGTTTTATGCTGGCTTGGTAAATCTAAGTAGTGGATTATCCACCAGCTTTTGGGGGTTTGGCTGCCCCATTCTTTGCAGTTCACCCTAATTGAGTGACCACAGCTGGCTCCCCACTAGGACCCCGGGGCCTATGTTTTTGGAGCTGAATAGAGCACGTTCAAATCCCAGTGAAGTGTGAAATAACGTGCTGCAAACACCTTGTGTCAGGCTGATTTTTTTCCCCCTTTATAGAATGGTAATGAAGAAATGACATTCTAATGGTTAGTTAATTCTAAATGGGAACAAAGACAGCCACTGATAATTTTCAATGTTCTCAAGGAAAAGAAAAATCACTTCATAGCAATTCAGTATCCAATACTTCTTTAATTAGAGAGAACTGGAAACTGCAGTGAGAATGTTCATCGGGGGATAGGTTGTGTGACGTACACGTGGTCCTTCACCTCTTAGTGCTAATCAGTGCCCAGCCTGCACCTTTGATTAAGGTGGTGCAGCTTGGTCCCCCAGTACATGGGCCAGTGCACTGACACGCTCCCTTTTGGGGATCTGCTCCCTCAGGGAACAGGGGGCGTAAGCAGTCCCTAATCACATAAACTGCTATTGTGAGCACCATGTTCATAGATCATGAAACCCCTTTTTGCACATATCACTTGTTTATGTGCCCACAAAAGGGCCACTCATAATCTGGTACCAGAATTCTATACTTGATGTAAATGCCCCCCGTTGCTCAAATTTAGGGGAGAAGAGGGTAACTCAAGAAATATTGGCACAGAAAGTCCCTTTCTTCTTCAGGAAGCCAAGTCCAACCATAAAACTGTTTATTCATTAACCCTTGACCTGCTCTAAAACCCACAGGGGTTTACAATAGAAGGAAGATGGTGTCTGTGGCTGCCACTCGAGCATTCCCCATCCATAGTTCTAGCTTTGTACTTAGTATATAAGAATCATTGTGAGTGGAAACATGCTCAGTGCAGTTGGGATATTTGGTAATTTTAGTAGACAGATTTTGACAATTTATGCTGAACATGTGCACATGGCAACTTTCAGAGGCTTAACTCAAACAAATCTGAATGAATTTTTATTAGGACAGGACACTTCTCTGACCTCAGGAATATTATCTCTGCCAGATTTCAAGTTCTTTTTCAATGGGATAAAGTGACTAGAGCATTTCAAATAAATGGTTTTTAAAACATTGGCAAAACTACCTATTTCTTTCCCTAATCTCTTTCTCAGAAATGGTGGAACCACTTTGACTGAAAGACCCCTTTGCATGGAAAATTTCAGTCTGAATGGTAAAAGTCCAGCAAAGTTATAAGCAACTAAAAACCGAGGTTTAGGGTGAAAAGTATTACACAACCTTACTATAAGAGTCACCACTACCTAGCCTCCAATAACTTCAGAGATGGGTGCCATACAGTCGATGGATACAAATAAAGTTTCAATTTGTGTTCTGCTGAATATACTCAAATTGAGAACATTTTTGTATTATTAAGTATTATGCTCAGTGGTGTACAAAAATAAGATAATATACCAGCCCTCAAGCTGATTTCATTATAGTAAGGGTGCAGACAGTACTGTACAAACACAGTGTAAAGATAGAGATCTCAGGAACAGGAAATGACTTGCCTGAGATCACACAGGAAGTCTGTGGCAGAGCCAGAAACAGAACCATCCACCCCACTTTAGTGACTAAACCTCAAAACCATTCTTTCCTTTTGTATTTGGATGATGGGGTATATTTGTAACCAGGGGGAAGGTTGGTCTCCTTATTTGTAGGTGCTCTTGGCAAACTTTGTACTCTCATTTTTGAGTTCCAAAACCAAAAAAGATTGCTAGGATAAATGTGAGTTCTTGTGTCTTTATCTACCTGATTTGCATCTGTAAAACAAAACTCAGATTTGCACCCACAATTCAGTTGTGGAATTACAGTTGCAAATTTTGCCCACAAAAAAGTCCCCCCCCACCACCATCATTTCTGAACATATATGCCATACATAAAAAATGATAAGTAAATGCAATATGTTAAATATTTTTGTTTAATTGGTAACTATTCCTTGTTAAATTCTCCCTGTTTCATTTTTTTTGTCCCCCATCTCCACCCCCGGCAATATGGAACTGAAACTGGACTAGATAATGACTCTCTGAGACCTCAGCTAGCAAATGACTTCAATAGAGTAAATTGCTTGGGGTCCTTGGGAAAATATTTCTCATATTTTAAATATGTTTAAATCCTGGAATACTCTATTGGGGAGGAATATAATTCCTGAAGCATATTTCCACTTGATAACATCCATTCTGTACTTCAAAAAGTGGGTCAAATAACAGTGTGTCTGAAGATTAAGGAAAATCTTGCAGGAACAATACACTGTAAGACACACTGAAGATGAGAGAGGAATAGGAAGAGAGAAACTTGTAGTGTTAATTGTTTACCCCTCTTGTTTACATTTCTGGTAATGAATGAATAGTTTTCTTTATTTTATATACTGGATCGTTTCTCCTGGCTGTGGATAAGCTTGGTTTTTAAATGGGTTGGTATTAGCACCCTTGAGAAAGATACAGGGGAGACATGCTATTAATTCCAGATGTCCACCCGCTTCAAGAAACTGAAATGGAATTGCCTGCCAATATATTACTGGCCCCACACCTTGCTTTTGTGAATCTGGAATGATATAAACAAACATTTTCTCAGCAAATTAAAAAAAAAAAATTGCAAGAAGCCATATGCTCAGATCTGGCAAACTACCCAAACCTGTGGGTATTAGCACTGCCGTTATTTTAAGTTTTATCCTAATTTAATCTTTGCTGTCAGCTTATCCAAACACTAATTCATACTAACTTGTTTTCTCTAAACATAAAAACCTCCTTAGTGAGCCAAGTTATCACATTTTACTTGCTAATTACTTTATTTGGCTATGTTTTAACTATGTAAGGGCAAGCTTCCGCTCTGAGTTCTCAATGGGAGACAAGCACAAAGACAGAGAGCACAATGCTAGAGTCAAGAACCTCCATGTGGATATGAGTGATGATATTCCCTTTCAATAAAATAGTCAAAGAATCTTTTTGGGGGGGGGGAGGGGGGGAGGGAACATATTTCTTAGCTCCCACCACCGTGAGAACGATATTAAGGCTTTACTATACCAAAGCAGGTAGCAAAATGCATGTTATTGAATTAGTGAGCTATAGGTACTTGTAGAAAGCATGCTATGTGCCATGAGCTGGCTGTTGATGTGTATGTTCATGTGGTCCTTAAGGGCACTCAGGTGGTGGTGAGTACTCTTCTGTTTGATGGAGACTCCGGACAAGCCAACTACACCAAACAGGTCATGCTCAGCATTCAAAACCAAAGAAGTGGAGCATGGGGATGGAGGGGGAGAAAGTGGGGCTTTGGCTTGAGTGGGTTTTGGGCAAGAGGAGTGTGCTGTGATTGTTAGCAGAGCTTGAGAGTGCAGGTAAAAGGGCTGGGGCACAGATCTTTAATTGGTAAATGGAGGAATTGTCTCTGCTATTGTATTTGATGTAATTTGTCCAAGGTGAACAGGACCTTTGTACGTTTTGGGTCAGGTTCATTAAGAGATCAGCTCCCATTAGGGCACCTAATAAAGTGTTCATTTTCAAACTTTCTCAGCCCACAGCGTCATCTATTGTTCTCACAAGCACGAAGCAGAGGGCTCACTAGCTCTCAGAGTTATAAGACTGTGCCCCTGCCAAGAGAAGGAACTATATTTTGAGAGGAATCTTTCCCAATAAAATTCAAGTCTGTTTTAAAGACAAGGATGCAGCAGTAGGGAAATTCCAAGAGTTCAGCAGAGTCTTGTGAAACAGCATGTTCTTACTTCAGGCCTAAGGGAAGAAAAGATCTGTCAGTTTGATATCCATGTCGAGGCCTTGTTGCACTTCCAGCAGTGTTACAGCTTAAAGATAAACATTTGAACATTTATCCATACAGGGAAGAGCTGAAGCCTCCATTAAATCTAAGCCATCTGGCTCATCTACTTTTAATTTTACCCACTATGCCCACCTTCTATGTCCCATTCATCTTTTCTTCTTCCATTTCCCCATTCTAGTCTTTCCTTCTCAGAGTCACTTACTTCCCCTCTCCTTTTTAGCTTTGGTTTTCCTTTTTTTGCTTCTCTTCAGTTCCCACTCAAAAATTAACTGCTGTGAAAACACCACTTTATGGATAGCTACTGTAAATTACTGATTTCCAAGTGTGCACATTTTGGGGGGGGGGGGTAGCGAGAGGTACCAGTTCCCTATTAAAATTTGAAGAGGATACTTAGCTGCAAAACCACTTGGACTAGCAATGGTTGAATCTCTCAAGAATTTTAGGTTTTCTGACTTAGAGAAGCATTCACAAATATGAATGCTTACAAATTCAGCTGTTTGAGTAAGATTTTGAACAATCTATCCTCTCTATGGTCAACATTAAGTTGAAAATGTCATAAGAATAGACTCTATTCCTGCCCCATCTTCCTGTGTCAGGATTTATGGTTCTTCGGATTTCTTGTTTTACTAGAAAAATACTGCAAGAAGAGGACCATAAAATACATATTTCAACCTCCAGTGTCAGCTGGAATCAGAAAGCTTACAGGACTGTGAGATTATAAAACATTTCCTTAAGATTTCAATCTAACTGAATCTCCACAAACTTTCACTTCAACTCTTCTGGTTATTATTATTATTTTTTTAAATTTAGATTGTTTCACTCATCAGTACTTGTGACTACAGTTTTTCAGACTATCAATTATTTGAACAAATTAAATATCTAACTCACCTACATGTATAATTTGTTGCCTTAGTGTCAGGGTTCTATTTTTTTTCTAATCACTGAAGTTCACTGCCCCTATTATGAGTTATTTCTTTTTGCTTTCTTCCAAGAAAAATTTTGCTTGTATGTGTGAAATGTCAGTAAAATTAGACAAACTGATACTGTTTAAATTCCCATGCGATCATTCAAGTCTTCTAGTTATCCACATGTTTGTACTGCAATTAATATAATTTATAAGCTGTGGGCCAAACAAAAGTCTAGAAAGAAAATAGCGTGAGAGTTGTGCCATTTCTTGTTTTCTTTTACATTTTGTTGAGACTGGGAATGTACTGCCTGACCTATGGAGAATTCTAATGGACTGTTTTGCAGGTAGCACAAATTATCTGCTGTACAAGATGTACAATTTTTTTTTCTTTTTAACTGTTACGTTTGGTGGAATTACTAAAATTCTTACTTCCTATTCAAAATTTTCAGCATCCACAGGTTTCTTCCACCATTTCTATCAGCTAATGATTGAATCTGCCCCCATTGTGGCTTGTTATTGTCTGATGAAAGTCATTAGCATTCTTAGAGCTACACAGAACATGGGAGAGATACAGTCCCTGTCCCAAAGAGTTTGCAATCCAAAATATTGTTTTTCCCTTTCTTAGAGTCCAATTGAGTCATTTTGTATGCCAACAACAGCAGCACTGCCTTAAAATAAAAGAAGGGTCTACCTAGATGTTTTCCTCTCGATTATGCCATGGCCATAACCTAATATTTTCTGCCTCATTAAAAACTCTTCAGCTCTTCACAAACTCAGGCCTGTTTTGGCCCAGCTGCATGTTCTCAGTGGTCCAGTCCACTTGCATGTAAGCAGATTTTGGCCCTTTTCCGCGCCAATTTAAGATCCTCATCTTTGCCTGTTTTTTTCTGATAGCAGATTTGGGCCTTTATGATGCATTTCTATACCATCTTCCATCAAGCAAGTCTGCCTGATGCTGGTACTTAAGGATGCTTATCTGAATCAAAACCTTCAAGCTTCCCCAAAACTCTTGTTATTCTGAAGCATGTGCTGTGGGGGATATATTGTGGTGGTGATGGTGAAGTATTCATTGTACTTTTTTAACATCTCCTAAATGTATTGCTCCAAATATTCAAAATGCAACACATTAAAGGGAACTAATTTTCTGGCCATAATGGGCCTGGTGCAAAACCCATTGAAGTCAATGGAAGGGGATTTACATTAAACTCAGTGGGGTTTGGATTATGCAGAAAATCAGGAAAATTTCCTTTTTCTCCTCCAGGAGTGCCCAGGAGTGGATTGCTCTCCATGAGAAATGCTGCTTTGAGTCCCTCCACAATACTTGACTGTGATTTGAGCTTGTCACAGCTTTTATATAACATGAGGTCTCTGATAGCATGAAATCCTATAAACACTCTTTAACCTTCCATGGAGAAACACAACACACATTTAAAATAGATTAAGTGTGCACTGAGCACTCTGCCAAGAGCCAACATCTCTAATTGGCAGCTTCTGCTATAGCATGGAAGGTTGATTAGAGATGAGAATCAGTAGTTAATTCTCCATAGAAAGGAACTGTCTGATATTAAAAATTACCTATTTGTCTCAAATGTTCACTCAGCTTTTTTTTTTCAGTAGGAATTTAAGTTTGAAAGACTGCAATCCAAATTTATTCTTATCCAACAAAGAGTGTTTTTGGCAGAGATTTGTATTCCATCAGAATGAACTATAAAGCAGGGCAAGTTGTAAAATTTCAAAGCAACACATGAAGGTGGTTGTAAGAGCAGCCTTACTCCTAGGGAATGCACGTGGTATGTCACAGCAATGTTTTGTTTTGTTTTAAAAAAGCACCCGCAGGCAAGAATGTGGAGAAAGGGACAAGAGGTGGCAGCAGTGGAAACAACATCTTTAGTAAACAAAAGCGAACCTTCTCAACAATGAAAAGCTATTTGGAAGAACATTATCAAACAGTGAGGGTATGTCTACACTGCATACTCCTTATGGCAGGATGTGGAATAAAGACACAGCACACATCCCTAGTACTAGTATAAATAGTAGTGTGGATGAGTAGTAGTGGATTAGGTGAATAAAGACACCTGAACTCTGTGGGCATGTACCCAGCATAGCTACCTATATGCCGAAGCAATGCCTCCCCATCTACACTGCTATTTTTAGCAGTTCAGTGTCCCAATCCCAGAGCCTTTCCCTGCCACGGGAGATGGTTCCAGCAGTGGGGAGGCAGTGGGAAAAGGCTTCCACAACTTCCACCTGCCAGAGTCTTTCACTGCCACATGTAACTACCACAGTTGCCAACTTTCACGCGGTAAATAAGCACCCTGACTTTCACAATAAGCAAAAAATCAAGCTAACCCCATTTCAAAACAAGGCCAAAACAAGCCAATCCCTAAGAACCCCAACACTCTGTGACTAGATCCCCCCGGCATGTAGTCTGGGACTGTGATGGGCCCGCTGTGCACACCTGACTCTCTCCCCCTGCTTGCCCCCCCTTGTCCCTGCTTGCCAGGAGCCGATCAATAAAAAAGAAGCAACAAGCAACAAACTACAAGCCAAAAACTAGCCAACAAGCAACTCATAAGCCAATTAAGCCAAAAAACAAACCTAATTTCTGAGGGTTTTTTTGTGGGTTTGGCATGTCTGGTAACTACTTGGATGTAGCCAGCTTTTCAGTGTGGCACGTAGCTACACGTGCAGTGCCAGTACCCTACTCATTGCCACCAGTATAGACAAGGCCTTAGAGTCTGGTTTTGTCACCCCTAGTCACCCTTTTTTAATGGGATTACTTACAAAGTAAGACATCACTCACTGTGAGTAACAGTGGCAGAATCTGACCCTCAGTTTATACCCCTGTACTCTCCTTTTCTCAAATGCATCATCCTCTCTAAGGCTTTCATAAACAGTCTTGGTGACAGAAAGGCCCTATCCTGGTGATATGACCATTTGTAAAATCTGCATTGACCTCTGACTTCCTGATTAGGGATCATCTTTCCAGGACAAATCTAGCATCAGATTCTAAAAAGTGGAGGTCTGAAGCTTCTATATGTGCGAGCAAGTATACGTATGCACAGAGCTCTTAGTGGAAATATTCTAAAAAGCATAGATGTTCTCCTGTTTTGGTGACAGTAGACAGAACATGAAAGAACAAGTAAGCACTTTGGAGTGTGAACAGTAGAATTTAGAAGGAGTAAGAGTGTAGGTTAAGCTGTTGTTAAATGGGAAATGAAAGGCTCTCAGAGGACAAATATAGGACTTGATTCTTTTCTAACTAACACTTGTGTCAATAGATTAACACTGTTGTAGGACTAGGGGTAAATGAGAGGGGAATCACAGGTGAAGGCAGTCTTGCACATAGGCATTTATGGACCTGATACAAAGACCTCTGAAGTCAATAAAAAGACTTTTGCTTGCTTCAGTGAAGATTGGATCAGATCCTCTCAGCATTATTCTAGAAAAGAGCATTACACAGCCCCTGCATGAGTCACTAGGTAAACACTTCCTGGTTTTTGAAAGGAGCCCCTCTCAATTTCTCAAGTTGCTGATAGTAAATGCTATGATGCTTTTGTCTCCTCCCCAGATACTGATTGCAACCTCTACTTTCTCTCTTCTTCTCTCAACTTTCTATGATAAGGTGAAGCAGCACATTCACTGGCAGTAAGGAAGGAGAATTTTATTAATAGTTTTGTGTGTTTGTTTGCTGTACATGAAAGGCACAGACACCTGCAAATGCCTTTTGGATGAGAAGTTTCAAAGGAGTATCCAGATACTCAGTAAGCCCATTATAAAAATAATAGTAATCAGAGGTGGACACTTAGGGATCATTTACACTAGGAACTTACATCAGCATAGTTATGTTTCTCAGGGGTGTGAAAAATCCACCTCCTTGAAGAGCTGTAGTTATGCCAACACTAACCCCCAGTGTAGATGGAAGAACTCTTCTGTCAACCTAGCTATCACCTCTCAGAGAGGTAGATTAACTACAGTGATTAACTACAGCAACCCCTCCTGTCACTTTAGTGAGTGTCTACATTGAAGTGCTACAGCACTGCAGCTGTGCTGCTGTAATGGTTTAAGTGTAGACATACACTTAATGTCCATTTACTTATGGCAGAATGAGAAGTGTTACTTATCTCAGAATTATTCTGCCTCCCCTCCCCCCCCCCCCGGGTACTTCAAAATACCTTTGAAAAGACATTCTAAACCCCTACTGACTACAAAATCAAACTGAACCAGGGATCAGAAAGACTCAAGTACGAAAAATATTGAAATAAATTGAGCCAGATTCTGATTTCAGTTACAACAGTGTTACTTAGTTACTCTGGGGTTAGGTCTACGATATGAGTTAGGGGAGTGATTCCCCTGCTTATGTACTCAATGAGATCTAGGGCAAGTATAAATAATGGTGGGTATGAACTGGACATCCCTCCACAAGCCACTACTAGTGCTACCACAGCTACACTGATATTTATATTTGCGCTAACTGCCATTGAGCTAGCATGAGTATGTGTACACAAGCAGGGCAATATAACTCCTTGCCCATACTGTAGTTGTAACCTGGATTCATATCAGTGACACTAAGATCAGGCCCTGGACTAGTATGACCATGATCCTGCTCCCATTGACGTCATGGCCAAATTCCTGTGGGTTTTGAAGGGAGCAGGATCAAGCTTTATTTAAATATAACAAGTTACCTTAAATTTATCAGTTCTGGTTATTTTATAATGCCAGTACTAGAAAACAAGGCAAAACATGAGGGAAGACTTTCTTTCATCTAATATACTTATTAAGAAAATAAAATATAATTATAACCCCAAAGGTTTGCATAACACTAGTTAACAAAGATCACTCCATACACAGGTGGGATAGAAAACCCAACCAGGGCAAGATTTTTATAGGAGGGAGTGATGGGTAAACCAGCAGGTGAGTGTATGACAAATATCTTGTTTACATGCTCAAGTACCTGATTTGTGTGCACAAGACCAGGTTTCATGCAAAAATGATGGGTTTTTGTAAAGACTACATGCATTCACATTTTTACAAGTTCACCCTTTGTACCCGCCTTTGAATTTCACCAGATATGTCTACTGTCAGCTAAATGGTCAAAACCACATGTTTCACCCATACTTTTTACTTTTTTCAGTAACAGAATACATTCAGTGGACTGTGTGTAGGAAAAGGTCTGCTAGAATGGTGAAATCACAGAGTTGAGTTCTAGACTGCAGTTGTCCACTGGAATGCATTTTGGAAATTTTACAAAAATACATTAAAATAATAAGAAAAAGGTCACTATATCTTCTAAGACATCATATTATATATAATGAGGAGTACTTGTGGCACCTTAGAGACTAACAAATTTATAAGATGCCTCACGTACTCCTTGCTGTTTTTGCTGATATAGACTAACACAGCTACAACTCTGAAACCCATCTTATGTACAGCTTTCATGTTGTCAAACTTTCATAAATGGGTCATACAAAAACACTGTAAAGGCCAGATTTTCAGTTGCACTGAGATTTACCTCACTTTTGTGGCTCCATGATCCTGGAGCTGGCCTAGAGCTAGTTCATTCCCAGTGCAATTTGGAGCAGCTTCAGAATTACTTTATGTTGTTACTCACTGCTGGAGTCCCAAAGGGGGAATTTGGGGAGTCAGTTATTGCCAAAGTGCAGTAGTGCACCTTTCACTTGATCATAGCCTTGTCATACAGAGGATGGGAAGTTGGGTGATGTACAGTCCACTATGCCACCTCTACATCAGAGGGGCTGAGAATCTCTTGTTGCTGCTGAGCTCTCTAACCTGTTGAAATTTGTATGGCTGGCATAGCATGAGATTGCCTAATTTATGTGGCACTGGAACTTGGTTATGTGCCATAAAACCTGAATACTTCCTTGTTTTTTAGGGAAATTATTCTTCTATAAACAAATATACAGATGAGGAGTATGTATGCATGTGTGGGTAGCAATATACCTTCAAGAGTTCCTACAATAATGCAGTATACCATATGAACTGTAGATAATTGAAAAGTATGCACACTGGATACTTCCAGGCTAGTAGGAGCGGCAACAGTTGGCGATTTTAAATCATGCAAGTGTCAGAATTTTAATTTCCCCTAGGCATACTTGTGTGGATAATTCCTGATAATCAAAACAGTAACAGTTCATTTAGCTTAACACCTGAAACAGTCTGAATTAAGGAGTAGTTGTTTCTACTAAAATTAACACACATTAAGGGTGTCCTGCCTTATTGCAATCTATGCATGATTTAAAGTATTCCAATATTATTTCTTTAACTAGGATCACACAAAAGTGATAGTTTTCTTTTAGAGAGATGTATGGGATGATTAATAGGACTGAGCCTGTTTCCACTTATATTAATGTAAATCAGATGTAACTACAGTGAAGTAAATGGAATTACAGCTGTGTAAATTTCAGCACATTCAAGCCCAGGTGGAGATAAATGAGAGGATAGCATCTCCTATTTATGCTCTGTACCTGTGCGCTCTCTCTCTTTTGTTTCTCTCTGATTTCTTCCCAGATCCTGAGTCAAGAAAGATCCTGAGTCCTTTTCTGCAGATAGTGCAACAGTGACATACCTACAGTGGTGTGTATCTGGTACACAGGTAATCTTTCTTAACTCAGTCCAAGAGCTGGATATCCACAATGATTTGACAAAAGATGTTGCTGAAAGAGAATGGAGAAAGGGGGAAAGAGAACCATTTGACTAGCCCAAATGCTACTCTCCAATACAAATTACAGTGAGAACAAAATCAGGGTGATGGCACAAGATCAAGTGACAGAACTTAAGTGAAAAGTGAAAAGTAATATGCCATCCACTATGTGGTCACTTCTGTTTTCCAGGGACAATTTTTTTTTCCAGAGGGCGGTGGGGAGGAATCAGACAACAAATGATGTACATGGCATGTTTCCCCTCTCAAGACAACATAACTTATATGGCAGCCTGCAGTACAAGGCAAACTCTGATTTTCAGTGGCTTTCATGTACTGAGGAGTGGATATTCATGAGAAATGGTTAGGATGGGAGAAGGCAGGAGGGGAGCAGGTTCAAAAGCAGGAATCTAAATTGAAGAAGCCCCAAGTCTACAAAGTTGTCCCCATGGACGATCACCCGCAATATGTTTAGCAAGCCACCCACAGACCCTCAGAACCCACAACCCCGAAAGAGGAGTAGGCAATAGACCTAAAGAGAAACAGGATCTGTATTTCTTTTACTGCCTGTATTTTCATGTGGGAAGAGGCACATTTGGCCCTCTATGAATAAATGTGTTAATTTTCACTATTTCCCTTGTCAAATTCATAATGTAAAAACCATCTTTAGTCTGTAAGTGTTATAAATTCATCTTTTCAAAAATAAATCACTTCATACTGGCTGAGCTAAACATGTCCCTCAGTCTAAAACAATGCTGCAAGAATTTCTGAAGCATCTGAATTCCCCTTGGAGTGTGAAGAAAAACACGTAGAGAAGATTAGTGATTAGGGCTATGTTATAGCAGTGCCAAGTATTGCACAGAAAAGGCTGAAAAAGAAAAGCCGTTTTGAAACAAAATAACAAAAAAGTTCTGACACTATCAAGGAACAATACCGCTCAGTCCAAGTACCTGGTGGTTTCCTGTTCAGCTAATGCCCTTTCAGACTGTGGAGAGAGAAATTTGTATGTACAAACTTCACAAAAATGACTGCCACATTTGAGAAGCAATTGAGTATCTGTACTTTGACAAGAGAAAATTCACAATGAATTTAAAAGGAAAAATTCCACAAGATGAGTTAGATTCTCCATTTCAGTACACCAGTTTTATGCAGTGTAACTCTATTGGACTCAGTGGTGGTATTAATGCAAAACTGCTTTAATAAAAAGAAGAATCAGAACCTATTTCTCAGTTTCATTGGGGGGGGGGGATTTGCACAGTGAAACACAGATGTTTGGCTCCACTCCACTAGTAAAGCCCTCTTATATTGTATCAAGAATTCTCCTCTCTAATAAGATTATAGGTCCTAATGCCACCAGAAATAAAAGTTTGTCTGTCTTTTCTATACCAAATGACTGGAGGATAGCTAACGTGATGCCAATTTTTAAAAGGGGCTCCAGAGGAGACCCCGGCAATTACAGCCTGGTAAGCTTGACTTCAATACTGGGCAAACTGGTTGGAACTATAGTAAAGAACAAAATTGTCAGACATAGATGAACATAATTTGTGGGGGAATAGTCAACATGGTTTTTGTAAAGGGAAATCATACCTCACCAATCTACTAGAATTCTCTGAAGGGGTCAACAAGCATGTGGACAAGGGGGGTCCAGTGGATATAGTGTATTTAGATTTTCAGAAAGCCTTTGACAAGTCTCTTAAGCAAAGTAAGCAGTCATGGGATAAGAGGGATAAAAGGGAAGCTTCTCCCATGGTTTGGTAACTGGTTGAAAGATAGGAAACAAACGGTACGAACAAATGGTCAGTTTTCAGAATGGAGAGAGGTAAATAGTGATGTGTCCCAGGGGTCTGTACTGGGCTCAGTGCTATTTAACATATTCATAAATGATCTGGAAAAAGGGGTAAACAGTGAGGTGGCAAATTTGCAGATGATACAAAACTACTCAAGATAGTTAAGTCCCAGGCAGACTGCGAAGAGCTACAAAAGGTTCTCTCAAAACTGGGTGACTGGGCAACAAAATGGCAGATGAAATTCAATGTTGATAAATGCAAAGTAATGCATATTGGAAAACATAATCCTAACTATACATATAAAATGATGGGATCTAAATTACCACTCAAGAAAGATCTTGGAGTCATTGTGGATAGTTCTCTGGAAACATCCACTCAATGTGCAGCGGCAGTCAAAAATGTTGAGAATCATTAAGAATCATTAAGAAAGGGATAGATAATAAGACAGAAATATCATGTTGCCTCTATATAAATCCATGGTATGCCCACATCTTGAATACTGCGTGCAGATGTGGTTGCCCCATCTGAAAAAGATATATTGGACTTGGAAAAGGTTCAGAAAAGGGCAACAAAAATTATTAGAGGTATGGAATGGCTGCTGTATGAGGAGAGATTAATAAGACTGGGACTTTTCAGCTTGGAAGAGATGACCAAAGGGGGATATGATAGAGGTCTATAAAGTCATGACTGGTGTGGAGAAAGTAAATAAGGAAGTGTTATTTACTCCTTCTCAAAACACAAGAACTAGGGGCCACCAAATGAAATTAATAGGCAGCAGTTTAAAACAAACAAAAGGAAGTATTTCTTCACACAACACACAGTCAAAGGATGTTGTGAAGGCCAAGACTATAACAGGGTTCAAAAAAAGAACTAGATAAATTCATGGAGGATAGATTGATCAATGGCTATTAGACAGGATGGGCAGGGATGGTGTCTCTAGCCTCTGTTTGCCAGAAGCTGGGAATGGGCGACAGGCAAATGATGAATGGGCGAATCATTTGATGATTACCTGTTCTGTTGATTCCCTCTGGGGCACCTGCCATTGGCCACTGTTGAAAGACAGGATACTGGGCTAGATGGACCTTTGGTCTGACCCAGTAAGGCCATTCTTATGTTCTTTTAAAATGATAAACCATTGTTTGTCTATAATGCATCTAATATATCTTATTTCTGATCATGCTGAAACCTGGGACAAGAGTTCTGATTTCAGGATGTAAGTTTGTTTGACAAAAGTTGGGTGTAAATTGTTCATGCTAGTTTATATTTAAAGAGACACAAAGTATACCACATTGTTACCTCATTTACACCAGTTTTGCAGTAGTGTAACTTCATAGACTTTATTTGACTTCTTAATTTATGAGTACTAATTAGATCAGACTCTGGCTCAAAAATTGATGGGATATCAGATGCTTTCTGCAGAGTCCCAGTAAT
Organism: Chrysemys picta bellii; assembly: GCF_011386835.1. NCBI lineage: Eukaryota > Metazoa > Chordata > Testudines > Emydidae > Chrysemys > Chrysemys picta. Next base: position 84,878,247 of record NC_088795.1, read on the forward strand.
CCTTATGATTGACTGACCACTTTGCCTGTCTGCCAAAGAAAACTGGATCACCAGAATTATTTGTGTTTGAAAATAGCTAGTACACATGCACAGCATCTACCTCTGTTAGGGGTATATTCTCCTGATGCACATATGTAACTCCCCTCAAACTGATTAGGATTCACTCATGCACATTGACAGAAAAATGTTCTAAAAATACATTGGTTATTTGTATACAGGATCTTCCAGCCTACAGTATATAATACAGGACTAGCATGGAGTCTGCCCTGAACCCATTGTTTGAAATATGACACATTATTATATTACTAGGTATGGTTAACACACTAAAGAGAGTCAGAAGCATGAGAAGCCCAGATGCAGAATGCAATAACATACATTCCAATAAATTGATAGCTACAAAGTGTGTGCATTAGTGGGCCACCTCCCTGATCAGAGGGGGAAAATGTCTCTCTTAGATCACTCTCCCTGTACTCATAGGTTCATAACTATTAAGGGAAAAATGGACTATTCTGATAACCTAATCTGATCTCCCACATAACCAGGACATAGAATTTCACCAAGTGATTCTTGCATCCAGTCTGACAACTTGTGACTGAAGACTCAGATCCACATGACCTGATACTCTTCTCACTTACATAAGTATAATTCAGAAGTAATTCCGCTGAAGCTCAGATGTACTGGTGCACAGTCAGGATAAGTAATAGCAGACACATGCCTATATCCTGCAATGTTAAGGATTGTGGTCAGTCTATTTCATAGTTACCAACTCAAATTTCAATGGAACTTTGCTAGAGGACTTTATCACTGACAGTGATTTAGTTGTATTGAATGACGGCACTATGGCTTGTATATTAAGATCATATGACCCACAGTCAGCATTAGATGTAACTCTGGTGATCAGCACCCAGGGGTGAAAGTAACTTACAGGACTTACCGGTACTGCCGGAGTCCTGAGGGGGCATGGCCTCATCCGGAAGAGGCGGGGCCTCTCAAGATTTAAAGGCCCTGTGGTACCGGCTGTGGCTGGGAGCCCCAGGGCCTTTAAATCAACCCGGGGCTCCCAGCTGCAGAGGTGGCTGGGAACCACCGGGGCTCAGGGGCAAATTAAAGGGCTGGGGCTCCAGACGCCGCGGAGCTCCGGGCCCTTTAAATCCCCACCGCAGCTCTGGCAGCCGGAGCTGCGGGCAGGATTCAAAGGACTCTGCACTGCCTGCAGACGCGGGAGCTCTGAGCCCTTTAAATCTCTGCCCCAGCCTGGCTGCTGGAGCTGCGGGCGGGATTTAAAGGGCTCTGGGCTCCCAGCGGGGAGCCCAGAGCCCTTTAAATCCCTGCCGCAGAAGCCAGTGCGGTCCGGCACAGCGTACTGGCTCTTGCCTGTATGCCGTACTGGCTTACTTTCACCTCTGTCAGCACCATGTCCATGAACTGCATCTGGAATGTTTTGGTGAATGTTGCAAGTGATCATTGACCTATGCTCACTTGTTGGAATAGGAAGATCATCAGCTTTCAGTTGATAAACAGGAAGTGGGACTTTTTTCATAAAGCTGACTGGTCCTGTTTCAGATACATTAGAATGTTACTTCTCAAACATTAAATATATCCTTGTGGTTTTTTAATCTGCCATGCAGAAATTATCAAACAAACCATCCCAAGAGAAATGGGGTTCACACTGGAATGATCGTGGCATAAAAAAACTTAAGGAAATGAATCGAGTTAGATGGGAGATTGAACAGAACTCCAGAGATAAAGTGGCTGGATGAAGATGGAACTAAGTCTCAATAGAGATCACCATGGAACTGGCTGGAGACAAAAACATTGGGAAGAGACTTGTGAAAGACTGGATCTTAAAAGAGGAAAAGTTTTATGGATGATACTTAAGTGAACTGAGAGCAAACAGACTAAGGCTTGCAATTTTAAAAAACACCAGTAGCCTGAAAAGTGGAGGTATTGAGGCATTAATTGACAAGAAATCTGCAAATATGCTGCTCAAATATTACCTGAAAATTAGCAGGCTCACATATAATAAGGATAGAGTGGTGGTAAAACATGTGGGATGGAGTATTCATGAGGAAAGACAAAGAATTTTAAAATGTGCACACAGACCGGACTGAGTACCTTGGTTTTAGAAAGATTTTTTTCATACATGAGTGAGAAGATGCAATAGAGAAGCTTGAACCAGGCAAATCCCCTGGGCTGCAACTTTATCAATATGATAAAACAATTTAGTAAGAAGGCTAACGCCAGGCTGTTAGACATCACAAATGAATCACAGATAAGAGGGAAGGTACCTAATTGGTGGAAGTTAGCAGTTATAGGTTCTCTTCTTAAGACTGGCAATGATCCCTCTTCTCCAGGCAGCTACCAGCTTGTATCTTTAATCAGTAATGTGAGCAACAGAATTTAAACAATGCTACAAACTAGGTGTCTATGTTGGCTTTTAAAAAAAGGGAAAAATACAGCCTCCCCAAATGGCAACAGGTCTTTGCACTCAATTATGGATCTATGAGTGGCCTTCTGCCAGCCTGTTTATTGATGGATTCCAACAAAAGAAACCACAGTCTCTTTGGGTCTCAGTGCACCATTTGATAAAGTTTGAAATAAGCTCTTAGTGAAACTCAGTGAGATGGGAAACAGAGACAAAATGTGCCTCTGGATAAGAGATTTCTTACAGTATAGGAAAAGAACAGGCTTTTGGGTTTTACTTTTTGATACTCATATCTTATACTAATATGTGTAAACAAAGGACAAAGACACTGTGTGTTACATCTGCCCACAAGCAGATGGGATGAAGAGAGATAAGAGATGGAACTAAAGTGGTACAGGGATATGGTGGGAATGTAATATATGAGCATGCATTGGAAGGCTGCCAGGCTCTTCTCTCAAGAGAAGGTCAAGTAACCCGTCGGGAGGGCAAGGGAGAATTGGGGGGAAGGTATAAAACACTAAAAGGCCAAAGAAATGTCTGTCCCTGACTGTAGCATAACCTCACTCCTCCCATGGAGATACAAAAAAGGTGGGATGAAGCCCCTAGACTCACAACCCTCCAAAACAGAACATGACCATACATTGTAAGGAGTGGGCCCAAGAGCATGCATTGCAGGTATATTTGGGTTTGCTAAGAAGGTGGTGGAAAATGAGAAATGGGAATGGGGTGGGGGGAATGGGTAATGGTAACACAGGCAAGGCTCTGTGGTGTCAGACCTGGGAAGGGGAACACTGGGTAAACACTCTGAGGCATCAGAGCTGGGAATGGGACACTGGGAAACAAATCGCTGCAGTGTCAGAGTTATAGTTTACATGTTTGCTGGAAACTAACCCCAATAAACATTGCATTGCCTGCACTTCGGACTTCTAGTCTTCTGCTTTCTGTCTGACTGAGTAGCACAAGCATTATCAGACACCAGGAGGAAGGTCCTGTGGTGAGAATAGGGAAGGTGTTTGGAGGAGGCCATGGGGAAGTAGCCCAGGGAATTGTAGCTGTCATGCGGCTGTTACAGGAGGCACTATAGACTGCTGCAGTCCACAGGGCCCTGGGCTGGAACCTGGAGTAGAGGGCGGGCCCAGGTTCCCCCAAACCTCCCAATTGACCTGGACTGTGGGTTCTTCCAGAGGGGAAGGTCTCTGGGCTGTTCCCCAACCCACATGATGAATCTCTGAGGCAAGAAAATCCGCCAATAAGCGCAGGACCCACCAAGATAGAGAAGGAACTTTGTCACAGTATGTAAAGACTCCTGAAAAAATGGAAGAACTTGATGACTTAGAGTGTGTGAAGAAATTGGTATGCCCAATATTTCCTCCAAATGAACCTATTAGATTTATACTATTTAGTGGCATCTTGAACAATAAATTATGTTTCTTGTTCACTCCATATAGTCTGAAAAGAAAATCCATTATGAAAACAAAAAAAGATTTCTGACCCCATCAAGACAAATAGGTAAGCACACAAACTGCTTTTGAGACTGCTGGAATACCTCTAGGCACAACAGAGTAAGTGAAGGACAGAGCTTCAGTCTTCTGAACAGTTCCCTTGCTATTGGTGGAAAATCAGTCTCCTTAATTTTGATGTTGCAGTCAAATCCTTCATGCTAGTGTTTTGAAGTATATGTAATCTGTTTGTGGTATGTAACATGATTTTATTTTGAGAAATGAAAATAATAAAAGGATACTGACTTCCTATAGTGAGGGAAATTTTCAAAAGCCTCCCAAAACTATAGGAATAATAAATATTAATAATAAAAGTGATACAACATTAATCCCTGTTGCTTTGCTTGGCTAAAGGAAAAAATAAAGAAGAGTGTTTTAAGGGTGAACCAAATGCAACACTGCTCATATGCAGTTTCAGCTCATTATATCATATAGTATGCAGAATAAAAAATGTCAATTGTGCACAAATATACTACATCGAAAACCAAATAGATTACAATGTGCTTGTTTATAAAGGAATAAAGGCTGTATTCAGTTCTGTTTTGCACTAGCTGAAGTTTGATCAGCTAACATGTTCAGACTTCTCTGATTGTATTCAAAAAGAAAAAAGTCTTTTTGTTATTGCATCAAATTTAAATTTTCCATCCAAATTCAGTTCTTTCTAAAATGTATTCAAATTGTGCAATGGCAAAATTAATTAAAATATTTACTAAACTGTTGAAATATGGTTAGGTAGCTACAGATGTGTTACTTTAAGGATTAAGTCATCCAGAATTGTACTTTGCCTTTTATTTACATTCACACTTACTGAGGATGAAATTCACCCTTATAGAGAGTAAAAACAAGGCATAGGCACTAGCTCATTCTTACTTAAGGCTTCAAAATAAGGCTTAAATGGGACATAAGTGGTGCATAGGCCTTCTGCTGAGTGGGCACATGGGGCCTAATCCTGCCACCATTTATGCTCACCGGCTCTCATGGACTTCATTTAGAACTGAATGCATGTAACTGTGGGCAAAAATTGACTCACTGAACCTAACTCAGAGTAATGCAGCAGAGTTTTCCTGCCTCTCTTGGCTCCAACTCTGAAATATCTTCCTGCCCTTCCTGTTGACCAGGATGGGAGAAATTCCTTTCTCCACCAGTCTGAAGGCATGGATGGGAGATGCCCTGACCCACTCAGCTCCCTCCCATCTTGGCTTATTAATTAACTAACTACAAAACCCATGTCCTGGAACTCCCTACCTACTAGTGTCACAGTGCTCTAACTTTTACCACCATAGGGTTTACTGCTTAACTTCTCCCTCCAGCAAGCCTTTTGGGAGTAAAAGTGCTCTAGATGACTTTTTTAGCAGAATGCAGTGTTGTTTTAATTATGTTGGTCCCAGGTTATTAAAGTGACAAGGTAGCTGAGGTAATATATTTCATCGGACAAACTTTTGTTGGTGAGCAAGACCAGCTTTCAAGCTTATACAGAGCTCTTCTGCAAATCTGGGAAACTAACACAGTGTCCCTGCTAATTATAAGGTTTGAACAGATTGTTTAGCATAAGTAGTTAGCACCTATTTCAAAGGATCATTCAAGCGGAAGCGGCCTGTTAACATCCCTCCAGTCAGAGGGAAGAAAGGATGGGAGGGAAGCAGCTGTGGGGGGGCGGGGGAGGCGGAGGGATGTTTGTTAGTGGATTATGTGTTATTGTAATAAACCGTCAATCCCATGTTTCTATTCAGTCCATGATTTTTAATGTTTAGCAAAAGCTACAATGATCAATACCCCCACAACACACCTTTCAAGATCCAGAGGGCCTCCCATGCCTATCACAACACGCGGTGTCCTTCGTCCAGTGCCCTAAATGCCCCAATGACAACTATGTGAGTCTTCTTCTTAGCATATGCTCAAAATGCTTCAGGTGGCACATGACCAGGATTCATCAGCAAATTTGGTCTGCTGGCTGGATCATTAGCCTCCCTGGCTGACTGGGAATGTGACATCAATGCTGAAAACCAGATAATCACCATGCTCGTCAGTGAACTCACCCAGGAAAATGGTAAGACAAAAACACCATATCACCTGTGGGTGCACACTTTTCACAAAGTGATCGCTCTATATCTGACCTCTCAGTCCTCATCCTCAAAGGAAAGCTGCATAACACTTTCAAAAGACAAGCCTGGGAGCTTAAATTCATAAATTTGCTAGACACTAAAAATCATAGACTGAATAGAGACACTGGATTTATGGCTTATTACAAAAATCTGTGATCCACTAACTGCTCCCCCCAGCTGCTTGTCTCTCTTTTAAAAGTGGCAGGTTGTTTTTACAGAGAGCCCATTTACAGGAATAGGGATGGCTGCTACAGTGAAAGCATAAACTGTGCTGGAAAGAGATTATTTTTTATTATGTATTACTCTGAAACCTAATAGATAAATCCTGATGTTGTTTCGGATTGAAGCTATTTCTGTGAGATTCTTTTTTGGAAGGTTATTTTAAAACTCTTCACTTTGGCTATAGAATACTCTTCAGTGGCATGTTGAATTAACATGCTTCTCCTTCATTCTGTATGTTGCTTTATTGGATATTTACATAATCATCTTTTAGTCTTTTGTTTAGGACCTAAATTGCCTAGCTCAGCAAAACATGTACACAAAATATTGGACAGTGTAATCGTCATAAGGAATGTTTAGTCTTCAGATCAGTAACAATGCAATACAGAGAAGGAGGGAATATGGTAGAAGATTTACAATACCTTTATTTTTATAGCATGGCAAATGTCCCTGGGACTGATGTGGAACTGGAAGATGTAGGTCTGTTTTCTTCATTTGATGGAAACGTGTACTGTGAGATATCCCTGGGCTGCCTCAGGATATGATCCACAGTTTAAACTTGCATTTATATTTTCCCTCACATACTGAAAAATAAACATTATTTCTGAATAGTAAATAGTACTATAGATCTTTTCAGATTAAGAAAAAAACACCTTTGTTAGTAAAAGTGAAGCAATGAAGTACCAAAATTTCAATGAATGGTTCTCAGCTAATTCATATTCATTTTTCTTGTAGATCTATTTATAATGGCAAAAAATCATTCCAATAAAACATGAAACAGACTATTTTGTATAAAGTAGTAATAATTTTGGACTGGGACAAACTTGAGGAAATACTGCCTACCGTGTTCATAAATTATACTGTGTATAAGTATTCTTGCATTTGCATTTTAAAACTCTCACACATGGAAAGGCTGTATTATAATATGTTACTTTGTTACTTTATATATCTGAATGTTTCCTCTGGCCTTGGATTGATAGAGAGAAAGTTGGAAGAACCTCACGAATTTCAATACTTTTTTTTTTTTTAAATCTCCAGCTATTTCAGTATGCCCTCTCAGTTTAACTGGACTAGTTACTAATTAACATTTTTATAACAGTTTACTGAGGAAATTTGCCCTCTGCTACACATATGAAAACCACCGAAATAAAAGGAGTTACATAGTGTAGCTAAGAGGAGAAATTAGCCCTACAGTGTATATTTAAAGTGCCTAATCAACACTACCTAGTTAATCGGCACAACATTCCTGTGAGGTAGGTAACTATCCATTTTACATTTCACCAGACTAAGGCACTGAGAAGTGAATGTCCACATTTTAAAAATCAACCTGTAATTCTGGGTGCCCTCTTTTTTTGGAGTGCTCAATGTGTGACACAGACTGATTTTTAGGAGTCAGAGAACTGACAACTCCCACTGAACTCAGTAAACTCTGCTGGGTGCCTTTAATAATCTGGTCCTAGCCCCTCAAAACTGAGACACACTTCTGAACATTTTGGCCTATTTGATTGGCCAGAAGCCACAGAGGGGTTAGTGGCAGAGCTTAAATTAAAACATTGGAGTTACACTCTTGGTCCCTTATCTTGCAATAGTGCCTCATGGGCAGACTCATAGCACCTCTGTGGAGCTATTTGCGGAGCCTGGGGCAATGAAGGAATCAGGAAGCATTACTTTTAGGACTGGCAATGGACAAACAAGTTTGGATAAAATAAGAACCCAAACTTCTGCACAAAACTTTCAAGTAAACTCAAGCCAAATGTGGGGGTTTTGAGGTGTTGAGAGTTTGGTTTGGTTTTGAACAGTTTGGTTCATTTATCTCCTATGTTCATTTGCTTCTGAAATTCCTAGTTTGGGCAGGTATCTGAATCCGAAGTGCAGCAATTATATTTCCAGAAAGCTTGTTCTTTCTGAGCCTGTACTTGAGGCCTGACTGTGATCCAAGAAATACTAGAAAACTTGGAAGATTCTGTTCTAGTCAAATTTTTGACCATAATTATAGATAAAAGATGACCCTTTTGAGCTTGGCCCCTCACTTTTTAGGACATCATAAATCCTTGCATGGAACCTGATCCAAAGCCTATTGAAGTTAATAAAGAGACTCCAACTGATTTCAAAGGGCTTTAGATCAGGCACTGAGGCACTGAATCAAGAAAGCATTCCTATTTGGGAGAGCACTTATACATATGCTTAATATTAAGCACATATTTAATTCCCAGAGAAGTCAATGGGACTGAAGAACGTGCTTATAGTATGTGTAAGAGCTGTCCTGAATAGGAATGGGCTTAAGCATATGCTTAAGGCTTTCCTGAGTGAGACCAAAGGGTCCAAATCTTCTTCCCAGTGAAGTTGACAGGAGTGGGCCCAAGCTCTAATACACAGACAAATAGCAATATAGGATCCTTCACCTATGGTATCAGCAAAAGAAATAATCTCTGTTCTTAAAGTTTTAACATACAAACATCCTGCTGAAATGTAACGAATCTATGGGATTGATTTACAAGAGCCTAAAAATATAAAAAGCTTCAACTTGAACAGAACTTTGACAGAGCTCATAAGGCAAAGATTATTTTTTTATATCAGAGTTGAATTACAGTAGCAGCAAGTGGTATGTAGAGCTGTTAAAGTTACTCAGTTGAGAAACCAGGGGATTTGATGAGGTATACAATTTTTCCTCAAGGCCAAAGATGTAATTATGAAAAAGTTCTGAACTGCAAAGTAGTGTTGTCAGCTGTTTCCATGAAAGATAAACGATCACTTTTGCCTGTAACCTCTTTACCTTAAAGAAAGATAAAATTAAATTTAAGTAAAACACTACCAATGTATAATACGGTAGCTGAAGAATAAACAGAACAAAATTAAATATTATAATTAGAAGGGGAAATCATTCTACCTTTTCCAGACATATGTGGTTGAACTAAATAATTAATCTCCCTGATTAATTTGTTGTGTGATGTGAGAGGATTAATACATAGATTATAAATCAGCAGATTAATAAATACTCAGAGAGGGATACATGAAGTAAGAGTGAATGAAATTGTAGTTATTCATTTTGAGACCTGGTTAGTCCTCATGCATTCTGTTGTCTCTAGAGTCAAGAGAGATCTTTTTAAATCGACACATACTACATGGTATTAACTTATTACTTGGTGTTACTTGATATGGAATCACACCCTGCTTGTTGAATTTGACACCCACATAGAACTTGCACATTCTATTTCATATTAAAAAGTCAAGATGCACCTTTTTAAAATGGCACATACTGCATGGTATCACATTGCTTTATTATTCAAAGTTCCTAATTAAAAATACCTAAGAAAACCAGAAGAAATATTGTACTATGTGATAGAGGTGAATGGTGAATATTTCATAATTAACTTATTTAATTATTTTCAACTTTTTTGTTCGTAAGTTATCTGCAAGCAGACCACAATATTCTCAGATATATAGGTTATTTAAAATTATGCACTGAATAATTTTTGCAAACAATTCTTGTTCTGTAGCTCATTCTTAGTGAGTTATTGATATTCAGAATTATACTTTTGAGTTGTTTTGGTTGGACACAAGTTGAGTGGAATATTTGTTTCCTGATGCATCTTATGGTTAGAACTATGTTTCTGGTGCACATCCTTGCAATTATTGTATGAATTCAAAATTTGTTTTCCTGAATGTTCTGCAGAATTTCTTTGAACTTGAATTGTTTTGGTGACTATTCTTGCTAGGGAACTTACTTGCTAAAATATCTGCAGTAAGCAAGTGCAGTTGAAACAAATCCATTCTATTTTTTATTAGTAAATAGAATAAATATTTGTGGAAAATATTTTACAGAATTCATTTTTGAGGTATTTTGCATGACTGACCATATTTAGACCCTGAGTTTCTGTGATTGAATCTAAACAAGAGTGTGCTTAGAAACTGTTAAGATATGTGCTGTGATTGAAGACAAGAGGCCTAACCTTTCCCCTATCCACAAGAGTTGCACAAGGATGGAATTGTTAAAGCATGCTTCAGGAAGCAAGGGATTAAAAAAAAAAAGCTTCATATGAAATAGGTCTCAGAAGCAATAAATTGGATGAAGAGCACTGGAGTAACACAATCCACATGTATGGAATGTGTGTCAGATGACAAACCTGTAGGACTTGACACAGATCTGCCTTTACCACAGTTCGAAGCAGTTAACACCTAAGAAAAGAATATCGCTGAAGTAAGTGGAAATTCACAAATCATCTCCTCACTTGTTCAGAACTGTTGAATGCTGCTATTCAATTCATCTACATAACTCATTAGAAATAAAAGACTGTTCTTAATAGCTTTTTGACTGGCAATCAATATTTCTTTAATTTTACATGGATCACCTTGATAGTGCTAGAAAAGGCATATAGCATAATGCTAGGATTTTAAAGGGGGGAACACAGCTTATCTCTCTTACATAAACATCTACTCTCCCTCCTCCCCACCATTCCCAACAAGAATGCACAGTGTTGGTAGCCATTCCGCAATGTTATCTCAATCTATACAGACCAAAACATATGCATTCAATCTAGAATTACTTGTATATTAGCTCAGAGTTCCTGGATATTTAAAGAAGTAGCACACAGATAACAAAAAGCTGCATACACCGCATGCAAGATATTGGTATATAACAGAGATAGAATGAGGAGGTCACATGTAGGCTTTATTAAACCCCACTAATAGAAGTTTGGGTTTGCAAAATGCAAAGCAGGCTGGGTAGAGTTTTGGATTACATTGCATCAAAACATCCTAATTTTGTTAGAGATTAGGTGGCTTGGATTCAAAATTCTTGTGTTTACCCATTTTTAGTCCAGTATATGGAGTCGACCTAGAACAAATAGAGACACAGGTAAATGGACACTTGTGAAAAGCACATAAAGAAACAGGGGAAGGGGGGGATTTCAGAGTCAGCTTTTGCAGGCCTGCAAAGCTCATAGTTGCAGGCCTACATAGTTTGGAGTACCTGCAAACAGAAAGGAGAATACTTGGTTTTTTTCAAGTTATTAGACCTGTTCCTTGCAAAGGAAAATATGAAGTTGGGTATAAAACAATGCAGGCTGATCATAAGGATTGGAAGTGTATTACTGAGTTTTTCTAAAGATCACAGGCTATATTCATAGTCCTCTCACAGCCACCCCAGGCTGAACCTTCATGGGGCTTCTGCTGTACATATCTTTTGAAACATAAAATGATCAAAAGCTACTTCTGCTCTTCTGTGACTCAAGAGGGACTCTCAAGATTTTTTTTGCTATCAGTAGAACATGAACTGTCAAAAAGTCTTACATCTGACAGCCTGAATAGGAATGCAATAAAGAAAGAAAGAAATACATAGGAAGGTCCCTTTGAAACACTGAGCTGTCTAATGTTTACAATAATTTATAGCTTGGCTGTGTTTATGCTTAAAAAAATTTATAAGGTACCTAGGTTTTCCAGATTAAAAAAAAACAAGGCCCTTGGCCTGGAGGAGGGGGTTTATAGGGTATGTTTAGTGGGGGGTCAGGGAGGTATGCCCAGGAGGATTTGGCAGCTGGGAGTGGGGGAATGGCAGGGAAAGATAAATGGTGCCTGTTCCTCACTCATTTTTTATGCTTTTAGCATCTCTTTTTCCTTTTCCTCCTTTTCTCCTTGCTCTTATTCTTTTACTTAATTCTTCCCATTTACCTTTTCTCCACCCTAGCTCTCAGACTTGTCTTCACTTCACCATCTTTCTCCACTACCCTCATTCAATCTCTCCCACGTTCATTACCAGTTATTTGTTCTCCCTCTTGGTCTTTTTGAATCCCTCTGAATGCTATCCTAAAATCCTGCACTCACCTTTGGGCAAGGGAGGCAGCTGTGACAGATTTAAGTTACCAATCTGCCTGAGGCATCAGATGATCAGGCTGAGGTCACAGGATCGTTAGGGGAGGAGATGAAGGAGCACACCAAATGACTAAATTTTAAAGCTCTATTAATAAAATAACAGCAGTGAGTGCTGGGAATGTTCCCATGTCACTCGGAGGAAGAAAGAAAGCATTAGTGCCCCAGCCCTAACCCACTTTCATACACACACACGACACGAAGCTGGCCAAACCTGGGTGTAATGTAAGAAGAGGGGGAAGGATGGATGAGAGTTTTGTCCTGTGCACAGGCCATCCAGGGTCTGCTGTTGATCTTCGATTTGCTTCAGCTCTCAGGAGAGTTTTAAGTCCTGGGGTCTTTTGGGGGTGTCTCGTTCAGGGGCCTCTGTCCCCCATGCTCTTTGTACCAGTTCAAACCGGCTTTCTGTGGCTTCCTCAGCTTTCCCAAAACACACTAGCTTCAGGGACGTGAAACGGTTGTTTTCCCCCTCGCTGGCCTTCACTGTCTCACTAGTTTTCGCAGCCCCTGCAGTTCTGTTCAGCTGAATCCTCCTTTCTCACGGCTTGATGGGGTTGGAATCCAGGACCCTGTCTTTCTTAGCAGGCAGCCGAGAGTTGGTTGTGTGCCATGGCCTTGGGCTGGAGTCAGCGTCTTATCTTCGGACCTAGCTGGAGCATCGAATTAACCCATTCCCTTTTCCCTTCCTCCCTCTATGGCCTCTCGTAACCTGCAAAGGACCCTTTCACTCCACACTCACACCTTTAACCCTTCCCAAACTGCCTTGCGATGCCTGCAACAGAGTTAGCAAAATACAATGCTGATTTGCCTCCTCAGGGGACCCTCTGAGGGAGGGAGCCGTTGGGTTGTGACACAGCCAGCAGCATGGATGTGGCCTCTGATCTGGTCGGTGACTGCCTGCATAGTGCGGAGGTGTAGCTGAGCCAGATTGCTGGCAACACATTTCACAAGCCTGGCAAACACTGATAAGGCCAGTCTGATAATTATAATGAATGCTTTCCTGCAAATTGATTCTTTCCTTCCTTTAGATTTTTGATTGATAGGAATAGATTTTGCATTTCAGTATGTTGTATAGCTGGTGGCACGTTTACCCAGCTGACAACATTATCAATTATATACTATTTGTGTATTTGTTAACCGTGATATATGAAACACAAATAATAAACAGTGCTAGCACTCAAGAGTTTAGAGCCTCAAATAAAGGAAATATTCAATGATCTGGGAGACCTATCACAGGTTAATAACTCTTGCTTTCTTTTTCCCCTTGTTCTCTCTTCTCCTTTTGTTCGTATTGGTGGGCCTTGAGGATAGCTGATGGTATTTATGCCCAGAGAAAGGATTTACATAAAGAGTTTCTCTTCAAGAGTATGAGCTTACTTTTCCTATTTTAATGCTAGGGGTGAGTAAAAACATGACCCAAACGTTTGCCTAAACTTCAGCAGGACCTGAGCCATTTGGAAGTTGAGAGGTTTTTTTAAAATGATTTTTTCTATTTTTCATGTTTTCATATCTCTGTGCTTCCTGGCCCCAGATGGGTCCAGAAATAGTAATGCTGAAACCAGAAGTGTGTGCTGATGAAAATATTACGAGAAAGTCTCCCTTGACAAGAATTACAACACAGCTTCACAGACATGCAAGTTTGGGTTTTGGGTAATCTAAATAAGGGTCAGAACCTCCAGGGGATTGATTTTCAAAATCTTAGCAGTGCCTAATGTGTAGACAATGTGTATGTGTATTTGGGTGGCCTGTTTTTGTGAACAGCTGTCTCTCTCTCTCTCTCTCACTCTCACACACACAGTGCATTGAAGGACACAGGTTAGGTATCTTATAGGATGCTTGGGCACATGAATATCTTATTTGTTCCCCAAATCACCATAAATATGTATGTAAATTAGGTGTGCAATGATGTATGTGAACTCCAGAAAAATCAAGCTCTTAGTGCTTATCTGCCCAGAACCAGTACATTTTCTGAGATTTACTCATACTATTACCTACAGCCTTAAACATCTAACTGGATGTAAGTAAATCAGAGTCTCTTTAAAAATAAAATCACAGTCAAATGCAGATTACAGCATATTCATCTATCCTTAGAAATTACCCTCAAAAGACTGGAAAATCGCAGAATCCACAGCTTTATGCCCCTGTAGACTTTTAGGCACATTAGACCTAAATAATATTGTACGTTCCTTCCCCCCCCCCCACTACCACCACCCTCCAAACCTTTCACCCTGCCTGGCCCCTCCCCACAGAGGATAATATAATCTGATTAGTGTACCTTGATATTTATTTTTATATTCTATTCAATTCCTATTACATACCTCATACTTTTCATTTTTAATGGCTTCAGAGTTTTATACTTAAAAAGCATAACTGCCTTATAGAAGTTGTGTGGGGGAAAGTTGTAATTCTACAGTACCTACTAGAATAGATGTCCGTGTATGGGCCTATTAGCTGGTACCACAGTACAAATAATAAATGAATAATAATAGTATTTATAATAATGGAGATTTTGGCAGCTAGGTAGGAGACATTGGAGGCTTTTGGCACTCACAAAGGCATGGGAGAGCTTTTTTTATTCTTGACAAGAGGCAGATGAGGCTTTTGGTACTGAGGAGAACAACTAGCTCCTTTTCCCACATGGTTTTGGTTCATTTTTTCTGTGTGTGAGGTGGTGTTTGTGTATGGGCATAATGGGGTACATGTGTTGAATTATTCAGTGCTCATGCCAACAAACCTTAAAAGTTAGAGTATTTAGGATGAGCATAATGCATAGTAGGGCTGGCTGGAAAACAATTCATTTTCAGGAACAATTTCAGGTTTTCAGAATCTGGTTTTGGTCTGATGTGGAGTTAAAACAAGAACTTTCAAAATCATTCACAAAAAAACCCACAAGCACCCCTGAATGATTAATAACCTAGTGGTTAGGACACTCATTTTGGATGCAGTAGACCTACATTCAAATCCCCACTCGTGCTCTGTCTTTCTCTTCCATCCAGCTCCCCCTCCACCAACCACCCCCTCCTCCCATTCCATTCTGGACCTGAGAAACCTTCCAGAGGAATTTTTTGTCAGAACTGAAGTTTCCACCAAACATTTTGGTTTTGACAAAAATCGCAATTTCTATGGAAAAAAATTTAGGTGAAAATGTTTCAACCACCTCTATTGTATAGCACACGGTGAGTACACACGTGCAGGGTTCTACTTATTTTCAGGACTAGATTGTGGCTTTTAAGCAGGATGTAGTACCAGGAAGAATGCAGGAGAAAATTGTGTCTCTGGGAGACCTGGTAAAGCTTTCCTCAGTGCTTCTCCTTGTACATGGAGAGATGAATAATCTGCTCCCTCCCTCAGGCCTCGCCTCCTATTTGCATCCTTTACAGAGTTCTACTTTCCAGAGCACAGTGAGTGCAGAGATTGCTATTGTTTATGGCCCTTGTGCAGCTGTGCAAGAGGCTGAGGGAGGACTCGTGCTTGCCGTTCTAGCCATTAAGTAGTAGTAAGTCATGGAAGGCCCAACCCTGACATTATTTGAAGCGGGGAAGGTAGATAATTGGACTTAGATGCTCTGCTCAACATCCTTGCAGGTGAAGTCGAATTGACATGCTCTGGAAAAGATCCAGGTCTACAACCCAGCCCTGGTATTCACTGCTTAACTGGGACATGACCTTATGCTGTGATTAAGGTATTTTAAATTGAGGTAATGTAGTAATGGAAAGAGTCAGGCCACAACCTTAAGAGACGTGCATGTTACAATAAATCAGAAAAGTATTGTTTAACATCTACTGGATTTTTCATGCTATAGCTGTCAGCTTGGATTACGTGAATGCAGCTGTCTAAGCCTAACGCTAACTATTGCACAATGTCAAAAAACCCAATTCTGACATCTATAAAGAAATACAAGATTGCAATTACAGTACTAAGAGTTTGAAGAGGAGAAAGGTTATCTGTGGCACTCAGAGTTGGATTTTCTTGGCAATGGGGAGTGTCATGTCTGATAGTACTAAGTTTGCATTATATCAGAGGTGGCAATGCAGCCTTGTGCTTCTGGGGACTCCAAAAACCCCAGTGCCAGTTTGGTGGCACATTAAGATCCTCCTGAACCAACACTTCTCCCACAGCTTCTGATCACCCTATTCTCCCTTTGTTACCTGGGTGCCTATGTGCTTTCAACAACTTTGAGCATACAGAAATGCCACCTGTGGCAGCTAGGAAAGCAGCTGCTCTACACAGCCCCTGGTAGCAGCACGAAGTAGAATTGTTATGCACCTGCTGACTGAACTTGCATTATGACAGCAGAGTGATTCCTACCTCTTACCTCTTCCTCATGGAGGACAGGTCCATTAATGGCTATTAGCCAGGATGGGCAGGGTTGGCATCCCTAGCCTGTGTTTGCCAGAAGCTGGGAATGGGTGACCGGGAATGGATCACATGATGATTGCCTGTTCTGTTCATTCCCAGCCAGGATCTGAGCAGGACTTTCCCTGGTTCTGGGCTGCTGCAAGCTATGGCAGGTTCAGGCACCTGAAGCGTGAGCAGGGAGCGTGTTTCTTCTGTGCTCTTGGTGACTCACTTTCTGGACCCATGCAGCATTGAGGAGGAAGTTGCATTATTTGAATGCAGAGAAGACTAGAGTCAGACCTGTGGGGGGATGAGAGAATAGATTGGGACAGGGAACTGAATGGGAACTGAAATTGGATTCAGTGGGGGACAGGAGGAAACTGGGCTAGGATCTGAGGAAGAGATTGGGTCTGCCTGGGCAAGAAGACTGGGACTGAGACTGGGAGGGAAAAGGGGTGTGGGGTTGGGAGTCAGTGGGGTGAGGAGAGACATAGATTGCATGAGGAGCAGTGAGGAAGACTGGGACTGGCTGGGCAAGGAGACTGAGAACCAGTGGGATGGGGGGGAAGGATATCTGCTGGGAGAGCAATACAGCGGTGCACAGGCAATCCAGGAAATTTTTGGAAAGTGTAGGGGACAATTTCCTGGTGCAAGTGCTGGAGGAACCAACTAGGGGCAAAGCTTTTCTTGACCTGCTGCTCACAAACAGGGAAGAACTAGTAGGGGAAGCAAAAGTGGATGGGAACCTGGGAGGCAGTGACCATGAGATGGTCGAGTTCAAGATCCTGACACAAGGAAGAAAGGAGAGCAGCAGAATACGGACCCTGGACTTCAGAAAAGCAGACTTTGACTCCCTCAGGGAACAGATGGGCAGGATCCCCTGGGAGAATAACATGAAGGGCAAAGGGGTCCAGGAGAGCTGGCTGTATTTTAAAGAATCCTTATTGAGGTTGCAGGAACAAACCATCCCGATGTGTAGAAAGAATAGTAAATATGGCAGGCGACCAGCTTGGCTAAACAGTGAAATCCTTGCTGATCTTAAACGCAAAAAAGAAGCTTATAAGAAGTGGAAGATTGGACAAATGACCAGGGAGGAGTATAAAAATATTGCTCAGGCGTGCAGGAGTGAAATCAGGAAGGCCAAATCACACTTGGAGTTGCAGTTAGCAAGAGATGTTAAGAGTAACAAGAAGGATTTCTTCAGGTATGTTAACAACAAGAAGAAAATCAAGGAAAGTGTGGGCCCCTTACTGAATGAGGGAGGCAACCTAGTGACCGAGGATGTGGAAAAAGCTAATGTACTCAATGATTTTTTTGCCTCTGTCTTCATGCACAAGGTCAGCTCCCAGATTGCTGCACTGGGCAGTACAGCATGGGGAGAAGGTGACCAACCCTCTGTGGAGAAAGAAGTGGTTCGGGACTATTTAGAAAAACTGGACGTGCACAAGTCCATGGGGCCGGATGCACTGCATCCGAGGGTGCTAAAGGAGTTGGCGGGTGAGATTGCAGAGCCATTAGCCATTATTTTTGAAAACTCATGGCGATCGGGGGAGGTCCCAGATGACTGGAAAAAGGTTAATGTAGTGCCCATCTTTAAAAAAGCGAAGAAGGAGGATCCGGGGAACTACAGGCCAGTCAGCCTCACCTCAGTACCTGGAAAAATCATGGAGCAGGTCCTCAAGGAATCAATTATGAAACATTTAGAGGAGAGGAAAGTGATCAGGAACAGTCAGCATGGATTCACGAAGGGGAAGTCGTGCCTGACTAACCTAATTGCCTTCTATGATGCGATAACTGGCTCTGTGGATGAGGGGAAAGCAGTGGATGTGTTATTCCTTGACTTTAGCAAAGCTTTTGATACTGTCTCCCACAGTATTCTTGCCGCCAAGTTAAAGAAGTATGGGCTGGATGAATGGACTGTAAGGAGGATAGAAAGCTGGCTATATCGTCGGGCTCAACGGGTAGTGATCAATGGCTCCATGTCTAGTTGGCAGCCGGTTTCAAGCGGAGTGCCCCAAGGGTCGGTCCTGGGGCCGGTTTTGTTTAATATCTTTATTAATGATCTGGAGGATGGTGTGGACTGCACTCTCAGCAAGTTTGCAGATGACACTAAACTAGAAGGCGTGGTAGATACACTAGAGGGTAGGGATCGGATACAGAGGGACCTAGACAAATTAGAGGATTGGGCCAAAAAAAACCTGATGAGGTTCAACAAGGACAAGTGCAGAGTCCTGCACTTAGGACGGAAGAATCCCATGCACTGCTACAGACTAGGGACCGAATGGCTAGGTAGCAGTTCTGCAGAAAAGGACCTAGGGGTCACAGTGGACGAGAAGCTGGATATGAGTCAACAGTGTGCTCTTGTTGCCAAGAAGGCTAACGGCATTTTGGGCTGTATAAGTAGGGGCATTGCCAGCAGATCGAGGAATGTGATCGTTCCCCTTTATTCAACATTGGTGAGGCCTCATCTGGAATACTGTGTCCAGTTTGGGGCCCCACACTACAAGAAGGATGTGGAAAAATTGGAAAGAGTCCAGCGGAGGGCAACAAAAATGATTAGGGGTCTGGAGCACATGACTTATGAGGAGAGGCTGAGGGAACTGGGATTGTTTAGTCTCCAGAAGAGAAGAATGAGGGGAGATTTGATAGCAGCCTTCAACTACCTGAAGGGGGGTTCCAAAGAGGATGGAGCTCGGCTGTTCTCAGTGGTGGCAGATGACAGAAAAAGGAGCAATGGTCTCAAGTTGCATTGGGGGAGGTCCAGGTTGGATATCAGGAAAAACTATTTCACTAGGAGGGTGGTGAAACACTGGAATGCGTTACCTAGGGAGGTGGTGTAGTCTCCTTCCTTGGAGGTTTTTAAGGCCTGGCTTGACAAAGCCCTGGCTGGGATGATTTAGCTGGGAATTGGTCCTGCTTTGAGCAGGGGGTTGGACTAGATGACCTCTTGAGGTCCCTTCCAACTCTGATATTCTATGATTCTATGATTCTATGAAGGAGGTAAAGCATGAGGGGAGATAGATCTGATGAAGAACCCGGGTGGGTGGGGGGGTTAACTGGGACTGGGATAAGAAGCCACTAATATTAGACAAGAAGGAGCCCAAGGAAAGGGAATATGGGTGGTGTGGGAGGTGGCAACTGGAGGCCAGAGTGCAGGTGAGACAGTGACTACATGAGGATCCAGCAGGGGAGGAAACTGGGACTGGTTGGCCAGGAGATGAGCATCAGGGATGGAACTGTGAATGAATGAGCAAGGAGATTGGGCTGGGGAGTAGATGAGAGAGGGTAAGACTTGCTAGGCAAGGAGACTATGACAGGGATGAGAAACCTGAGGAGTGGAGACTGGGACGGGCTAAGTGAGAAGAATGAGCCCGATTGATACAAGGAATTGGGGTGGGGAAGAAATAGGATTGAGTCAGAGACAGACTAGAAGGGCCAGGACAGAAGGGGTCAAGAGTCTTTTTGCCCATTAGTGAACGCTCCCCTCCAAAGTCTGGCATGGAACCTAAGATTTCTGAATCTATTTTTCTGCTGTCCATCTCCTCTGTATCACCCCTCCGCACCCCACCCACTGGATTCCAGTTCTAGTCTTCCTTCCATGCTCCTCGTCCACCCACACATGCCCTCTCTGGCTCATTGACCCAGTCTCACCCCTCCCTGGCTCTTTTCCCCATTGTCTTTGCTCAACCAGTCCCAGTTTTCTCTCAGAATCCCCTCAGCTCCTTGTGAGAGCTATCTATCTTCCCCCACCTCGATTCCCCACGCACTGATTCTTAGTTCCAATCTCTTTACCCAGCCAGTCCCAGTCTCCCAACATCCCTCAGCTCCTTGTCCAGTCTCAGTGTTCTCCTCCCACACAAAGCTAACTGACTCCCAGTCCTCCTGTCCATTTTCCTTATCTGCTTCTTGTCCAAGTCTCCTTGTTTAACCAGTCCCAGCATCCCCTCCCCCTGAAACCGCAGTACCAGTCTCCTTGCCCCGCCAGTTCCAGTCACAATTTATCCCCCACCTCATGCCCCATTCCCATTTTCACCAGATTCCTACTCCCTTGTCCTTTTCCTGCCTCCTGCTCCAGTTTTTGTACCCTCTATATTCCAATCCAGTGGCTTCCTCCTCCATGTTATTGAGAGCACAGGAGAGACAGGCTCCCTCATCTCAGTTCCAGTGTCTGGCCTCTCTCTATAATTGCTGCTTTGGACTAGGGTAAGTCCAATTTAACCCTTGTGGCCCTGGTCTGGAGAATGCTCAGCTGCTCTTTGGGGATGGTGAATGCACAATCTTGTCACATGTAGGATCTGTGAGGGGAAGCAACACGCTCAGTGAGGATGGAATCTTTGGAGTGTTTAGCAGCAAAGCTCTGTCAAGTTTCTACTGAGCATATGCAAACTTTTTGAATTGCTTATAAGTTGGCCAAATGTGGGTGGGTTTTCACAGGAACAGGACAAAGCACGCCCCTGATGCAAAGGCCACAGCCCTTCTAAATTTCAAGTCCCTCCTACCACGGAGCAGTGGTTTTAAAGCTGTTCAAAGAAAAAGGTGCCAGAAATTTTTTAACATGGGCAAAACAACAGATTTTTTCCTAGCCTTGTTCTCAGAAACAATTGGACAATTTTTGCTGAAATGTTCCAAAAACTTCAGCCTCAGGCAGAAACCTGGCATGTAAAATTTTAGTCCAAAATTATAAGGAATACAGGGCAACCTTAATAATAGGTGTTGCTACCAGCACTCCCCTCCACCACCATTTTATTTATAATTGTAGTCTCAACTTTTTCTTTCCTTTGAACCTTGTGCTCGAGTGGGGTGGTGAAAATTATTTTCACTTAGGACACCAACAAAACTAAGGTTGTTCTATTATCATAATCAAAGTTTTACAGGAATTATCTTTGGCACTTTTCTTTTCTTCCTGAAACTTGGGATCTTGAGGATTTGAATAATCATATGCAGCAAGCTATTGTGTGAAATGTGGCACCACAGAGACTGCATTACTTTGATATTTTGCTGTTTTCTACATTGAATTGCTGGCATCCAGTTCTCCACTGTACGTATTACTGGAGCTGTAAACAAAGAAGTGGCATGCATAGTCACTCAAAATGCAGAATACTGAAAAGGTCAAAGTTGTGCATTATAAGCAACAATAATTCACTGAAACTCAAACACACTAATGTTCTGATATTTTATTTCTGTGACATGGATTGTAACAAGAATAGAAAATTACACAACTTTATGCCATGTAGTTGGAAAAGTTTTTAACAAGTATGGGTAATAGTCACATGAAAGAATTAATATTGTGCTAAAATTGAGCTAGATAAGGGAGGAAGCGTAAAAAAATAAATTTTTGTTTTACAACACTTATATGTTAATTTCACAGCATTTGAGGTTTAGTTTATTGTATCAATGTCTAATATTTCCATATTGAGCAATACCACCCCGTCTCAGGGATGGGGGCAAAATTATGCACAAGGAATGGCAATATTTCCTACACAGTTTCCAGCTGGGGCAGGGTTTACTCCTGGGAAGAAGCAGGAGTTTAGCTCCCACAAACAGTGGATATTATGAGATCCTTGTGGGCCTTGGGGAATATGGAAAAGCTAGAGCCAGTCTCTGAGACCCTGTGCATATGTATTTCCTCTTGCCTCCTCCATCCACCTGTTAGCATTTCTCCTCGAGGGAGCAGGACCCAGATCCCCCATAAAGAAGGGTTCCACATTGTGGAGGTTGAAACAATTGTCAGCATTACCTCAGCTAAAGAAGTCTTGAGCAGTGGTGAAACTATTTGAGGGGTGGGAGAGGAGGAGGAGGCTGGTGACTACCCCCAGTGACCTTTAGGTGTATGTGTGGCATATTTTCAATTGCTTTGCGTTCACACTACTTCACATTCTTGCAACAGGGCCCAGACACTGTGCCTCTTCGGTGGGTTGGGGAGTAATGATGTTGTTCTTCTATCCCATCTCCCAGCCTACTGCCTTCCACATGTATGGATCCAGTACTCCATAAAGATGTGTGTTAAGCTGAATTGGAAGGAGGTGCTGAACATTCTAAGGGATATGTGCAAATGTAGGCTTTATGAAGAGGAGTAAACATCACCAATTGCTGCTAATGTTTGCAATTTAAGAAGAATCTGTAGGGAGAACTCTCTTGTAATGATGGAATGCAGTCATGTGCAACACTATTGATTTTAAAATATAACACTGAATAGATAATAAAATACATTCTTCAAAACCACTCATTTTTTATTATGGAAATGTAGCAGATGCTGGATCAAGCAATGAAGTGAAACAAAAAGCCCATTGATTATTACAACTGATACTGACAATTTTATATACATAGCTCTCTTTGGCTTTGTAATAGTTCAGATCCTCAGTGGTGCATTGCCAAACTTGGCACTGGGCCCCATTTATCTGTGCAGACCCCATAACATTAAATATTTAGGTTTAAGCAAGTAAAGAAAAGGAAAGAAAGTCAAACAAATCTTGGCTTCACAGGCATGAACACACTGACCATTTATCAGTACAGTAAACACACTGTATTCAGAGGTGTTGCAGTGTTATTGTCCCAGTTTACTAAGCTTTTTAACCAGTCTTTGTTCAGTCACAGAAGTCACCTGAACAAACAAATTTTCATCTTCTGTAGTTTTATGTGGTATTTTTTTTTCCTTAAAATAAGTCAGTTATTCGGCTACAGGTAAGGGTGTTTTTAAGAGAGAGAGGGTAATCAGAATACAGCCAAGTCACTGTTGGGCAGGCCTGATTTTGGAAGCCACAATACTTACTAGTGTTTTAAGAGTTCTAAAGGAGTTTAAGGCACAGCAGAACACACAAAGGCAGCTGGGGAATGCATGGCCTCTTAAAGCCTGGGCTCAGAGAAGTCAGTTACATGAGGTAGTGCTTTTGCAGTCCCAGTGGAAATTCCTGCCTAGAAGGTTCCTAATGTTCAGAGTCCCTGGAGAGGTGCATTCTGGACCTGTGAATATACAAAGACCACGTTCTTTAAGAACCACAGTTAGTAGTCAGTAACCTTTCTTTCTGCATTCTGCTAACGCTGAGACTGTCTAGGGATAAACTATTATTGGATTACAGATCAGGAAAACATGCAAGAGGAAAAGAGAAGCATCAAATGCACTTTCATCACAAAGAGTTCTAATATTCTCTTGAAACTGGGGAGCAGTTAAAATGTAAGTGGATAATAAGACCCGACTTTATCTTACTCCACCATGTTTCCAACCATACAGGTATTTATGCCAGTTTAAATGTCTGTTCAACTGTGTAATGAAGTAGAGATTAAACAGACAGATATCATATTGAATGGAGCAGAGTAGAACGGTGCTCAAAAATGGAATGGTAAAAAGCTTGTTAATAACGTGGGCACAGACATGACTCATGCTATGCTGACTAACAGGACACCTTGTTTAAAATTTGTGACTAACAAATCCATTTTGCTTTAAACTGAAATCCATAAAACATGGAACCAATGGTGAAAATGAATCTCAGGTGATCATTAATTTGGCTCTTCTCTCCTCTGTGATATATATGTGATATATACAGTATTTGTCATGTTTCAAAAAGAACTATGCATTGTAAAAAGCACTTAGACTTATGAAGATACACATGGGACTGATTACCAAAGGAACTGAGAAGCAGAAGAGAGCTGCAGATGTTGTACGTGGAGGGTGGGAAAAAGTGCTAATTATAAATGTAAGTACAAACAAAATTCCTGACTCACCACTGTGTCATGCCAAATTTATGCTGCTGTAACTTTTTATTCCAGTGAGGCTACTAGGGGAAAACTGGAGTAAAATAGTGGTGAATCATCCCCTAAAAGTCTAGGGAAAGGACCGAGTATTTCCACTCAGAGATAAGAAGGACGGTGTTCTGATTCAGGCACTAGAATTAAATTCTCAGCTCTGCCACAAACTTACTGTGTGACCTTGTGTCACAGAGCACTATGAGCCTAGCACTCTGGTCATTAAAGGAACTAGCTATTGCCCCTGCAGTGGACTCAACTGGGAGATGGGTGCTCAGTGGCTTAATTTGGCAGGAGATGGATGAGCTAATGAAAGCAATCAACTCATCTGCTGGGAACAGTTAAAGGACAAGAAGGAAGTGTAAGGGGAAAGGCTGATGGGGAGATAGGATCTCAAGATGAGGAGATCTTTCCCTCTTCCTCTGAGGAGAGTGGGCTAAGGACCAATTGCATGTTGCTGCATAAGGCAGTACTGATGAACTGGTGGAGGGGACTCCATAAATAATACAGCAGTGCTAACAATTGCATAAGTATCCAGGTTGTTTGAGGTGGTCCAAAGGGTGGAGAAGACAGCTCTGTTGCACCTCAGGCAAGTAATTTAATCAGTTCACCTACTGTAAAATGTGGATAATACTGCCCTATCACACAGGCTGTTGTGAGAATAAATCCTAATATGTCTGAGGTGGTCAGATACAGTAATAGGAATCATAAGTTGACACATGAGAGAAAAGAAGAAATAAAGGAAAGTGTGAATGATTTTGAAGAAAATCCAAGTTAAATGCAGCAAAAAAAAAAAAATCTATGACAAGATAGAAAAACGAGACTAAAAAACTAACGGTATCCATTATAAAATGTGGCCAGCACATTGCATTATTTCTTGTTAAGATCACCATTAATGTGAGAGATTTTCTGTTTTAGTATTAGATTAGGAAAATTATTGGAAAATGCTTTCTTATGGAAAACAGAGAGAGAAACCGGATGGAGGCAAGTGGCAGAAGAAATAGTATCATGACATGTAGCAACCTGCCACTGAATCAGATACGGACAGTAGTGCCAAATTAAGTAATAGTATAGTATAAAAACCCCAAGTACTACTGGAGGTAGTGTATTTTAGCTTCTGACGGATATACAGTTTGTTAACTTTGGCAACACTTGTACAGCTTGTCATACCAATAAAGACTTCCGAACTTGAAAACATGTGTCACTTTGTACAGTGTTATGCTTACATGAAATGAGCCTTCCCTTGCTTCTCTCTGGGGAGAATTTTTGAACAGTCATTCCAGCCAACCATGATTAAAGGGGTAGTAGCTTTGATTGGACAGACCTGCAGCTATTAGTCAGATGGCTGGCCTATAGAATCAGCCAGCAACCAGACCCATTAGCCAGGAAGATGACAGCAATTGCATATAAGGAACACCTTTCAGTTATACATGTTTTTTTTCTGTAGCGGAAAACAAACAAATTTATTTTTTCCTATCTACTCTCCCATATGATTCTCTCACACACCCCACCCCCTGCCTGATTCCCATTACAGTGGTCATACTGGTGGAAACCAGGTACCTACTCCCAGGATGAGATTGTACTTTATCTGTGATTGTCAGTTTCCGGACATATTCATATTCCACAGGCCCAATCCTGCTTCCCTAGGATTTAGTTAATGCAACTTCTGACTACCTCAATGGAATAGCCAAATACAAATCACTGGAAACTTATATAATAAATTATTAGTAAATCATTTCACGGTTACTACCATGTCATATCTGTGACCATCAACATCTCATGTAAAATATCTCCTGCAAATTATATACTGTAACCCAAATTATATCTGTTAACCCCCCACAAAATGCATTCACTAAAGAACTCCCAAAATATGCTTGCTAATTGCCTTCTTTAAAAAAAATGATCTCTAATTAAAACTGAAAATGTAATAGTGCTTACACCACAGGGAGCCAAGTTTTTATTACCCCTCCTGCTTAATTTAGGGATATATTTTGTACCCACACAATGTAAACTGATTAGAGAAGGATTCAGTAATGCAAAATGTCTCGCACCTTCCCAATGAATTGCATTGATTCTAATCTTCTAATGATCTTGTAGTTTCCACTATGAAAGAGAGGATACATGAATATTTAAACGGGTAGCTAACATTGTCACCAGCGATTTTAGTTCATATTTGAATCTTCTTCCCAATATTTGGTAAACGAGCAATGTTTATATTTGACTTCAGTGGGCCCAGAGTTTGGCCTATTGTTATACAGTTGTCACCACATGAAGAACAAGGATGATATCTAAGTATAGAATTAAGTGTTAAATATGAGCCAGATCTTTGACCCTCTGTAGCAGCACAAAGCAGCCTCAAAGATATCTTAAAGGCTCACAGGAATTCCAAGTACCTAAGGAAATCACTGGGTGAGGTGTAGAGCCACAGTAGTAGAGACACTCCACTGAAGACCATAAGATTACTGTTCATTGGATTAAATATTAAATACTGGGTCCAAATTGAAATGTGAATTGCTCTATTTCAGTTGAGTTGTTGAATCTGAACCCTAATGAGGGTGAATTTATTTCCTTATCATTAATATAATACTACAGATTTTACCAGTGTTAAGTTAGAAGAGTATCATACTCAAACAGGTTTAAACGGAGCCTGTCTTAATATCCACACGCCCATCTTTTGATGGCTGGAAAAACTGCTGCTAGTTTTCCAGCTTATTGTAGTGTCATCAGACCGTTAATAATCCAGTCCTCCAACATTTTTTAAAATTATGTCTTTATGTAACCTAAATAAAATGCTTGTTTTGCATTTCACCCTTAAATATTTTTTTGATTCTCTATAAAATTAATGTGTGCTTCTTTCACATTGTTTCCATGTTCATATCCAACACAATTGAGATATGGCAGCATGAATTAGTTATACTAGAAAACAACAGTTACATTACAAGAGAAAACAACTGAGGAAAGTTTTCAGAAAGACACAAATGTGTACAGGCTTATCTTGCAGCCTGACTATCTCTTTCACTGCTGCCACATACCATAGGTATAGAACAGATACAGATATGAAGTGAGGGGCTGTGATGGCTGGTCTGTGTCCAGACCTCGCATGTACTGAATTGCTCACATGCGACTTCTATGCATGTAGATATTTTTATTAGTTTTGGAGATGTTTCCAGCAGGTTGCAATTTCTCTCCGATCTAATGGAAAGCTATTGAAAAAAACATTCTCTTCAGAGCATATACTGCTTATGTGTTATCTACATGTCTATTTTTCTTCTCTTTGTTGTTATTATTATTATTTGCATGAAACACATGGTCTTCATTCCTTAAAGTTCCCCTGGTTCGGAGCTCTATTTACCACCTGACGTCAGCATCAAATCCAATGTGACTAACTGAACTTCAGAGGATTTTAACTGAATTTTATCATTACAGAAATACTCTGCTTGGTGCTGAGGAGAAGGGGACAAAGCTGTTTTAAAGCCAATTTAGCACTCTCCTGCTGCTAGGGTTAGCTCCCAATTCAAGTTAGAGTAGCCTCAGGCTTTCAGTAAATCACACCAGATGGTAATACCCCTTAGAGACTATTACATTGGTAGGGATCGCTGGAGCACAGTAAGCTCCAACTACATCCCTTCCTGCCCCACTACACTCCAAGCATATACCTGCTTAGGCTGTGGTGGTGTACTGCCAGCTTTACAGCACTCAGGGATTCCTCCATGTGGGATAAATCCCCTGCTGCTCTGTCAGGGGAACTTTAAGTCTGCTTTTTGCTGCCAAAACAATGCAAAGAAGACTTATTATAAAGCAGTATCTGGCCCTATAAATTCAGTTAAGGAATAAACAATAGTTCAATTCCAAGTGTTGTCATCTCATAGGTTTTTAATGACCTCACTTTTCCCCACTCCTGGTAACGGTTCTTACCTAAATGATTATCTGCATGAAAAAGTGATTTCTGATGCTTGTTCTGAATTGCTTCTCCTTTAATTTCCATTCATGCCCTCTTGTCCAATTAGTGCAGTTAGGCTGAAAAAAATAACTCAGGTTGACATTCAATATACCATTTCAACAATCTACATGCTTGGGCTTTATGGATCTAAGCTTTCAGCCTGTCTTCATAGCTCATAACCTTTAATCCTGACATCAATCTCAGCACTTTGTTAAATTCCTACAGCAGTGTCTATAGAAATGTAGCAAAAGCTCAAGGGAAGTTTGTGGAAACTTGCAAATTCCTCATTCATTTTCATTAGAAAACTCAAAGGACACACAAAATTCATTCAGCTGTTCTCCAGAACTCCCACTACTCCTCAGTGATGTGTTGCATATAATTTTTATTCAGCATATCTGCAAAAGCACAACAAAATATCTTGCTTGCTTTACTAAGTTTGTACTGGAAAGTAGAGCATGAAGTACACCCAGATAATTTTTTTTTAAACTTCCATTCAGATTGCTCCATGTTTTTCATGTAATACATAGTATGGAAGCATAGACCAAAAGAGGGTTTTTTTAATAATCTTTTTGGAGACATTGTACCCACTGGGTTCTCCTAACTGCTGTATCTGGAGTCCCAGTAGATTTTTCTCAAGGATTAGGGGATCTCTCACCAGATGATTTAGAGTATGGATTCTCAATTTGGAGAATATGTGAACAGCTGGAGAGAGGGCCCAGTTAGGTGTTGACTAGAGCTCGTCAAAAATTGGAATTTCCTTGAATTGGGGTTCTCATGGCTTCCAGGCTCCCTGCTGCAGAGCAGGGAGCTGACTCCCAGCTATAGCTCCCATGTCTGTGAAGGGGAGCCTGGAAGCCATAGGATCCCTATCTCTGAGGCAATACATATGGTGGGGCTGCCCCAGAGCCACAGACCCTGAAACCCATATAGTCCCTAGCGCTGGAACAGTCCACATGGCAGGGCAGACCCAAGTCATGGATACAAAAACAGGAGAATCTCAAGTTGCTGTAGAGAGATTATTTTATCTCTGAATTTGGCACTTGTGTAATTAATCCTGAATACTGTGTCTAGTGCCGGTGCCCACAATTCAAGAAGGATGTTGATAAATTGGATAGGGTTCAGAGAAGAGCCACGAGAATGATTCAAGGATTAGAAAACCTGCCTTATAGTGATAAATAGATTGAGCTCTTTGAGTCTACCTTAATAAAGAGAAGGTTAAGGGGTGACTTGATTACAGTATATTATGGGGAACAAATAGATGATAATGGACTCTTCATTCTAGCAGAGAAAGGTATAACATGATCCAATGGCTGGAAGTTGAAACTAAATAAATTTAGATTGAAAATAAGGCATAACTTTTACAAATTTATGAGCGCAACTGGAACAATTTACCAAGGGTCATGTTGAGTTTTCCATCAGTGACAATTTTTAAACCAAGACTGGATGTTTTTCTTAGAAATCTGCCCCAGGAATTATTCTGGGGAAGTTCTATGACTTGTGCTAAGGAGGAGTTCAGACTAGATCATCATAATGGTCCCTTCTGGCCTTAAAATCTAGGACCCTATTCCACAGGTTCCCTAGCAGCCCATTAGGTGAACTGACAAGTTACCAGGCAGTTTGTTGAATCAAAGTTTGTTGAATCAGCATTTTCTGAAGAAAAGCTGTTTTGTTGGAAAATGCCCAGCCTGATTTAATGTTGACTAGATGGAAGGGGGCAGTCCCAGAAAGAAAGAGGGTCCAACTCTGGAAAGGGTTGAGAACTTTAATGGAAAACGAAAGAGACCCCATTATGGAGAATAATAGAAAAACCTGCCCTCGGTAGTTGGTTTTTGTCCTGAAGCATGAGGATTTATATCTCTGATAGTAGATAAAGGGAACTATATCATATAATTTATCGACCTTCAAAAAGCTTTTCAAAAAGTCCCTTTTATAAGAAGCTATTTTGGAAACTAAGTAGGCAAATGGTGAGAGGTAAAGACAACTTATTTTTCTAAAGAGCCTCATGTGAAAAACTATGTCAAAGACTTTCTGAACTTTCAAATACATTATATCAGCCAGTTGTCCTTTATCCAATATTTTGTTGAGACATGTAAATGAGAGAGTCATGACTTTCCTTGATCGAAGCCAGGTTAGATTCTCTATCATCTCATGTTCATCTGCTTTTTTAAATTCTGTTGTTAATTATTTTAACCAGTTTACCTGGCATTGAGCTAAGTCTCTTTTCTATGAAATTCTTTGGACCTCTCCTAACAACTTTTCCAAAGTGAAGTACAGTTTCCAAACTGTCAAGCATAGAAACGGATTTTAATTAGATTGCATATTTTTTATCAACAACTATCACTAGTTATCAGCAATTAAATCAAAAGTTCTTTCAATTTTTTTTATTTCTTTTCTTCATTGTGTACACAGTTTCTTTCGAGCAGGCTACGTGGGCCACAACATTATGTGCCACACTCATCATGATATCAAGTGCCTTACAAGTTTTAAAAGTAAACTCAATAACATTTAAAAGTATTGATTCAGACATTCATTGTGGGATTATTGTTGTTTGACAGACATGTGAAAATACCTGAGAAATCATATTACAGTTGGCGAGGCATGAGCCTCACTCATTTTCTCTTGATGACTATGTGATTATTGAATTCTGTACAAATTTTCCTCAATCTCAGAAGATTTTTGTGTGTGGGTTGGGGGGTGGGGAGGGGGTCTGGAATTCCAAGCACCAAGCACATGAACACCATAATTTTGAGGGCATGTGTGAATGCTTTAGTTCATTAAGGTCTAGATAAGTAACTAAATCCATATTCAGACACCTAAATAAGTGACTTGATTTTCAGAAGTACTGAAAACCCAGCCATTCCCACTGACTGAACTGTATCTTCCTGTACAAGTTGCAAGCTGCAAGCTCTTCAGGAAAGGAATTTTATTTGTTTGACACATGACAGTGCATATGCAGCATAAAAGTATGATGGGTACAATACAGGAAGGTGCAACAAATACAGAATGTTGAACATTCCTAATGGCTAAAAGGCTTAATGGATTGTTTAAAGGCATTTTCTGAAGGAAAGGGCTTTGCCAAGGTTATCTCTGAGGCTATTCCAAGCATACTGGCAAAATGAAAAAAGGTAGAGTCTGTAGTGAGCACTGGTAATAGAAAAATGGGTTCTTAGAGTCTTCTTCATTATTCTGACTAAATATATTAGATGGCAATCAGTAGTGACTCTCTATATAAAATTAGTAATTTTAGGCAGTGAGCAGCACTAGGTGAATCCTTCAAGAGAACGGGTCAACCTGCATGACCATATTGTATTTGTCTTCTGAACCAAAGCTGACATTTGTACAATACATTTATGTTTGACAAAAGCAGCAAACGGAATCTGTGGGAGTGATAATTCCTTCTGAGTGGGGGAGCTATCCTGCATTCCTTGTGGCAAGCAAAACCACAAATATTTATAAAGAGGATTGCCCAAGCATGCATGAGTCATTTCCCTGCTGAGTTGGAAAGGTGCAGGTACATGTAGCAGCTCATAAGATATTTATTTATTGCCCTTTCTCAAACAAAATAAGTTCCTATCCATGCCCCAGCTCTAGGCACTCTGGCATCAATTACAAGATTACATCCAAAATTGTACAGTACAAAGCAATCCAATCAGCCTTAGCCCTAAACAAAATCCAATTATAAATCAAAGTAGGAGAATGTAAAATGCAATACCCAGTGCTATTTATGTACAGGCGTGACTACCTGCCCTGTCCTGGTTACTATACATGGCCAGTCTGCATCCGAGTCCAGCAAAAAGAATAATTTAAAATAGGATATCAATCCAAATTTATAAATATTTATTAATGAATTAAAACCACTATCTGAAAGGACAGATAAATAAATAGCAAATAGCTATAAAGGTATTGATAACCGATTATTCATAAATTTAAAATATGGAAAAATAGCTAAAATGTAAGTAATAGTAGGATGCACAGAATGGAGCTCTGGGATCACTACTTGTCACTGAACATAGCCATCGTATCTGCAGTGGCATATAAAACAAGTCTACAAAGATTTTCCTTAAAATTTTACCTCTCTCAATTCCTAAATTTTTTTTAAAGATCATCATTTCCTTCACTCCATTTGCCACGAGCCCCAACTATGAGACCAAAGAAGTGGACATCTTTACCTCCCATTAGTTTCTTAATATCTTCCTCCAATTTGAGGTAATAGGGACCCTCTGTTTGTGGGCTTTCTGCAGACTATCGGCGTTATCCTCCCAGTGAAATGTAACATCCACCACCACCGCAGTATCTCCTTTTATAAAAACAATATCTGGCTTTCTCAAATTTCCTTCTTTAGTTCTCAAGTGAGGTTCTACTATTGATTTCCACCCCAAATTGCACTCTTTATCTACTACCGCAGAAACTACCCTATTATATCTTCTTATCATAGCATCTTTAGTTTTAAAACATTGTCCAGATATATGTGGTATTGTCTCCTTAGCCTTACCACACCATCTACAGGTGGCATTTAATCCTTCTCTACTTCTTGCAAATAGTTCCCTTGTAGGGTAAACATTAGCCCTAATCTGTAATGCGGCAATCAATGAGGAAGATTTAACCATACAAGATCTTTTCAAAATTGAATTACTAATTACATCATTTTTAAAATATTTAATACCTACCCCCTGGCACCTCAACCCACACCATCTAAAAAATTCTTCCTCCCTCCATTTCTTAGAACTTGGTGTTGCTGCTCTAAGAATCAATATTTTATCAACTAAATTTTCTCCAGCATACATATAGGATAAAGCTATCCAATTATCTTTAGACACAATATGTCATCTCCATTTGAGGGTAAGCATGTTGGGTACTTGTACACTAAATTTGGTTAATGCAAGTCCTCCATCTCTTCGCCTTACATAAAATAATCCATCGGTGGTACTTTGTGGGAGATGTAAAATTTGTTTAGCTATTTTCCTAACTAAAACATCCAGCTCATTTAAAAGATAAAAAGGGGGCTCAATTAAAAGTAAATTATAAATAACCTAGGTAAAATATATGTTTGTAAAATCATCAGTTTTTGGGAAAGTTTAAGAGGAGCCTTACTTAAACTCTCACTCCATTCAGTCAATTTGTCCTTAAGAGACATTCCTCCAATCCTTATCCAAGGATCTATCCTTGCCCCCAAGTATTTTGAATTCTCCTGGCTGTACATAATCGATAATTTCAGTACCCATTCTCCAGTTATCCCTAGGGTTAATCACATAAGTCTTATATTTTGCTAGTATGTGAAATCCCTTAGTTTTTTTCACATTAATCTGAAGATTAGTATTTCTGCAAAAACAATCTAAAATTCCCAGTTTTTTGGCCATCCCGTGATACGACCCACTTAAAATTGCCACATTGTCAGCAAATGCCAATTACGTGACACTATTCCCTTGAACGTAAAACCCCAAGCCCTTGGTTTCCAACTTAGTTAACAAAGGATCCATGGCAATATTAAATAAAATAGGAGATAAAGGGTTGCCTTGTTTAACCCCACTCCTTATTAAAATAGACTCAGTGTTCTTATCACCCACCCAAACCCTTGTATGCAGTTATCATAGAAATCCCTTATAATTTCTATAAAGTGCTCATCTATCCCAAAGCTCCTCAGGCCAGACATAATATGTCCATGTCCCACCGAATCAAATGACTTAGCCAAAACCAGAAATACTATGAATCATAGAATCATAGAATCATAGAATATCAGAGTTGGAAGGGACCTCAAGAGGTCATCTAGTCCAACCCCCTGCTCAAAGCAGGACCAATTCCCAGCTAAATCATCCCAGCCAGGGCTTTGTCAAGCCGGGCCTTAAAAACCTCCAAGGAAGGAGACTCCACCACCTCCCTAGGTAACGCATTCCAGTGTTTCACCACCCTCCTAGTGAAATAGTTTTTCCTGATATCCAACCTGGACTTCCCCCACCGCAACTTGAGACCATTGCTCCTTGTTCTGTCATCTGCCACCACTGAGAACAGCCGAGCTCCATCCTCTTTGGAACCCCCCTTCAGGTAGTTGAAGGCTGCTATCAAATCCCCCCTCATTCTTCTCTTCTGGAGACTAAACAATCCCAGTTCTCTCAGCCTCTCCTCATAAGTCATATGCTCCAGACCCCTAATCATTTTTGTTGCCCTCCGCTGGACTCTTTCCAATTTTTCCACATCCTTCTTGTAGTGTGGGGCCCAAAACTGGACACAGTATTCCAGATGAGGCCTCACCAATGTCGAATAAAGGGGAACGATCACGTTCCTCGATCTGCTGGCAATGCCCCTACTTATATAGCCCAAAATGCCATTAGCCTTCTTGGCAACAAGAGCACACTGTTGACTCATATCCAGCTTCTCGTCCACTGTGACCCCTAGGTCCTTTTCAGCAGAACTGCTACCTAGCCATTCGGTCCCTAGTCTGTAGCAGTGCATGGGATTCTTCCGTCCTAAGTGCAGGACTCTGCACTTGTCCTTGTTGAACCTCATCAGGTTTTTTTCTGCCCAATCCTCTAATTTGTCTAGGTCCCTCTGTATCCGATCCCTACCCTCTAGTGTATCTACCACGCCTCCTAGTTTAGTGTCATCTGCAAACTTGCTGAGAGTGCAGTCCACACCATCCTCCAGATCATTAATAAAGATATTAAACAAAACCGGCCCCAGGACCGACCCTTGGGGCACTCCACTTGAAACCGGCTGCCAACTAGACATGGAGCCATTGATCACTACCCGTTGAGCCCGACGATCTAGCCAGCTTTCTATCCACCTTACAGTCCATTCATCCAGCCCATACTTCTTTAACTTGGTGGCAAGAATACTGTGGGAGACAGTATCAAAAGCTTTGCTAAAGTCAAGAAATAACACATCCACTGCTTTCCCCTCATCCACAGAGCCAGTTATCTCATCATAGAAGGCAATTAG
Organism: Chrysemys picta bellii; assembly: GCF_011386835.1. Lineage (NCBI taxonomy): Eukaryota > Metazoa > Chordata > Testudines > Emydidae > Chrysemys > Chrysemys picta. The sequence goes on from NC_088795.1 coordinate 84,913,308, forward strand.
GTTAGTCAGGCACGACTTCCCCTTCGTGAATCCATGCTGACTGTTCCTGATCACCTTCCTTTCCTCTAAATGTTTCATAATTGATTCCTTGAGGACCTGCTCCATAATTTTTCTAGGGACTGAGGTGAGGCTGACTGGCCTGTAGTTCCCCGGATCCTCCTTCTTCCCTTTTTTAAAGATGGGCACTACATTAGCCTTTTTCCAGTCATCCGGGACCTCCCCCGATCGCCATGAGTTTTCAAAAATAATGGCTAATTGCTCTGCAATCTCACCCGCCAACTCCTTTAGCACCCTCGGATGCAGCGCATCCGGCCCCATGGACTTGTGCACGTCCAGTTTTTCTAAATAGTCCCGAACCACTTCTTTCTCCACAGAGGGCTGGTCACCTTCTCCCCATGCTGTACTGCCCAGTGCAGCAATCTGGGAGCTGACCTTGTGCGTGAAGACAGAGGCAAAAAAATCATTGAGTACATTAGCTTTTTCCACATCCTCGGTCACTAGGTTGCCTCCCTCATTCAGTAAGGGGCCCACACTTTCCTTGATTTTCTTCTTGTTGCTAACATACCTGAAGAAACCCTTCTTGTTACTCTTAACATCTCTTGCTAACTGCAACTCCAAGTGTGATTTGGCCTTCCTGATTTCACTCCTGCACGCCTGAGCAATATTTTTATACTCCTCCCTGGTCATTTGTCCAATCTTCCACTTCTTATAAGCCTCTTTTTTGCGTTTAAGATCAGCAAGGATTTCACTGTTTAGCCAAGCTGGTCGCCTGCCATATTTACTATTCTTTCTACACATCGGGATGGTTTGTTCCTGCAACCTCAATAAGGATTCTTTAAAATACAGCCAGCTCTCCTGGACCCCTTTGCCCTTCATGTTATTCTCCCAGGGGATCCTGCCCATCTGTTCCCTGAGGGAGTCAAAGTCTGCTTTTCTGAAGTCCAGGGTCCATATTCTGCTGCTCTCCTTTCTTCCTTGTGTCAGGATCCTGAACTCGACCATCTCATGGTCACTGCCTCCCAGGTTCCCATCCACTTTTGCTTCCCCTACTAGTTCTTCCCTGTTTGTGAGCAGCAGGTCAAGAAAAGCTTTGCCCCTAGTTGGTTCCTCCAGCACTTGCACCAGGAAATTGTCCCCTACGCTTCCCAAAAATTTCCTGGATTGCCTGTGCACCGCTGTATTGCTCTCCCAGCAGATATCAGGGTGATTAAAGTCTCCCATGAGAACCAGGGCCTGCGATCTAGCAACTTCTGCTAGTTGCCAGAAGAAAGCCTCGTCCACCTCATCCCCCTGGTCTGGTGGTCTATAGCAGACTCCAACCACGACATCACCCTTGTTGCTCCCACTTCTCAACTTTATCCAGAGACACTCAGGTTTTTCTGCAGTATCATACCGGAGCTCTGAGCAGTCATACTCCTCTCTTACATACAATGCAACTCCCCCACCTTTTCTGCCCTGCCTGTCCTTCCTGAACAGTTTATATCCATCCATGACAGTACTCCAGTCATGTGAGTTATCCCACCAAGTCTCTGTTATTCCAATCACATCATAGTTCCCTGACTGTGCCAGGACTTCCAGTTCTCCCTGCTTGTTTCCCAGGCTTCTTGCATTTGTGTATAGGCACTTAAGATAACTCAATGATCGTCCCTCTTTCTCAGCATGAGACGTTAGTCCTCCCCTCTTGCGCTTTCCTGCTTGTGCTTCCTCCCAGGATCCCATTTCCCCACTTACCTCAGGGCTTTGGTCTCCTTCCCCCGGTGAACCTAGTTTAAAGCCCTCCTCACTAGGTTAGCCAGCCTGCTGGCGAAGATGCTCTTCCCTCTCTTCGTTAGGTGGAGCCCGTCTCTGCCTAGCACTCCTTCTTCTTGGAACACCATCCCATGGTCGAAGAATCCAAAGCCTTCTCTCCGACACCACCTGCGTAGCCATTCGTTGACTTCCACGATTCGACGGTCTCTACCCCGGCCTTTTCCTTGCACAGGGAGGATGGACGAGAACACCACTTGCGCCTCAAACTCCTTTATCCTTCTTCCCAGAGCCACGTAGTCTGCAGTGATCCGCTCAAGGTCATTCTTGGCAGTATCATTGGTGCCCACGTGGAGAAGCAGGAAGGGGTAGCGATCCGAGGGCTTGATGAGTCTCGGCAGTCTCTCCGTCACATCGTGTATCCTAGCTCCTGGCAAGCAGCAGACCTCTCGGTTTTCCCGGTCAGGGCGGCAGATAGATGACTCAGTCCCCCTGAGGAGGGAGTCCCCGACCACCACCACCCTCCTCCTCCTCTTGGGAGTGGTGGTCGTGGAACCCGCATCCCTAGGACAGTGCATCTTTTGCCTTCCAATCGGTGGAGTCTCCTTCTGCTCCCTTCCCTCAGATGGGCCATCTAGTCCACTCTCCGCATTAGCACCTGTAGAGAGAACATGGAAACGATTGCTCACCTGTATCTCCATTGCTGGTGCATGGACGCTCCTCTTTCTTCTTCTGGAGGTCACATGCTGCCAAACCTCCTCACAATCCTTCTGTCCCTGCTGCGCCTGCTCTGAATCTTCAGAACATTGTGGCCGTAGAAGCATCTCCTGACGTCTGTCCAGGAAATCTTCATTTTCCCTTATGCAACGCAGAGTCGATACTTGTTTCTCCAGCCCTCGAACCTTCTCCTCCAATATGGAGACCAGCTTGCACTTTGTACAGACAAAGTCACTTCTGTCCTGCGGAAGAAAGACAAACATGGCACAACCTGTGCAGGTTACAACAGCTGATCGCTCACCTTCCATATCACCGTCCTCTTAGGAGCTTCCTCAACTGTTTCAGGAACTACTCGGAGAAACCTGCAGATGAAAGCCTCAGTGCGCTCTCCCCACGCGAACTCCCAGGCAAACTCCTGCTGTTAGCCTCTGCTGTTCGCCGCTCAGCTGGTTCGCTGCTGACTGCCCTTATATACCAGTCAGGCCCACTCAAGGCCCACCTGGAACAAAGCACTCCCAATTCACACTTTTCAAACAAACAAGCAAGCAATCAAGCACACGGTCAAACTGACCAACTGTCCCAGCAGCAGGCACTCAGATACTCACCAACACAGCCCCCCTAATGCAGCACTTAGCGTACCTCCTCTTGGACAGCTCCCAGGCAAACTCCTGCTGTTAGCCTCTGCTGTTCGCCGCCTAATTCCTGGCTAATTCCTCTCCATTCCGCTTTGCTCCCTTTATCAAATTGTCTAAAATTGAGATATTCTCTTCACATCCTGGAGCAGAGACAAAACCTTTTTGTCTATTGCAATTTTTGACTGCAGTCATTAATCTTTTAACTAACATTTTCGTATACAGTCGTATCCACACAGAATCTATTGTCAATGGCCTCCAGGAGGATAGTTTCATTAATTCTTCCTCAATTTGCACTTTGGGAATTAAAATAGTTCTATTTTCTTTAAAAATACCTGGGACCTGCCTATTTAAAAACCATATATTACAAAATTTTGTGAGAATTAAGGAGTCCAGGTTAAAAATATCCTATAAATCATTCACTGTTGTTTTATCTGGGCCAGGGGCACTATCTTTGCGAATCTCTTTCAGGGCCTCCCTAATTTTATCCACCAAAATAGGACTCAGTAATAAATCATTATCCACTCTTTTGGTAGCCGGGAGCCATCCTAAAGTACTTCCATGTCCAATTTTTTCCAATGTATCTACATAATATGTCTCAATATCTTTGAAGGGAATATTACATTTAGCCCTATCTGGTTCTCCCATAATTATGCGAATTAATCTTCTTTTATCCTTAACAAATAATTGTTGGTAAAATTTGTATCTAGCCTTCTTAGTGGCATATCTCCGAATAGAGTTAGACTTTCTCTTTCTATCACCCACCCCTCCTTTCCCTTTTCTATTATTATTATTCATCTCCTGTTGCTCCTCACATTTACTCGTATCTATCTCTACCAATGAGTTACACAACTTTTCCACCATTGCCCACCCAACCGATTTCATCTGATTTTCCTTTAATAAATTTTTTATTTCCTCTAGGCTATTCAATATTTGTCCAGCTTTCCTACTTTGTCTCCTTGCCTACATACCTTCCCCACCTTGTCCACATATGGATGCTCCTTTAGTGGCAAGATTTTCTCTCTAGGAGGCGGAACTTCCAATATTTTCTCTTCGTTCCTATCTACCTCTCCCACTTCATCGATAACTCTATCTTTCTTAATCTTTCTCTTAGCCAATTCACGCCTTTTATCCAAAATTTGTTTATTAGTCTTTGTTTTTATTCACTTTCAATACACTTATTTATATTCCTTTTACCTAGATATGTGGTCTCCAATTGAATAAGCAACTCAATCTCATAATCAGTCCAAATTCGAGATTGAGAGCAAGTTGACTCTCTAGCCTTACTCCTATAAAATCATGAGTGGTGTGGAGAAAGTGAATAAGGAAAAGTTATTTACTTGTTCCCATAATATAAGAACTAGGGGCCACCAAATGAAACTAATGGGCAGCAGGTTTAAAATAAATAAAAGGAAGTTCTTCTTCACACAGCCCACAGTCAACCGGTGGAACTCCTTGCCTGATGAGGTTGTGAAGGCTAGGACTATAACGGGGTTTAAAAGAGAACTAGATAAATTCATTGAGGTTAAGTCCATTAATGGCTATTAGCCAGGATGGGTAAGGAATGGTGTCCCTAGCCTCTGTTTGTCAGAGGGTGGAGATGGATGGCAGGAGAGAGATCACTTGATCATTGCCTGTTAGGTTCACTCCCTCTGGGGCACCTGGCATTGGCCACTGTTGGCAGAGAGGATACTGGGCTGGATGGACCTTTGGTCTGACCCAGTATGGCCATTCTTATGTTCTTATGTTCTCCTAGCCGCTATATTTTCTTTTCTCTGTGCATTTCCAGTAACGGGATGCCTGTGTCTACAATGCTGGATTAGGCCCAATTTAGCATGGAAAGTCAGCCCACAACTTGAGCGGGTATAGCCCTTCACTGGGGTATCCACTTCCTTGGGCACGCACTTCGGGTAATGGCATGCTATATTGTGGAATTGAGAGGATTTACCACACTTTCGTCAGACCACTCTGGCTTTACTTTTGTGTACGACATTAATATGTTTTGCCCATTTTCCAAATGTTGCTAAAATCTGTGGGCAAATGGGACAATTAAAACAATTGACAGGTTATTCTAGATAAAAAACTCTGTCTTTCCATGAGCTACTATTTAATAAATTTGGTAAATTCATTAAATTATCTGTATGTATATTGTTAAAAACACTAGTTAAATTAGTATTACAATGTCCAGATTCTTTAAAATACGAATCTTCAAATGCATTTAAATACTCAAACCAGGATTAAAATTGTCCTCATCTAAATTATTAAAAGTGTCATTAGTAAAAACCATAGGTAAAAATGATAAAACATCATCAGCCTGGTCCTCACCTATCAATTCAATTTCCTCAACTCCCATTTCATTTTCAATAGGGAGGTCTCTTTTCTCAGACTCATGAGAAATCCACTCATTAAAAAATGTCTTGTCCATAGGTCCAGCGACCCGAATTACTCCCCTAATATATTTAACACTGCCAGCTGGGGCACCAAAGCCGGCAGTGGGGGCGTTGTTTACCCGGTCCAACACCAATCCGGTATGTAAATAAAAATTTATTTTTTTCATAGTTAAAAGATATAACCCTTCACAGGGTGAAACTAACCCTTACCAGGGGGATTCAACCCATACCTGGGGGGAGGCTACCCTTACCAGGGGGAAACTACCCTTACCAGGAGAGCAGATTTTGTTGGGGCTGCCCACCCCAATCCCCATCCCAACAGGGATGGGGATTCATCCTCCACAATCCGCTTGGCTATCTAAGCCGGTTACCGACTCTCACCATGAGGAGGTAGCAGTTGGACTTACCATCCAGAGGCTTTCCTCAATGAGGGGTCCCAGCCAGCATAACGCTGAGCCCTAACGGGAGTGTGGAAGAGGGCTCAGATCTTGGCGGAGATTGCCCCTGTTACCCATCTCTGCCTCACTGATTACTCAATCCACTGGTATTCATAACCGTCCGGGCTCGACATATGGGAGGGTCCAGAGAAGCATGGATAGTCATTACAAGAGTCATTAGAGTATCTCTAAACCCTATCTTATACTACCACCCTTCTCAAGTATCTGGAAAAAATATTTTGCATTTTGCGCTAACGGTCAATAGTTGTGAGCTCTCTCAGAACAAGTGAAGGGGTACAGAGTCAAGTGTGACTTATCAAGAATGATCTGCCTGCAGCTCCTTATAGGTTAAAACAGAGGAGTTTCAGTTTGAGTACCTTTGCTAAACTTAAGGGTAAGCTCCACTGATGTGGTTCATATCTTTGTTGTCTGTACTTGGAGTTTGTACCAGTTCACCTACATCACTGGCTGAACTGGGGCAAATTCCCATTGTAAAACAAGGAGTCTGTCATCTTGAAGTTTGCTCTTAGCCTCAGCACATAAAAATATAAAACACTAAAAAGCAAAAGCAAAGTCCCTAGTGAACTTTGTGGAGGTCAAAACTCTATTGGGGCAGGGTTTCTTTTGTTTGAAGAGGAAAGACTGGCAGGGGATAGGGAATAAAAAGGGGATGTTCATATTGTGAGATTTACTTATAGTGGAAACACTTTCTCCAAGAGAAGAACAGGAGTACTTGTGGCACCTTAGAGACTAACAAATTTATTAGAGCATAAGCTTTCGTGGGCTACAACCCACTTCTTCGGATGCATATAGAGTGAAACATATATTGAGGAGAAATATATACACACATACAGAGAGCATGAACAGGTGGGAGTTGTCTTACCAACTCTGAGAGGCCAATTAAGTAAGAGAAAAAAACTTTTGAAGTGATAATCAAGGTAGCTCAGTACAGACAGTTTGATAAGAAGCAAGTGTGAGAATACTTACAAGGGGAGATAGATTCAATGTTTGTAATGGCTCAGCCATTCCCAGTCCTTATTTAATCCTGAGTTGATTCTGTCTAGTTTGCATATCAATTCCAGCTCAGCAGTCTCTTGTTGGAGTCTGTTTTTGAAGTTTTTCTGTTTTCCCGCAGATCTGTCATAGAATGACCAGACAGGTTAAAGTGTTCTCCCACTGGTTTTTGAGTATTATGATTCCTGATGTCAGATTTGTGTCCATTAATTCTTTTGCGTAGAGACTGTCCGGTTTGGCCAATGTACATGGCAGAGGGGCATTGCTGGCACATGATGGCATATATCACATTGGTACATGTGCAAGTGAACAAGCCCCTGATGGTATGGCTGATGTGATTAGGCCCTATGATGATGTCACTTGAATAGATATGTGGACAGAGTTGACATCGGGCTTTTTTACAAGGATAGGTTCCTGGGTCAGTGTTTTTGTTCAGTGATGTGTGGTTACTGGTGAGTATTTGCTTTAGGTTGGGGGGTTGTCTGTAAGCGAGGACAGGTCTGTCTCCCAAGATCTGTGAGAGTAAAGGATCATCTTTCAGGATAGGTTGTAGATCTCTGATGATGCGCTGGAGAGGTTTTAGTTGGGGGCTGAAGGTGACAGCTAGTGGTGTTCTGTTATTTTCTTTGTTGGCCCTGTCTTGTAGGAGGCGACTTCTGGGTATTCGTCTGGCTCTGTCAATCCCTCAGATAGAGACAAGCACCTACAAGATCTCTATCAAGCATTCTTAAAACTAAAATACCCACCTGCTGAAGTGAAAAAACAGATTGACAGAGCCAGACGAGTACCCAGAAGTCGCCTCCTACAAGACAGGGCCAACAAAGAAAATAACAGAACACCACTGCTGAGCTGGAATTGATATGCAAACTAGACAGAATCAACTCAGGATTAAATAAGGACTGGGAATGGCTGAGCCATTACAAACATTGAATCTATCTCCCCTTGTAAGTATTCTCACACTTGCTTCTTATCAAACTGTCTGTACTGAGCTACCTTGATTATCACTTCAAAAGTTTTTTTTCTCTTACTTAATTGGCCTCTCAGAGTTGGTAAGACAACTCCCACCTGTTCATGCTCTCTGTATGTGTGTATATATTTCTCCTCAATATATGTTTCACTCTATATGCATCCAAAGAAGTGGGTTGTAGCCCACGAAAGCTTATGCTCTAATACATTTGTTAGTCTCTAAGGTGCCACAAGTACTCCTGTTCTTTTTGAGGATACAGACTAACACGGCTGCTACCCTGAAACCTTTCTCCAAGAGAAAATTTCGCAAATGTTTCGTAAAGATAGACTCTGGATTCACTTGATTTCCTCCAGAAGACTAAAGGGATCTGGCTACAGAACAACCAAGAATGTCATCATGAGATCTTCAAAGTGACCATAACATGTTCAAAAGGTGGTCTTCATTCAACATGTACTAAGTTGTATGCCCTCCCACTCCGGTCTAGCTTTATAGTCCAATAGCTTGGGGACTAGTGGTCACAGGTATCGATTTCTAATGGTGACCTGCATTAGGGCCCTATCATCCATGCATACTTAGAGGTTTCTGTCTGTTTAACAAAAAAGAGGCTTGGTGCCCCAGCTGATGAAGGGGATTTATGAATACAACTCCTGGTTATCCTGAAGGTAGGCGCACAGCAAGTCTAGTTCAGGACTCCAACATGACATATACATACCTGAATGGGATATTTGCCCTGTTCGCCCTCGAATGCGCAATCGTACTCCCTGGTACAGGGGCAATCTGTCTGAATTCTTTTTTCCCCTCCAAAAGACTGTATTTGGATGGAAATTAAAGACGTGATTCAGCAGACAGTCTGCTGGGCCAGCCACCTTGACATGTGACTGGTGGGGAATTACTGTACACTGCTCATATCCTGGGGTCAAGCTGTACTGCTGGCAGAATTCTGAGAAAAATTCAAATTGCATTTCGTTCCAGTGGATAAGGGGGTTGTGGAGGACCAGCCATGAGATACCCAGGCTAAGAGGGAAGTGTAGGACATGGATGGCACTGTATTGTAGGGTCACTCAAGGCCCTTGGATAGTAATTTTGAGAGGAACAATTTCCATGGCCACTGGCCTGGAGGATAAGAGGGACCCATTAATCATTCCTACCAGGCCTGGAATGGGCTTGGGCCATAGAGGAATCTGAACTGCCTGGGCTGCTTCTGCATTGATAAAAGTTGACTGCTGCTCCTGAGTCAATAATGGCCTGCTGCAGAGGAAGTGGTTGGGGATATGCCAGCATTTGTAACTTGTTCCTCTTGCTAGAACATTACAGCACCTCAAAAACCTAAAGACTTATTTACATTCTGCTGTTTCTTGACACTTGACTGTACTACAAAAGACTTGCCCTACAACACCTCATTAGCATTATGGATCTCTGTCCCACAATGAACCTCTAACTTTCACAATACTTTATCTTTTCTATACTTTGTCCTCAGAACTGAACTTCCCCCCCTCCCATCAACCCATCTTCCTCAGTGTAGCGAGTCTTATCTCTGCTTGGATTTCAGCCAAGCTATAGCATTGACTTTTGTTTGTTTCTCAGCAATTTTCTGGTCATGCTAACACTATTGAATGTGTGCATTTGGCTGGCTAAACAGATTCCAATAATAAACTCTTTCAGCATCAAACTTCTGTTCTTAAAGGGTAGGTGCACCAGTTATCACAATCAGAAAAAATGTCATATAAGAGGTGAGCCGGTCCATCAGCTATTGCTCTGGTATGTAATATACTTATAGATTTGCTAGAGCTTGTGTAACAGCAATCACCTTTAAAGAGCAAATATATAGAAAGAGACTTTGGTGATGCCTGTCTAATTTTTGAATATCAGGGTAATAACACTTCCACAGAGTGTGGGAACATCATCATCATCTGAATAATACAACTGATGTCTAAATCAATATCAAAGGAGGAGCAATTATTTTCAAAAATAAGATACTGTTGTTAAAGTAAGTATTTTATTTTTTAGTAAGTCTCCAGCTTCTTTCCCACAGCCATTTTTTATTTTTCTCATTAATGCCAAAACTCAGATCTATGGTAACTCATCTATCTGTGCTAAGTTTACTTCTTTATGATCTTTTAGTAGCTTGGTGAAATCAGAATACAATAATGCTGTAAATTTTATTCGCAGTCTCTTCATTCCTAAGCATATTTTTTATTGTACTTGTATCCTTGTACAAATTGACACACAAGATCCTATTAGATTAGACAGACAGATTGTTTGACATACAAAAAAATACCAAATGTCACTGTATTTATTTTTATGAAGGTCAATCAATACCAGTTGCTGCAGAATTCACATGAAATAGATACATATTTTAAATATTAGGACTTAGAAAATAGTCTTCATGAAATCAACAAAAAAGGATGCAAGGATCAGGTTTAAAAAAAAAACTGGAAACTTGATATATTGGCTAGAATGTTGGTACTGTTTAGTACTGGTCATTTTCTTTACTTATTTATTTTACTTCATTCTATGTTTTGGTTACACAGGAGGTAAATGATCTAATGTTCCCTTCTGGAATTAAAAAAAAAAATCTATGAATTTGAGTCATTTAATGAATGATTGTTGAAATTTAATATACAGTGCAGTTTGTATAAGGACATGGGCCTGTTGGAGTTTGGGCAGTTTTAATTACTATTCTAATTCAATTCACTGTATTTGGTTTAAAAAATATTGAAGTACATCTCTCCTCCACTATTCCTTGCCTTTGCTGAAATGCCTTTCTCAATCTCAGAAGTTCTTGCTGTCTCTGCTACACCAGCTGCTATCTTCATATCACTTGGATTATATGCAAACAGAGAATGATGCTTCAGAATTCAATGAAACATATAGATTTGTGCATGCCCTGGTCCATTAAAAATATTCAAATGTACATGCTAGGCTGTAGTTGTCAGTCTATCTCCCAGAGGTCTTCTGTAAGGCTATATTTAACCTTATTCTAATATGTTCTTCCGCTTTCTATAGTGCAGGGGTCGGCAACCTTTCAGACGTGGTGTGTCGAGTCTTCATTTATTCACTCTAATTTAAGGTTTCGCGTGCCGGTAATTACCATGCCCATGCCGGTCAGACGCTGGCTCCATGTGGAGGCAAAACATGCTGCCGGGCTGCTGCGTGCACAGCCCCTCCCCCACAGAGAGGGGGAGCTGAGGCAGCGGGAGTGGGGGAGCTCTGGGAGGAGCAGCGGCGGCTCCCATTTCCGAGAGCCACAGAACCCGAGCATGGTGAGGGGGGAGCCAGAGGGAGGTGCACCTGCCTGGGGGGGCTCCTGCAGCAGATGCATGTGGGCAGTGGTCCCCGTGTGCCCCCCCGGCTCCCACTTCGCTGCGCTCAGGCTCTGCGGCTCCCGGGAGTGTGAGCCGCTGCCCCTCCTGGAGCAGACTCAGGGCCCTGCGGCCCGGCGGCCTGCACTTCCGGGAGCCGCAGAACCCGAGCACGGTGGGGAGAAGCCGGGGGGTGTGCCTGCCACCGGCCTGGGGTCCCAGCCGCTGGCCCCGCTCAGCTTCCTGCCGGCCTGGGGTTCCGTTCACTCAGCCAGCAGTGGGCTGAGTGGGGCTGGCAGCCGGGACCCTGGCTGGCAGCCGCGTGCCAGGCAAAATCGGCTCGTGTGCTGCCTTTGGCATGACCCCTGGTATAGTGTATAAACAAAACCCTTAACTTATTTTGAATAATTCTCAGAAATTAATTTAAAAACTAAAACCAGATTTTAAATAAAACAATCCAACTTTTTTTATGTGTAATTATTTAGTGACCAGATTGTACCCTATGAAGGAGAAGTTTTCTACAAATTCTCACTCACAAAGCCACACATCCCGATTCCATCAGGGAGCAAGGATTCAGTACATTATACATCTCCTGAGATCTGCCAAAGATACACCTACTGTCTCTTCACTGTGTTCTAGAACTCTCTGACAGCATAACTTCTTCAGGAGTCAGACTGCCAATAGCTCTCTTCTGCTTATTTCCTTCAACAACCCTTTGCTCACCAAGCTTTTCTTTACATGGGGATGGGAGTGGGGGCGGGGTGGGAGAGAAATGCCATGAAAACACATTTCCCAATCTGCAGTCCAATTCCTTTCTATCAGATTGTGCTTGTAGAGAAGCCTTGTCAGGATATGGAAAAGGGAATTTATGCCATGCCCCAGTCCTCTTCCCCAAGCCGTCTGCTCTGTGTGTTTCCCATTTCCTTCAAAAATCAGAGCTCACAATGAGATCTTAGAAGATAAAACTGCAATTTTGTCAAAATGGCCTCTGACTTTGCAGAAGGGTAAGTATCTTGGAGTTCAGAAACTGAGTAGTTAAATACTTAGCATTTGTGAATCACTTTTATATTGTAAAAAGAATGAGGAGTATGTGTGGCACCTTAGAAACTAACAAATTTATTTGGGCATAAGCTTTCGTGGGCTAAAACACACTTCATCAGATGCATACAATGGAAAATACAGTAGGAAAAATATATCTATATATGCAGAGAACATGAAAAATTAGGGGTTGCTATACCAACTCTAACGAGACTAATCAATTAAGGTGGGATATTATCAGCAGGAGAAGAAAAACTTTTGTAGTGATAATCAGGATGGCCCATTTCAAACAGTTGACAAAAAGGTGTGAGTAACAGTAGGGGAAAAAATAGCATGGGAAAATAGTTTTTACTTTGTGTAATGACCCATCCACTCCCAGTCTTTATTTAAGCCTAATTTAATGGTGTCCAGTTTGCAAATTAATTCCAGTTCTGCAGTTTCTCACTGGAGTCTGTTTTTGAAGTTTTTGTGTTGAAGAATTGGGACTTTTAGGTCTGTAATTGAGCGTCCAGGGAGGTTGAAGTGTTCTCCGACTGGTTTTTGAATGTTATAATTCTTGACATCTGATTTGTGTCCATTTATTCTTTTGCATAGAGACTATCCGGTTTGGCCAATGTACATGGCAGAGGGGCATTGCTGGCACATGATGGCATATATCACATTGGTAGGTGTACAGGTGAATGAGCCCCTGATGGTGTGGCTGATGTGATTAGGTCCTATGATGATGTCCCTTGAATAGATATGTGGACAGAGTTGGCAACGGGCTTTGTTGCAGGATAGGTTCCTGGGTTAGTGTTTTTATTGTGTGGTGTGTGGTTGCTGGTGAGTATTTGCTGCAGGATGTGGGGCTGTCTGTAAGCCTGTCTCCCAAGATCTGTGACAGTGAGGGATCATCCTTCAGGATAGGTTGTAGACCCTTGATGATGCACTGGAGAGGTTTTAGTTGGGGGCTTAAGGTGATGGCTAGTGGCGTTCTGTTACTTTCTTTGTTGGGCTTGGCCTATAGTATTGTACATCTTAAAAAGCTTTACGGTAAGGATAAGTATCTTAGAGCGTGTCCAAAAATTTCTAACCAATGTTTTTTCCATCAGAAAAAGCAGTTTGGTCAAACTAAAATATTCTGCAGGAACATATTGATTTTGATGAAATTTCATCTAGAAAAAGTTTGGGGAAAAAAGCATTCTGATAAGGTCAAAATGTTGTGTTTTGAAATTTTCAGGTGGCATTATTTCAGATGGAATTATTGTTTTGCTTAAAATGATTTTTCATTTTAGCATTAACATTACACAACTTAAAAAGTTAAAATTGAAATGAACTTTGACCCCACATGAAAATTTTTCAAAAAATTCATTTCACATGAAATTGAAATTCTTTTCATTTTGAATTGGATTGAAAATAAACAAATTTCAAAATCTCAAAATGTCTCATAACATGGAATTTCCAATTTCCACAAAATTCCAGTAAGCATCAATATTCCTATTTCATAGATTAAGAAACTGATATAGACAGGTTAAGATGAAAATATTCAAACTTGGCAGTGTAAATAGACGCCTGAATATTCAAGCCACAACAAATTAAAATGCCTAAATATAGACTTAGGTTCAACTAGGTACCTACACTGGAAATTTTTTGTCTAAGTGACTTCCAATTTCACACACTGACTCAACAGAAAAAAATAGACTAGAATTTAAATTTTTCTGATCTCACATTTCTTCTTTTAATTAGATAACTAAGTACTATGAAAAGCATGCAAAGATTTTTGTAGATTTGTTTCCAAGTGAAAAATCAGAGGCTGAGTTGAGATATTTTCAAACATTAGGACCTTCATGTTTAATTCTTCCCATATGGTTAATTATATAATAAATGCAGTGAACAGTAGGTTTTAACAGTTAAGGGAATTTTTTCTAATAGATGTGCTTGAACAGCATGTGTAAAAGTATCTATGTCCATAGTGCTGTGCAACTATGAACACAAACTTTCTTTTTTCAAGTAGTATTTAAAGACGAGACCAGAGTGTGCCAAAAAGATACAGCAGTATAACACCTGGGTGGTCTGGAAATACGGTAATCTGTTTAAGCACAGATTTGTGATTTTTTTTCAGCCTCTACATACTGGGATTAGTTGTCTAACTGCAAATCTCCAAATGTAATCAATACATTTGCAAATGTAATTAGCATTTATTTTAAAGCATTCTCATTTATATCCTTTATTCTGTTTCCTACACATCCAATTACCAAGGGACAGATTTGTTTGCAAAATCATTAAGTTTTTTGTTTTTACAATGCATATAAAATAAGACAGAATGGTCATGTTTACAATGTTAATAAGGCTTATACAGGCCAAAGGTTTTTATAAAAATCATTTTAGAAATATAAATCTTTGAGAAGTGTACATTTGACACAAGCTAAATATGATTTCTGTGAGGAGTTACAGGGAATTTGGACAGGAAAAAATCATTTTCTGTAATATAACATTTAATAAGCTCTACTCTGCTCTGGTTAGGCCTCAGCTGGAGTATTGTGTCCAGTTCTGGGCGCCGCATTTTAAAAAAGATGTGGAGAAATTGGAAAGGGTCCAAAGAAGAGCAACAAGAATGATTAAAGGTCTTGAGAACATGACCTATGAAGGAAGGCTGAAAGAACTGGGTTTGTTTAGTTTGGAGAAGAGAAGACTGAGAGGGGACATGATAGCAGTTTTCAGGTATCTAAAAGGGTGTCATGAGGAGGAGGGAGAGAACTTGTTCACCTTAGCCTCTAAGGATAGAACCAGAAACAATGGGTTTAAACTGCAGCAAGGGAGGTCTAGGTTGGACATTAGGAAAAAGTTCCTAACTGTCAGGGTGGTTAAACACTGGAACAAATTGCCTAGGGAGGTTGTGGAATCTCCGTCTCTGGAGATATTTAAGAGTAGGTTAGATAAATGTCTATCAGGGATGGTCTAGACAGTATTTGGTCCTGCCATGTGGGCAGGGGACTGGACTCGATGACCTCTCGAGGTCCCTTCCAGTCCTATAATCTATGATTCTATGATTCTATGATAAGGAAGGGAATACATGCCTTCCATTGGAGCAAGCACCATGTACCCCTCCACTCCCCAGTTCTGTGGCTGAGGCCAGGAAGAAGCTCCCAGAAAAGAATCAGCACAGGAGCCAGAGAATGGATGCAACTGAGGCAGTGTCCAGTGCAGTGAGGTGAGGGACTGAGACCCACTACATGGCCACCTATTCTTCTACCCTTCTGGATGCAGCATGGGGGACCCTGTTCTGGAGCACCAGATTTCATGCATGATGCCCCTTCCTCCCTCACCCTGCATGGCTAGTGGAGGAAGAAGCTTCTAGAATGGAGGTAGCCCTGGGAACAGACCCTCCCCCCTCTCCCCCCATCCAACAGCAGCTGGAGGAGCTACAGCTGTACAGGGAGATTTTGACAAACCAGTAAAGTGCCTGAAACCACTATGGCTTATTGCTAAAAGCAGCCAAGTCAGAAGACTGTAAAGTGGCCATGCAGCTTGACCAAGGCAGGAGGGGAGTCACAGAAAGGGCAGCTTGACCCCGCGTCCTTCCTGATAAGAATTGTGTTGAAGTAGCTGATACATGCATTTTAGAAGAGCAGGATGTGCTCCAGGAATATCTATTGGGGCCTCAAGGCTGCAAACTCTGGAAAAACCCACACCTGGTTAATCAATAATCAGAAGGAACCTCTTGCTTCACCATTGAAACTGCTTAAATAACAAGTTTTCTTTAAGGGACATGTCATTCTATTACTAATGTATAAATAAGGGGGAAAAGTTTGAGGTAGTTGGACTCTTTTGGATTCTCCCTTTGGATACATCTTGTGGTCCCCACCGGCAGATGGAAGATTTGGCCACCGGAAGCCTACCGCTGTATCACTCGAGAGCCACACTCAGCTTTGGTAATTATCAAGGGTTGGGGGTGTTTTACTAACCTGTTGCGGACGTGTGTAAGCGCTTGAGACTAAGTAAAGTTTAGCTTTAAGTGAAAGCACTCTTGTGTTGTCCTATTTGTGCCAGCCATCTATCGGTCGGACGGCCGTGTCTCCCATGATTTATTTCCTGATACCACCTCGCACAGAGTAAAAGTTACCAAGAGCTTTGGGTTGAAAGAATCCTGGGTTACACAGCAACCACAACAGAAGTAGCATGGTGGTGGGTTAAGGAACCCCAGGACACAAATAATGTCATCAGACTCTGCTTTCTTCAATTTGCACTCTGTTATTTTCTCTGTGATGATTGGCTGTTTGCTCTAACCTCCCTCCACCCTCTCCCACACAGTCTCTTCAGTACAAACTCACTCCTGTGGCTCTCCATGCTCCTCTTCATTCTTCCCTTCATCCTCTTCCCTTCTCTCTTACCTCATTAGCACCCTTGCCTGTTTTTTTTTAAAACCCTCCTATTAACTCAGCCCCTTCATCAAGCCTTCTCCCTGTTCTCTCTAATAGACCTACACAACACAAAGCAAGGAAAGAGCAAGGAAATGTGCAAATAACATGATATTTGCCAGATTTCACGCTCCACGCTCCACTTGTATGTTGCATCATATTATCCCACCTTTTGTCTGGCTTGTCTATTGAGATAGAAAACGGTCTTTGGGGGCAGCGACCATCTCTTACTATGTGTTTGTACTTGCCCCCTGCCCCCCATCCTCTGGATACTACTGTAAATATGATGGTGGGATTTCGCAGAAGTGGCGTATTCCGTCCCTAACTCTGCTTCCATTGAAATTGAAATTGACTTCATTAGGAGCAGAGTTAGGCCAGTGTTGCTTAATAGTACTAATAATAGTTCAGCTTCAATAAAATTCAGATTTTGACTGCTTCTGGTGTTTTTTCTTAGCTCTGGAAAGTATATTTTAAAAGGAAAAATGAGGTGTAAAATGAGGTGTAAAATGCAAGTTAAAGAGAGCCAATGACTGGGCAAGTGGGAGGCGTCATGTTTATTAACAAGAAGTGCTCAGTAATCAAAGTGCAATTGCGTGCACAGCCTTCTATGTTAATTATTTACAAATCTGATAGTATGTATATACATTGATTTTTAATTTATCTGGATGACTGCACATTCCAATTACATTAGTTGTTTGACTTGCTCTTATGAAAATATTTCCTATTGCTTGTGTGCAAAACAGCATGTGAAAAAAACCCTACAGTAATTTACCCTAAATATTTGGGTATATGGGGATGTTTCTGTGCCTTTCTCCCAATTGCCTTCCAGGTAGGTGTGTGACGTGTGTGTGTGCATGCACACCAGTGGGAACATCTAGCTGGCTCTGGAGTTGAAGGAGAGGGGCTGCTTGGCTCCCCAGTATCCTCCCCAGCCCTCATTCACCTGGGGAGACCTTGCTTCCCTAAATGGAATGTCTGGGAAGGCATTATCTCCTCCTGATGTCACATTTCATTATAATATATGGACAGTGTTTATGAGTTGCGGGTGGGTTCAGGAATTGCTCTGCAGTCACTGCTCCAGGGATCTTTTATGACAGAATTTCAATAGCAATCCAGCTTCTGGAATCTAGCCATGCTGTGGACACAAGGACCTATTTCTTGTTTTCTAGTCTCCAGGTAGCCAGAGCAGCATTAAAGCTGTGGGCCAGCTAGTAGAGGACACACGATCACACACATTTGTGTAAGTTTAACAGTCCAATTGTCAGTGAGCTGGGACATCCAGAAACATAAACCACTACAATACAACTTCCTGAAATGGAGTGGGTGTCTGAAGGAACAGCAGTTAGTGTATATTTAGAAGATATAACTGGGCATGAAAGACCCAATTTTAGTTAATCTAAAACTGATATAAACAAGAATATTGTACTACTAAAATAAATATTCAGAGATTAAGAACCCCTTCTCCCCTCTCCCGCCCCCCCCCCCCAAAATCCCCAAACCCAAGCAAACAGACAAAAAAAACCCAACAACACACTATTCACCAGCTAGTTGGGAACATTGCTAGATTGTCCACAGTAAACTGTATTACCTTGAATAAGTTTAGTTTTCAACTATGCTATCTTGTAAGTGACCACAGCCATTATTTCCCTTATCACCAGCAATCTTGCACACCAGCTTTCTCCTCACAGTCTCTGCTGTCTCCTTCTTAACACATTGTCTGGCAATACTGCATATTTCTGGCTACCGTGAGCTACACTGTACTTTTATTATCTGCCCTGAGAAAGAGGCATCACATATCTGTGTCACCTAACGAGCAGATCAGAAAACAAATTGTTTGGGTTTGGTTCACATTTTGGGCAAACATTGAGACAGGATTTTTTTTTTATCCAACCCAGTCAACTCATCCCTGTTAGATGGATCACAATACTATGTGGTACATGCATTTTTCCACTATATTTATTCCTTTACTTATGTCCAGAACAGTAATAAATCTCTTTTTCTTGTGCAAACTTTATATTTGGGCTCTGTGTGTGTGTGTGTATGTGTGTGTGTTAGTTTTCAACACTACTGTGTGTGACACTTCACTGTCACATCCAGCCCCACACTAGGTTAGACAGATGGCACAAATAATAACAGGCTAAAGTGGGTAGTAGGTGGGTAGAGAAGGGGGAAAGCTCTTGGGACAATGTAGTTTAGGAAAGTTGGCCCTATACATTTTATTTGTAGAACACAATGGGCAATTTTCTCTTGTTTTTAAATAATTGTCATGTACCAGAGTGGGGGTAGATGGAGCCAGGGTAGAAATTAGTGGTGGAAAATTAATAAACAGAAGCGAGTTTTAAGGAGGGACTTTATTTTGGGGAGGATGTGTCACTACTACTATTTCACAAAATGTTCCTTTTCTACTTGCTGTTCTTCTCTCTTCTGAACCATCTCTAATGTCTCAAAGATGAAAATGTCGTTTGATTATTCATCTTTGTTTTAGTTGTCTGGTTTCTGACCTCCACTTGAAATCAGTGTGATTATAGTATTACCAAGCTGCCAGGTTTATTGCTATTTATTCCAAAAGAAACCTTTCATTTGTAAAAACATTCAAAAATGGGATTAGAACAAACAATGTATGTATGTTTTTGCATAGATATTGGTTTCTATGGGAAAAGGAAGCTGTCAATCAGAAATTACTTTCTAACGTGTATGTATTACTAGTGCTTTCTCAGATAGCTCCAGATTCCGGTTAACTCTGTTGCCTATTAAAGCCTTATTGGAAAGTCCCACAGAGAATGTAATAGGAATGAAAATATAGCGATCTATAAAAAATACTCAAAATCTATAGAATTCAATACAGAATTTATGTACCTGCTATAGACTGGTTTGAAAATGTTCCATTAGTTTCGTAGTTTATAGAACTTTAAAGGAGGAGGCATTAATTATTATTTTAATTACAGTAGCACCTAGACTAGACCCCCATTGGGCAGCATATTCTGTGAGCACAAACTAAATGATGGTCCAGGCCCCGAAAAGCTTATATAAGGCAAGGCATATGTCAAGGCTGATTCCCGACTCTGGCACTTCGAGTGCAGAAAGTGGGGGCCCACAAGGATTCTAAAAATTAATACTGGCCACTGCAGGCTTGTATTAAACTTCCAAGATTACAGCTTTTCTCTGATCTTGGATTGGTAGATGCTGCCACCACCCAAGTACAGAACCCCTTTGAGAGACCAGGAAGGTGCACTTGGGAATTCCTTCCTGTGGGGTACCCTCAAGCCCTTTCACTCGCCCCCCCCGCCCCGGTGAAGAGCTGGGGGGGGGGAGGAAAGCAGTTGTTGCCACCAGCTAATTAAACAACATGTGCACAAACCTCTTAAGACACAAAAATCCAATTTTGTTCTTATGTTAGACTGGCTGGGGCTCAGGGCTGAAGCCAAAATCTGAGCCCCACCACCCAGGGCTGAAGCCTTCAAGCTTTGGCACCCCCCAAGATGGCAGGACTTGGGTTGGGCCCCACAGCCTGGGGTGGTGGGGCTTGGGCCTTCCTGGGGTCAAGTAGTAATTTTTGTTGTCAGAAGGGGGTCATGGTGCAATGAAGTTTGAGAAACACTGTACTACACTATGCTGCTTCCCAAGATATCCTTAGACCTGTGGCATATGTTGGTCAGGAGGGCAGTGTATGTAATTATAGTATTCCATTTTGTCCTTACAAATCTATGAACCTTTATGTTTCAATACCCACAACCTTCTTTAATTATTTGGTGGCTAAACAAAACAGTATTCATATTGAAAAATCCTTCACATCAGTTATACAAAAAACTGTGCCCTTGCCTTATAAGATATGAATATTCACTTAACATACCAAATAGGGAAAGCCGAAACCCATCAACTACGAGAGTTTCTTTTGCCGCTTTGCTTAGTTTCATAATATGTTAATTGTTTAATATTAAAAGATGAAGGAGACCAATTTTTCCTGTTCACTAAATGGCAATACACACTTATTTTGCTACAGCAAATACACTCTTATTTTAATCTTGATGTGGAGTCTGGTATTAGCATGCCAAAGGAAGACAGCCAAATATGACTATCTTCTCTCTCATTCTGTCATAGAAGGGACAGGGGTCTAAATAAGGGAGGAGGACACACTTTATCCACATACTGCATTATAATCTATCATAGGCTAAAGAATTTCAGCCTCCACTCTAAAATTCCTTAGCTTTCAGGCTTAAGTTAGAATCTTAGTATTATTTTAATGTAGTGGTGTTTTTTTGTGTGTGGTTTAATTACAAAATACGTTGGTTCTGACTGAATAAATTACAAGATTAAATTCTACATTGGATACAGAACAGTGCAAGTTATATTAAAAAATCATTATATTTGGAACTCAGAGCAAGGCACTATAATTAAAAGGCAATTGAATGAAATTAGCTTTGAGACTACAAGATTTTAAGCAGGATCTGGTAAATGAACATTAACAGTTTACATGTGCCTTTTATTAGGCACTTTACTCTTTTTTTTATTTCCTCCCAAACCCAAAGTTGAGACTCTTAGATGTTAATGAAACAGACACATGAAAGACACCCACACTGATATGCACCATTGCACTGTGCACCATTGTCTGTGCCCAAGCCATAAAATTGCTTTCCATCTCTCAGCCATTGATAAATCAAAGTTGAAAACATCATGTGGGCTACAATATACTCTTTGTTCTCAAAACTTGTTTTCATCACCATCAATGATATTTTGTTTCCTACAGCTGTGTGTCACAGAAAATAAGCAGCTGCCTTGTATGTAGTTCCAACTATTACTAATCTAAATGTTTGTCATTAACTACAAGACATTGTAAGTGAATTTAACAAAGCTCAGAGAACTTTGGTTTTCATAAACATTAAACATTTAACACTTTAAGATTATCGCATCAGACTCTGCCAGGTTGTAAATAATCAATCCTGAAGATTTATATAGTTTTCAGTATTAAGAAATTAGGTTACCAATATACCTGCTACTGGCTAATGCTTATATCGTCTAAATCCAAGAGCAAGCTGCTAATGAATATTCTACTTTATACGTCTTGTTTTGTTCTGTGCTGGGCTGAATGTCTTGTTTTCATTTTCATTTCCTTTGGTGTTGATCAAGTGTGATGGTAGAAGTGAAATAGTTCCCCACTGAATAAAGTAATGTGCCCCGTGCTAGTGACACTGACTATATATCTTTAGTTGAATGCAAAAAAGCAGATATCAATAAAAGAGTGCCACAAAAGCCACATTTTCAGCAAGTATAATACTAATACATCAACCTAGAAGAGATCACAAATAAGCGATTGGTGTTAGTGACATACCAGCACGTTCAAAAGATTAAATGCATTCATGTTCTTTTCCAGTCCACTTAATTCATTTTGTATTTAGCAGGATGACATGCAGCATCTCAATCATATTTCTAGTATACTTCTGTAACTTATTTTGAGACTAGCCCTAAAGTCCTTTTTTAGGAAAAATTCTCATGGGGCCAAATCCTACACAGGGAAAATGCCCACTGGAAAAGAAAGGGAGTTTGTCTAGGTAAGGAGAGCAGGCCTTGACCTATGATTATAATGTGTATTACAGCTATCCTTAGAGACTTATCTGGTAACTCAAGGGATTATTTCTACAGATGTGTTAACAGACATGAAATGCATCATTCAGTATTCATACTAATTGTAGATGTGGGCACCAGCGGACACTTCATATCAGTTCATGATTTATTTATAATAGGTTCCGTAATAATAATGTCATTGGTTATACAAATGGAACCAAGCTACCATTTTGGTAAAAATGGCTGCTCAGCCTGATAACTGCTGACCTTTTGTGTGACAGAAAGGTTAAACTGGTGCAAACCAGTCTCTGGAAGCCAGGACCACAAAAGAGTTATGCTGGCAGCAAGAAAATTAAATAGTTGTTTATTGGAACATGAGAACAATGTTTCAAATATCAGAGAAGTCATAGATCATGAGGGAGATGGACAACTATGGACTTGAAATCCTGGGCATCAGTGAGAACAAATTGACAAGTGTGGATAAGAAACACTTCAAGCAAGAGAAGAAACATCTAATCTATTAAGGTCATAGTGACAATATACATATAGAGGGATTAGCCCTTATTATTACAAATTCTGTGAGGGAAAAAAACACATCAACCAATGCATCATATACACCAGATTCCAAACCAGATTCCTAAAGGAACATAGAATTTATCTTTTTTTCTCATCACTATAATTGCCTCTGAGGTTTGGCTAATAGATTACCAAAACCTGATTTACTCCTAATGATAGGTCAATTTAATGCTAAAGTAGGATATGATAACCAAGAAATAGAAAGAGCAACGGGGAAGCATGGGGCAGGAATCATTAACCAAACTGGCAAGGGACTCATTTAATTGTGTTTGGTGTTTGATCTCATTCTTGGAAGAATCCTGTTCCCTCATAATGACATAGATAAAGAAACACAGAATTTACCAGATGGTAAAACAAAAAGTCAGATTGATCTCATCTTCATCATCTCAAGTTACAGTTCATCTGTCCAGCACACATGAGCATATCAAGCAGTAGAGACCACAATCTTCGCATTGCCAAACTGAAATTAAAACTGAGAAAGAATAGCTTTAAACAGAAAGTAGCAAAATAAATCAATAGTACAGAACTGAAAGCAGAATACTGTGAGAAATTCCAAACTGAACTCAGGAACAGATATGAGTAGGGTTACCATATTTCAACAATCAAAAAAGAGGACATGGGGTGCCGCCCTAGCCCCTACCCCCTACCTGTCCCCTGACTGCCCTCTCCTGAGACCCCACCCACCCTAACTGCCCCCAGGACCCCACCCCCTATCTAAGTCTCCCCGTTTCCTGTCCCTTGCCTGCCCCAACCGCTCTCTACACACCCTTCTCCTGACAGCCCCCACCCCAGAACTCCCGACCAATCTAACCCCCCCGTTCCCTGTCCCTTACCTGCCCTACCCCCCACCAGGCCGAGAGAGAGTTGCGAGCTCCACGTGCAGCCAAACACTGTGATGCTGCTCTGCAGGGGAGGAGGGACTCTGGCTGCTAGAGGCCCCAGTGGCTTTCAATCAGGCCCAGCCGTCCAATCAGCCATGCCGCACTCTGCATGAGGGGAAGGGGGAAATCCCGGACATTTCTGCTTTATTAGAAATCCCCCCCGGACAGCCATTTAAAGCTGAAAAAGCCGGACATGTCCGGGGAAACCCGGACGGATGGTAACCCTAGATGAGGCACTGCCAGAGGCAGAGGAAAGTGAGACACTGTCTGGACCTGAATTAAAATGGGCAGTGCTCAGAGACACTGCCTCAAGCTGTAGCAATCAGCATACACAGACCAATAACTGGGTAAGCCAAGAGATGTGGCACCTTGTTGAGGAAAGAAAAGCAATGATAGCATTCGGGAGTTTTCCTAAAACGAATTAAATAAAAGCCAATGACAAGAACAAGAAAGTATTCAAAGCAATTTTTTTTTAAAAGAAGCAATGCAAATAAAGATAAACATAGATACATTAAAGAGATAGCAGCTGAGGCTGTTGACTATGATAGGAAACCACAGAGTCATTTACCAAGTGACTAAAACCTTGTGTGGAAACTTCAAAACAAGACATGGCTCAATAACACTTAATGATGGGGAAATGCTTATAATTGTGATAGAACAGGATAACAGATGGGAGGAACATTTCTAAGACATCCTCAGACCCAGCCCTACCTCAGCATCAGAGTTTGATGAAACGTAAACCTGATCCACTTGATATCAACTTTGGTCCAAAGAGATGTCAAGAGAAAAGGCTGGAAGCTGGAAAACAAACCAGTGGGAGATGACCAAATCACAGCAGAAATGCTAAAGGTAGTTGACACTGCCACCCTAACAACACTAGCAGAGCTGTTCAATGGAATCTCATGGAAAAGCTTCTCCTGACCAGTGGAAACATGGAATAGTTGTCAGAATACCCCAAAAGGATTATCTTATTTACTGTACAACTGGAGAGAAGTCCCACTATTCTGTGTTGTAAGGAAAGTCTTCTTAGTATGATACTACACAGGAAGACAGAAGCAATGGATGTAAAGCTTATGGAAGACCAGGCTGGATTCAACCCCAAGAGATCCTGTGTAAATCAGATATTCACATTAAGGGCCATCAGAAGATGGTATAGCATGGCAGGCTCCCCTTATTATCAACTTCACTAATTTTTCAAAAGGCATTTGATAGCTTGCATAGGCTTACATTATGAAATATTCTTAGGTCTTATGGAATTCCATCTAAAGTGGCCATCATGGTTACATACAGTGATGCAAAATACACTGTAAGGGTGAACAGTTAGACAGATATTTTGGCTCAGGCTGCAGCTCTGTGACTCTCTCACCTTGCAGGGTACTAGAGCCTGGGCCTCCAGCCTGAGCATCTACGTGGCAATTAAATAGCCCCTTAGCCTGAGCCCCAGTCAGCTGCCACAGGCCTGCAGTGGATTTTTAATTGCAGCGTAGACATACCTTAAGTGCCTATGAAAGATTCTGGATGGAGGGACTTTATTACCAATGAAGAGATCTGATAAATTACCAATCAGGAGCTCATCTCCACTAGAAGTAGACGGAAACATTGGATATACTTTGGTCATGTACTCTTGATGCCAACACACAGACTCCCACATGGAGCTCTCATGTGATGAAATGAGGGCTCCCAAAAGAAGCCTTCAGAAGAACCCTTGGAGGGAGGGCAGAACTGCTGATTTCAACACCCTAGAGCAAATGGAAGCAGCTGCTAGTGACAGAAATGTTTGGAAGAAACTGGTTTCTCTCCTGTGCACCAATACTGGTGAAAGAAGGAGGGAATATAATTAACAGTGTCAGATTTTCTGAAACATTAAGGAGCCAGATTTGCAAATAGCGTCCAGTTTGTGTGCATGCAACACTTTTAAGTGGACTACCCTGAATGCACAGGACCTGTATTTGTTTGCATGAATCAGCCACCTGTGCATCAGCGCCCATATCTGTTTTACCATCCAATACATTGTATTTGTATGTGTAAATATTAATTCTGTATGCACACATATCAAAGACTCTTGGTGAAGTTGCCTAAGGAGTCTTTTCCCAAACTCTGTCAAGCTATTCTGATTTATTTAGACCACCTGTGGTTCTTGCCCATTATTTTGTTGTTTACTGTGTCTATAGAGTAGAAAACTGCTTTTTTAAAATTAACGTTAAGGGTAAATAGGAGCAGAATTGTGGCTTGGAAGGCTGCTTCCTTAATCAACTAATATTGAAAAAATACTGTGCATCACAACCCATAGTTATCTGCATGAAACTCTTCTAGTCAACTGAGGGCAAAATCACCCCAGTATAGTGTGATCACATAGCAAGTGTGAGAAATCGGGATTTGGGGGAAGGGGGAGTAATAGGCGCCTATATAAGACAAAGCCCCTGGATTGTCCCTATAAAATCGGAACATCTAGTCACCCTACCGCTGTATGATTATTCCTTCATAGTAGACTGATGGAAACTCATGCAGTTTCCAATCTGTTTATTTTAGGGTTTTATTCTGCCACCCATAACCCCCAATTTGGTAAAGCTGAAATGGGAGACATGGAAAATATTCATGCAACATACATAGTGCTGTGGGATTAATCCCTTAGCATCAGTAACTCTTTCTCCAGCCTGCATTTTATGGTTCTTTACTTCTGAAGTAAGTAGTTTTCAAAAAGCAAAAGTGAATGGACTCTAAATGTATGTGGGATATAATGTCTTGGTTGACACAAGCAGGCCCAGGTTGGAACAAGACAAGCCTGAACAAGTAACTGCTGAAATTACTAACTATGTTAATAAATATATATTGTAAATAAGGGAGGCAGAAACTAAACTCACTCTTTTGGGTATGTTTAAAGTAACCATAGGAGACAGACATCTTGAATTGAGAAGCTTGCCTTATATAATCTGCAAAGCGATTTATCCTTACATGCAAGAATTTTAGATGTTAGTAGCTAGAAAAGATGTATATAAAGTGGGTAGTGTGTGACATGGATTGGAATTGTGTATCATCTTGTACTTGACCTCCTTAGGTCTGGGTCTGGCCAGCATGGGCAAAGAGCTGTTACTTGCCCAATGACAAGCTGTAATCAAACTGAGTTTTTTGGATCCCAGACAAATGGATGAGGTGTTCTGGATAAGCTAGTGAAAAGGTCTTGGAGGGAATCCTAGACACAGGGAACTTCAGGATTAAAATGTGTGGCATCCCTCCAAGTGAAATACACTTGAAATATGTGACTGTAGTACTGTAGCATTTGACTGCTGATAGTTCCTGATCCACTTGGTCCTCTGGACACTGCTCATTGCCCTCTATGGAACTGATATTCTGAGTAAGTCCCTGGATGACTGCAAGAGACCAGGGCTAGCCACATGTGAGCAAAATTACTCCATGTTATCCCCATGGCAGTATGGCTTTCCCAAAAACCATCTTAAGGAAGAGGTTTCACTTTATGGTAAGGAATCCAACTACAGAGGGGGATAGCCATTCATTAACCCAGTCCACAAACCCTGATATCTAAGGAGTCAAGACTCTCCTCCACTTCCGTATCCCCTAGTTGTCTTTCCACAGAAGCAAAAGGGAGCATTTGGCCCTAAATCATCCTTTAGGTGAAGGCAAGTCACTTGCCATGGAAAGACATCAACACGTGTCTTCCCCTGCTTTCTACTTTTGCAAGTGCCCCATCCTGTGTCTTGTGGAAAGAGGAGAAATGCCATCTTGAATTTTATGACAACTTGGTGAATCTGCGAATAAGGTCAAATTAATAGTGAGTGTTGTGTAGCAATGTGGAACTGCTCTTCTTTATTTCTTCTTTATTCCCAGCAAAGAACAGAAGAATCTTGAATTCCACTTGGTAAAACAGAACATGGGCTAGAGTCACTCTGGTGGGAGAACAAGATAAAGTGGAGATAATGGGATAAACTAACTTTTTTTTTCTAAATCCTAACAAGGGGGATGAGTAAAGAGATAGTGTGAGAAACTCTCAGTTGTTAATCTCTAGAGTCTTTACATCAAAATTGGGTCAAGTTTGAAAGTCAGCAGAGCTCCCAACTTATGCCAGATGAGGTGCTGTCCCTAGATGTTTTTCTAATATGTGATAATTCAAACACAACTTGAAGCAGGACTTACTGGGTGGAGTTCTAGAACCTCTTATGCAGGAGACTAGAGAAGATGGCTTTAATAGTCGCTACTGGCCTTAAAATCTGAGACTGATAATGAGTTAATATTGCAATAGTCCTTACATTATATATAGGGGAGCACAGGATAATTATGGTTGGAGATGAGCTCACACTACACATCCTGGTGTCTATTTGCCATACCTAGTGAAGCTAAACAGAGTATTTTGGGGAGCTGTCTTTATAAATTAGACAACCAATGCCATATCCAAACAGATATGAAAGGAGGTGAGTGTTCTGCATGTTGGTCAAAAGACACTGGTGTCTTAAGGAAAAAAGATTATTATTAAAAAAAAAAAGAACTATGAACATGAGATGGTCAATCAATCACTAGACCAAGCTCTCAAGAGAGCTCATAAGCGAGTTAATCAGATGCACACATAGGTACCTGTCTTAACTTTTAGAATAGGAGATTGAATCTGAGGAATAGTCAAAACAAAATCAGTTAATGAAACATCTAAGAGAAACAAAACCCGGAGAGAAATGGCTTGAACTGATGATTAAAAGAGGCACCTAGAACACAAGCTAGGAAAACTTGTCAAAAGGCAAACTAGATTAGGAA
Source organism: Chrysemys picta bellii (assembly GCF_011386835.1). NCBI lineage: Eukaryota > Metazoa > Chordata > Testudines > Emydidae > Chrysemys > Chrysemys picta. The sequence goes on from NC_088795.1 coordinate 84,941,722, forward strand.
AAAAATGCTTGGACAGTGAGACTGCTGGAGTCAATTGTACGCATCTTTTTGGGATTTGATTAGCTGTTCCTTCTTTTTAATAAATCTCTGAAGAGAAAGCAGTTGGATATGCATTTTATGGTTGATCAATACAACCTAGAGCATGATTAGGATGTGGGTACACTTGGTTCTCCATTGCCTCACCTTATCAGCCTGAATAAATATGTCTTCTTGACTGTAAACATAGCACTGAACTGCAGCTATCACACATCTTTCCCACTCTAAGCAGTGACGGGCACACCACCAGTGTAATGGAAATCTCCTTGTCTAGCTCTGTTAACATACCTTAGAAAAAATTCAGCTCATAGAGGAGTCTGTACAATAATGAATGTTTATTTCCTAGACAGAGATCATCTCGTTAAACCTTTGAACTTTTCCATTTATCAGAGTTTACTAACTGTTGTGAGGCTCCTGGTAGTTTGTGGCCCTAGTAATTGCCCCCCATTTGCCTTGCTCTTCCCACAATTGGCCTCTAGTGGCAGATTTGTTACCAAAAAAAAAAAAAAAAAGCAAAATTAAAACAGCTAGATTTAGACAGATGTAGATAAAATCCGTTCGAGTAGAACCACAATCGGAAACAACATTACCTGATTATGTTAGATCCACGTGACAGAGACACAGTTATAAAAGCAACTTATGAAAACTTGCTTAATCAATTCAACTGTCAAGTTTCTGGGACCAATTTAAACTTTTTCAGCTCAGTTTTGTCCTTGAACATGAAGGTACTACAGTTCTTATTTGTTTCAATAAGAACTCCATTGGCATATTGGGGCAGAACTGGACTCTAATGTATGATTATTTATTATTTTTAGACAATGTTCATCGTATCTAGGGTGACTAGATGCCCTGATATTATTGGGACTGTCCCAATATTATGGACTTTGTCTTCTATAGGCAACTCCCCCCAAAAAGTGTCCTGAGTTTTCACTCTTGCTATTTAGTCACCCTAATTGTATCACAGGATTTTGAAAAAAAAAGCTAATATCGACACAAAAACCTAATAACGACATTCAACAATCAGCTACCAGTTTCTTCAATTTAGTTTCAAAACAAAATCAGCCAGACAAATAACCCTGGAAAGAGCATTGAATCAGTGGGCAAAAATCAGATACTGAAAAGTTATGTAGTGAAAAAACAAATGAACCAGAAGACAGTTGTCAAAAAAAAAGAGCTCTGAGCAACCACAAGAATAAGAGTAAGACCTTAAGAGTTAGTAACTGTAGCTGGGGGAAAAATTCTTATGGTGATAGTCCCAAAACAACATTCAATCTTCCAGTATGACTTCCAGCAAGACCATAGAGTGAAAACGAGAATCCCCTGCAATGAACATTTAGGATATTATTTTCTGAAGTGCTCAGCATTGGCATAACTCTGCTCCCTTTGAAGTCAATGTAAGTTTTACTACTGATTTTAGTGGGAGCAGAGCTCCTATATGGAACACTGCTGAAAAGCTCAGTCTTTTTGCTGGAGGTGGAGTGGAGCTAGACTGCCCCTTGTGAGAGCTCTGGGAGGCAGGATCCCTTAGGAAAGCACCATACCTTCCATAGTTCCTTTGTGTACAGGAGTAGGATATTCACTTGTTCACCCTTTGAATTGGTGCTTTTTTTCCATGGTTGGCTACTTGATGATAGGGTCCTGGCCTTTTAGGGGTGGGTAGAGATGTTACCCCGGAGCAGTATTTGAGGCATATAAGTGGCTCATTGCTGCATGAGAAGCACAAAGACAGGAAACTCCTTCAGCCCTACCTGGTATGCCTGTGCATGTGCCAGAAACAAGCTCTATGTCCTTGCATGTTCCAAACCACCAGGGAAAATAAATAGTCACAGAGGCTGAGAAAAAGAAAGCAAAGGGAAAATATTCAAAGGGAGACCCTTTGGCTAAAGGGTCTTTGAAACATAGTCCTGCCATGAGTGCAGAGGACTGGACTAGATGACCTCTGGAGGTCCCTTCCAGTCCTATGATTCTATGAGTCTAAGTATTATCTAGACCATTCCTGACAGGTGTTTGTCTAACCTGCTCTTAAAAATCTCCAATGATGGAGATTCCACAACCTCCCTAGGTAATTTATTCCAGTGCTTAACCACTCTGACAGTTAGGAAGTTTTTCCTATTGTCCAACCTAAACCTCCCTTGCTGCAATTTAAGCCCATTGCTTCTTGTCCTGTTCTGAGAGGTTAAGAACAACAATTTTTCTCCCTCCCCTTGTAACCTTTTATGTACTTGAAAACTGTTATCATGTCCCCCCTCAGTCTTCTCTTTTCCAGACTAAACAATATTTTCATTTTCCTCCCTCACAGGTCATGTTTTCTAGACCTTTAATCATTTTTGTTGCTCTTCTCTGGACTTTCTCCAATTTGTCCACATCTTTCTTGGAATGTGGCGCCCAGAACTGAACATAAGAACATAAGAATGTCCATACTGGGTAAGACCAAAGGTCCATCCAGCCCAGTATCCTGTCTGCCAACAGTGGCTAATGCCAGGTGCCCCAGAGGGAGTGAACCTAAGAGGTAATGATAAAGTGGTCTCTCTCCTGCCATCCATCTCCACCCTTTGACAAACAGAGGCTAGGGACACCATTCCTTACCCATCCTGGCTAATAACCATTAATGGACTTAACCTCAGTGACTTTATCTAGTTCTCTTTTAAACCCTGTTATAGTCCAGACACAATACTCCAGTTGAGGCCTAATCAGCAAGGAGTAAAGCAGAAGAATTACTTCTCATGTCTTGCTTACAACACTCCTGCTAACACATCTCAGAATGATATTCACTTTTTTTGCAAGAGCGTTACGCTGTTGACTCATGTTTAGCTTGTGGTCTACTATGACCCCCCAGATCCCTTTCCGCAGTACTCCTTCCTAGGCAGTCATTTCCCATTTTGTATGTGTGCAACTGATTGTTCCTTCCTAAGTGGAGAACTTTGCATTTGTCCTTGTTGAATTTCATCCTATTTACTTCAGACCATTTTTCCAGTTTGTCCAGTTTGAATTTTAATCCTATCCTTCAAAGCACTTGCAACCCCTCCCAGCTTGGTATAATCCGCAAACTTTATAAGTGTACTCTCTGTACCATTATCTAAATCACGGATGAAGATATTGAACAGAACCAGAGCCAGAACTGATCCCTGCGGGACCCCACTCATTATGCCCTTCCAGCATGACTGTGAACCACTGATAACTACTCTTTGGGAACAGTTTTCCAATCAGTTTTGCACCCCACCTTATAGTAGCTACATCTAGGTTGCATTTCCCTAGTTTGTTTATGAGGTCATGCAAGACAAGATTGAAAGCTTTACTAAAGTGAAGATATACCACATCTACCACTTCCCCCATCCACAAGGCTTGTTACCCCGTCAAAAAAAGTTATCAGCTTGGTTTGACACAATTTGTTCTTGACAAATCTATGCTGACTGTTACTTATCATCTTATTATCTTCTAGATGTTTGCAAATTGATTGCTTAATTATTTGCTCCGTTATCTTCTGGGTACATGTATACACTTCACTAACTTCAGCCTCTTAAATCCAAGGGCAGAGATAAGCTGTTAATTTGGCTCTTAGAGCAGTTTAGACCCATCTCTACACGCTTGTATGTAGGACATGAACAACTAGTTGAAGTGAGGTAAAGAAATATCAAAGTCATTACTAATCAAATTATCCCTCCAGACCAAAGCTATCCCTGCCAGCAGTCAAATATTAAATGAAATGAGAGACAGACATGACTGAGAACCTGAAGCTGTGCTCTTATAATCAAGGATTGAGGCTTGGAGGTAGAGAATTTCTAGCAAGTGAAGTAGTCACACCAGTACCTGACAAGCCATTCATTAAAAACAGAATGGTCTATTAATGTCTCTCCTTGTTTCAAGGTTACTGTATAAATCAAATTACAAAAAAACCCTCGACCTTTAGGAAGATGAGAGGAGCAATTTGAACTAGAAAAATAGCAAGTTGCAAGTCTTGCTTGCAGAAAAACAAACCCATCCTGAATTAAAATAACAATTAGTAAATAATTAATGTAGCTTGGGTGCAGGAAACCTCAATAACATTGTTATAAAATGCTACCAAGTTTATAAAGACCTCATGTTAAGATTGTAGATGATACCAGTAATTTGAAAGAAAAAAAATTGAGGATCCTGGAGAATGGAACCAGTAACAAGTGAAGAACAAACAAATGAACAATTAACGTTGAGGACATGCTTGGTCTTCTACCATATACCTCAACCAAGCTAGTTTTTCTGACTTCCACTTACCACAAAACTTGATGTCTCCTCTCTCAGGAGCTTAATACATGATTATCTCTGAACAAACCTGGTAGTTGCATTGAGTTCACATGTACAGCTTCAGCACAGAGGTGGGAGGAATGAAATCCCAACTTGTGGTACTACATGTAATATGGTTGATAATTTTCATGTAAGAGGAAAACAATAATGAATTAACTCTCTAAAGAACTGTGATGGGCAACACTCTCCTCTTGCAAGCACCTCCTGTCAGCTGAGTACAATGCTGCACTTTTTCTCTGCTCCTGGCACCCCCTGTCAGCTGCCAACCTCACTAGGCAAGTTTTCATGGCTCAGCCTCTGGCCAAGTCACACGCAGTCAATAGGCTTGAATGAACCCCTTCCGGGGTAACAAATGTCCACCAAGGACTATGACTGCACCCTTGTTAGTGTCTTTAGCCCTGTTTCTGGGCTAAGCTCCTTCTGGGCTAACTTTAAGTCCTTCCCTTCTCTGTTATAGAGCACTGTCCCCAGGGCTTTCTCCCTGGAGATTTTTTGTCTTCACCAGTTCTCACTGCCCCAGCTTTCCAACCAGGTTATCTCTCAAGTTCAATCCCCTTCAGGAAGGATGGGGGTAAAACCAATTGTTCACCGGAAAGTCTGTCTGCCTCACCAGCATCTTTAGTCCCCAGCATCTGAGCCCTCTAAATTCCAGTCCATTGCTTGGGCTTCTAAACAAGCTTTATCCTCTTATCAGGGCTTAGGCCACTTCCCCAGTGGTCAGCAGGGGAATCCAGGACTGGACACTACTCTGAGGCCCAATCCGGGGACCCTATGAACAACAGACACATATTCTTCCCTTTAATTCCTTCGATTAGCTGCTATTATTCTTCCTGGTCTTCTTCCCACCAGGTCATTGTCTTTTCACTCATCACCTTAGGGTTCCTGTTCTCGGGTCCACGCTCTCCTTGCAGAAAGCAGAATGCATCCAGAGCTCAACTTCTGGTTATCTCTCAGGCTCCAATGGCCGGAGCAGAGCACGATTCCTCACCCCTCAGATTCAGCCAAGAACTGACCTGCTAAACCCCTGCAGCTCCTTTTAACTGAGCCTGCTGGGCTCTGGTTGGCTGCTTCTTATGAGGCCTCTCTAGGAAGACCTGGAAGACCCACCTTTGGTGCTCTGCTTCTTGGGTGTGCTGTAGTAGAGCTGTGGGGCCTCCATCAAGGAGCCTTGAAGGGGCCAGGTATACCCTTATCACAAGAACAAAGAAGTCTGTTTTTAAGTCTTCAGAAAATCTGAAGAATAAATGGAATATAAGTGGTGGCACTGAGGGATACATACATTTCTAAATTTTTTAATTTAATTTTTTATTTATTCAAAATATCTGACAAATATTACCTTTAACCTGTCCCTTCCAGCCCTACATTTATATGATTCTATTTGGGTAAAAATCTGACTGGTGGCAGCACTAATGGCTTTATTATTCTTATTTATTATTCCAGTGCCATAGAGCTATCTGATAGGTTAGATACTAAAAGCACCAGCCCTATGGAGTTTAAAACTTAAATAGGAGCTCTACATAGCTCCCAGACAGAATTAATTATAGTTGGATTTTAAAAAGAGTAATTTGTTGTAGTCAGCTTGGATTATCACTCATAAGTTTTTATGTTTATTCAACATTTATTCAAACTCTCCAAATCTATTTAGTTTGCAAAACTAGACTGGAAATCAAACATGACATGACTTTCTCAGGAGATTTCTAGTCGAACCAGTTATACTTCAATAACAGACATTTTCATGTTTCTTCAACAGTATATTCCTGGTCCTTCAAGGAACCAGGACATTCTGAGATGCATGAAAATGAAAAGTAGCAAGGAAAAATATTAATCAGACTTTGAGCCTTAAAAATGTTCATTCATTTTGATGTCAGTTTGGGTAGAAGCATTTTTTCTGTTAGCCAAGCTGGTTTGCTGATCCCTAGACTAAATCAACAGTTCTACAGTGCTAAGGTTATGGCATTTCTGTGTGTTTTAGGGAATACTGAGGGTTATATGACATGGGTATCTTACTCCTGAGAGTAATTCTGCACCACTGCGCATGCACAGAATTTATGTCCTCTGCAGATTTCTTTGCTTCTCTGCAGAAAAATGACTTTCTGACATGGAAGCAAAGGGAAGCCACAAGAGTAGTCATGCAACCCTCCCCAATAGTATGTTTCAGGTGCCAGAGCAGCCGGCAGAGACGTAAATCACTGTGGGGCAGGGGCGGGACTGGGGAAGACTCGGCTGGTGGCTTCTACCCTGCGCCAGGCTCAGCTGCTAGTCCCGGCTGGGTTGGGGAGGACAGGACTTCCTCTTTCCCTGCATAACATCCAGGGCCGGGTCAGACCCACCCCCAGATTTCTCCCCCAGCTGCAGGAAGCTCTGCAAATTTTCCCCGTCCCAGCCTGCTGCACACATCGCTCCTCAGCTGCAGGAGGAGGGATCCCTGTACAGGGAGCTGCTCCTGCTCCCCCATCCGCCTAACCTCTGTGCATCCAGATCTCCTCATGCTCAGACCCTCCCGCTGAGCCTCAACCCCCTGCATTAAGAACACCCCCACCCTCCGATAAGCCCCACTCCCCCTGCACCTGGACCATCCCAATGAGCAACCCACACACAGATCGCCACCCCATCAAGTCCCAACCAGCTGCACCTGGATCCCCACCCCACTTAGCCCCACCCCCCAGCATCTGGACCCCCTACTGACCCTCCCACACCCAGACCCCCCTGCTGAATTCTATTCCTTCCCACATGCAGGCCCCCCCTTGCTGAGCCCCAACCACCTTCACCTGGACCCCCCTACAGAGTCCCATTACTGTTGTACCCAGAACCCCCTAACAAGCCCCTGTGCATCCAGATTCTCCACTGAGCCACTCACACCCAGAATGCCACACACAGAACCCTCACAACCCACACCTGGATTCCCCCACACTAAGCCCGGATCCTGCCTTGCTGAACTTGCCTGCCCAAACCTGGTGACCTGGCAAGGAGGTGCAGGACCCTGGGGTGTTTCTGGGGCAGGCTCAGTCCTTGCACTGTGTCAGAGTTGGGTGCAGCCTCATCACTGAGTCTGTGTCCGGAGGAAGGGGGAAGGGGTGAGCTGCACAGTGACCTCCCACCTCTGTGCAGCCAGCGGTCTGTGCTCCCCAGTGCCATGCTGGAGCCTCCACATTTATTTGACAAATAAAATGTGCAGAATTTTGCAGAATTTTAAAATATTGTGTGCAGAATTTGTAATTTTTTGGTTCAGAATGCCCTCAGGAGTAGTATCTGTATGGAACATGAGTAGATAGATGACTGACCTGTCCCCGACATAAGTATCATTACAAAACCCCAAGGGAGTTGAAGCGAGAAGTGATGAGGGAGACTGATCCAAGGCTCCCTTAAAAGTATTTTTAATGTAAATAATCTAGAGCCTATAAGGTGTGGGCCATTTAGAGCTCTAATTAAATTTGGGTGGTTTTGAGGATTGGGATGAGGGTGGTCTCCAAAAAAAAGCTGCAAATAAAAATATTCTGCAGATGAGAAATATTTTTGCTTTTTCATAAAACTATGAAAAAAGTTAGACAGTTTTGCATTGTATGAGAAAACTGTTTGCTCTACAGTCCAGGCTACCTAGCTAAGCCAAAAATCTGAATTCAATTTGAAAAGCAAATAGCAGGCCAAATATATCATTAACTGAGCAGGTGTGCTTTCTGCTCAACCAGAGCAAAATATAACCCCCAAAGCTTTGAATAAAATGGAATTAAAATAAAAATCAACAGAGAGTCCTGTGGCACCTTTAAGACTAACAGAAGTATTGGGAGCATAAGCTTTCGTGGTTAAGAACCTCACTTCTTCAGATGCAAGTCTGAAGTCTTGCATCTGAAGAAGTGAGGTTCTTACCCCCGAAAGCTTATGCTCCCAATACTTCTGTTAGTCTTAAAGGTGCCACAGGACCCTCTGTTGCTTTTTACAGATTCAGACTAACACAGCTACCCCTCTGATACTTAAAATAAAAATGTTAAACAGAAAACATCTATTACATAGACCATACCAGATAAATTGAAGATTTCTTTGTTCATATGATACAGTCCTCAAAGATCCAAGGCTGCACAGTTTAATTAAGTCAGAAATGTAAAGAAGTTGAACCCTCTTATGATTAGTTCAGTTAGATCCAGATAGATTCAGTCAGGTTCAAACAGGTACCCATATCAATAGCAAGAAAAAGTAGTACCAGCCAATTATATGTAAAAAAACATTATGAAAACATGTATGGTGAGTTTGTAATATCAGTATTTCCAAAACATTCCTCTAGAGCGCTAACAACTGCATTATTGAGCAAGCTATCAAACTACCAGTCAGGACACCAAAAGGAAAAGACCTCTACTTCAGAATTCTATTTATAAACTAAGTAGTAGTAGTAGTAATTAGTGGTGGACAGATCTCCAAAGAATTGGAGTTTAGACTGAGATGAGCATTCAAAACTATAAACACTTAGCCTAATGCTATCGAAATGTATGATGATGTACCCCAAACTGATACCTCCCATTCCTTCAACACATCCCATAACTTCCTCTCTCTCCTTACAAAACCCCCCTCTGCCTGAAAACATGAGTTTTACATTGTACTCTTATGTTTAACAAATTCAGGTTCTGTTGGGCCAACTGGTAAAGTGTATTCCAGAGTCAAGGGGGCCTCTACTTAAATGGTCTTGTCACCATCCCCTAGATATTGAAATCCTTGGAACCTCTATCAAGACAGAATCAGCTTTTCAGTTGCCATGGTGCTGGGAAAACAAGTGGTATCTTAGGTATTATAACTAGACTTCAAACCAGCTAGGGCTTAAAATATCAATATCAATATCCTGACTGGCATCCAGAAGCAAAAAGGAATCCCTCACAGTTTGTCGGGCAATGGTATAATATACTCCCTACAGCCAACCTCACTAAGCAATTTGGCTGCCACATAATCTGCACCATTGTTACAGATAAAGAAAAGACATTTCTGACCACCAGAGCTACCTGGGTCGCCAGGACGAATTAGAGTTCTAAACTTGCCCCTACATTTAGGCCTTCTTCATTAAGGACAGTAAACCACCTGCAGTTGCAGGAGAAAGCAAACCAGCATCACTTTCATCTTATCTGGACTGAGTCTCAGACAGATAACTCTCAAATAAGTTCCTCTCTCAGCAGGACAATGGGAAAACAGATACCACATCTTCAAGGGCCAATGATATTCTCAGTTTTCTTAGAAGACCGAGATGCACATCAACAAAACATCACTGTCAAAAGTGGCACCTTCCTTGTAGTTTCAGCACAAGAATGTCACCAGTGACCAAGGATTGTATGGGCTGAAGAATTAATAACTATATTATCTCTATTCAAGGCAGTCCTAGAACAAAGACTCAGTGACAGGGCAACATGTGGTCCTTTCACTTCCAGTGCCTTCATGTTCTGCATATAAAAAAGGGAAAGAGAGAAAGCCAGCTCTCAATATTATCAATATGACATATCTTACAAGTTTAAAGTTTAAAAAAAAGTATTTGTCTGTCCCCCATCTTTGTTCAGTTCTGTGTAACCATTGCCTCTAATGCCGTTGACACAATGCTGTAGAACATCAGAACAATTAATCTTTTATTTTGATACAGAATTTGGTAGCATGTCAGGTGTACCGTGATTCAGGGGAAAGTGGTTATCTTCAGCGGGTAGACCCTGTAGTTCCTGTTGGGTCTCAATAAGTACTCTGACTCCCTGCTTAAAAAAAGTTATGATTTACTAAGTGTGGCAGAAGCGACCTCTGTTTTGCCAATTGAGGCACACCAGAGGCACCACATCCACATCTCTGCCACCACCTTGCCATCTCTCCCCAAAATTACTCTCCCTCCAAACAAAACCAAAGGTAGGGTATACCAAAGGGATAAACAGTGAGGTGGCAAAGTTTGCAGATGATACTAAACTGCTAAAGATAGTTAAGTCCAAAGCAGACTGTGAAGAACTTCAAAAAGATCTCACAAAACTAAGTGATTGGGCAACAAAATGGCAAATGAAATTTAATGTGGATAAATGTAAAGTAATGCACATTGGAAAAAATAACCCCAACTATACATACAATATGATGGGGGCTAATTTAGCTACAACAAGTCAGGAAAAAGATCTTGGTGTCATCGTGGATAGTTCTCTGAAAATGTCCACGCTGTGTGCAGAGGCGGTCAAAAAAGCAAACAGGATGTTAGGAATCATTAAAAAGGGGATAGAGAATAAGACTGAGAATATATTATTGCCCTTATATAAATCGATGGTACGCCCTCACCTCGAATACTGCGTTCAGATGTGGTCTCCTCATCTCAAAAAAGATATACTGGCACTAGAAAAGGTTCAGAAAAGGGCAACTAAAATGATTAAGGGTTTGGAACGGGTCCCATATGAGGAGAGATTAAAGAGGCTAGGACTCTTCATCTTGGAAAAGAGGAGACTAAGGGGGGATATGATAGAGGTATATAAAATCATGAGTGATGTGGAGAAAGTGGATAAGGAAAAGTTATTTACTTATTCCCATAATACAAGAACTAGGGGTCATCAAATGAAATTAATAGGCAGCAGGTTTAAAACAAATAAAAGGAAGTTCTTCTTCACGCAGCGCACAGTCAACTTGTGGAACTCCTTACCTGAGAAGGTTGTGAAGGCTAGGACTATAACAGAATTTAAAAGAGAACTGGATAAATTCATGGTGGTTAAGTCCATTAATGGCTATTAGCCAGGACGGGTAAGGAATGGTGTCCCTAGCCTCTATCTGTCAGAGGATGGAGATGGATGGCAGGAGAGAGGTCACTTGATCATTGCCTGTTAGGTTTACTCCCTCTGGGGCTCCTGGCATTGGCCACTGTCGGTAGACAGGATACTGGGCTAGATGGACCTTTGGTCTGACCCGGTACGGCCTTTCTTATGTTCTTATGTTCTTATGCTTATTGGTATGCTGTAGGGGCAAATATAGTCCCCAGCACCCACCTCAAGCAAAATGGGTGGGGACAGAAATCACCCATGGAATGTGAGGAATATTAAACAGCTGCTGCCTTGCATTAGCCCAAACATTTTCTGCTCACCTCTGTTTTTTGGGTGTGATTGGTCAGATGGCTGTTGGATTTATATAGTTGTAAGCAGAGTTGTACAGAAGATAGAAATTCTATTTCACAAAGGATTTTGAAATTTCAAAATTTGGCTTTGTTCCAAATAGGAATAAAAACCTAAAATTTTGAAATTCTTCAATAAGGAAAATGTTGTTTCAGGTTCATCAAAATGTTTCATTTTGACAAAATCATTTCATTTTTATTTTGATTTTTAAAATGTTGTAGTCTATTATAATTTATATTATAATACAAAATGTTAAAAATGTGAAATAAAAAAGTAATTTAGCACAAAACATTGGAATGTTTTATTCTGACAATGGTGAAATGGGACTTTCAATAGTCAGAACATTTTGTCTGGTTTCTTCCCAAATGAACACTTAGCAAAATTGAGCCACTTTTATGCAGCATTTTAATGTTAAGGAAAGTGTATATTCCGGTGCAGTATGATTTCATCAATTTTTCACCGCCAGCTCCAGTTATAAATTCAGTACTCTCACTCATCAAGTAGCCACAATAGCATCAGATAGCTTTGCTGGCACATATGTTTGCTGTACTCAGGGAGTATGGATTTAATGTGTGAGCTCCCCAGATTCTGATCCTGCTCCTTCCAGAAGAACCGCACTAGTAGCTGTTGTTTTTAAAGTATTCTGTGGGTGTGTGGGTAGGGCAAGATCTTGTTGTAGGCCTTGCAGAGACTGCACAAGTAGGTTGCAGGCTTCTTGTACAACCCCACCATCTTACATACCTGTTGAAGAGCTGATCCTAACAGCCATTCCAGTGAGCAAAGCCTGTTCTTCACCTTCTCCTCCCAGCAAGCAAATCACCTGAAAGAGGGTGAATGGAAGTGTTCGGCTAATGGCTAGTATAAATTGTGTACACCTTGTGAACAAGGAGTGGCCCTGTGGAAAGTTAGGCCACTGTACAGTCCCCTACTTAGAGCTTGTAACTAAATGCTACAATCTAGCCCTAAAGATATCCAATCTTCTGTTGGATTGCACCTCACTTTTCCAATGTCATAGTATTTCGCCTCTGGTAAAAGGAAAAGATGGGCTTAATAATAAAGCACTCAGACAGCCTGAATGACAATTAAGCTTAGTGGGTGTCAAGTAACAGAGGCTCTTCAGCTTGATACATATGGGGCCAGGTTTCAGATGAATAGCTCTCTGAGCTATCAGCACATAGTCTCTTCTTTTTAACATACCTTGCAGTGCGACAGCTGTGATCCATGCATATTGAGAATGAAAAAGGCCATTCAGCCCACTGAGGCTCATCCCACCCTAGTACATTATTTTCCCAGGACATACCCAATCATTTCTTGAATGACCCTAGTGTTTTTGTCTTCACAACTTTGCCCTGTGGCGACACCACACATTTATTATTCTGCAAATGAAAAAAAGTGTTTTCGCAACGTCTTACCTGATTTTACATTTTTTTTCTGCTTCCTATTATGCTGGCAGCTCAGTCATCTGTAGCATGTTGAACATAGTGACTTCAGTTAGAATTTTCAAAGTGGCATCACATTTTCATCACTATTAACTCTGTTTTCCTTGATAATGTAGGTTTTGGGTTATTTAATCTGTTTTTGAATCCAGCCAATTTACCGTTGTACTCTAAGGGTTACAACAACAGATCATGTTAAAAATAAAAAGGAAAAGAAAAAGAAACTAGAAAAGTGAAGTTACACACATAGGGCTAAGTTTTGTTCTCAGTTGTTCAAATGGCATCCTTTATCATCTACAGTGCAGGAGTGCCATTAATACATTTAAGAGCAGAATTTGGTTCATCAGCTCTGTATTTTAAAACAATCAACATTTAAATTCCAGGCAAGCTACTGACAAGGTATTCATAATTTTTCTGTTTTATTACACTTATGACAGCCCAATTTTTGTTTGTTACTTTGGAATTAAAGATTATTTGTATTTATTATCAAATGGTGATCTTATTGCAAGAGGCTTGTTTGCCAAGTTTGATGATTCAGATGCAACACATATTAAAAACCAAGCTGCTTTTTGGCTAAAGGCCTAATGGCATTTTCAGTTTATCAGTTTCAGAGGATTAAAGATCTACTGAAACTAATGTGGTTAATCTTCAAAAGTCCCTTTGTTACTTAAGAAATTTTTAGTGCCCTTTCACTTATTTTGGTTTCCAATAACAAATGGGGATGATACACACTCAGGATTTGAATGCAAATGCAAAGAAATACCACTGAATAGTTTTATCTATCTGGACTTGTAATGCTAGTCTCATGCTATCAAACAGGTCTCTTAATAGAAAAAAATAATTAAATTACTTTAGAATAATAGGTGACCCCAATTATTTTTATTTCATAATTATGCTAGGGTTCTTCATGTCACTAATAATTAGCTTATGTCAGTATTTCTGTTTTCAGGGTCCATAAATACTCACTCTGGGATGCAAAAAAGTTCTAAACTAACAATGAACAAAAACTGAGAAAATAAAAAAGTTCAAGTGATTTCACAGCTAATAGATTGCAAAACAATAAGTTATTTTTAACTTTTTCTTCTCTCCTTACCTATACATAACAGTTCGATTTTTGTAAGTTGTATAAATTCTTGCAACTTTGATGAACAAAAAATACAATTGCAGTAAATCACAGCAAATTTGGCTATTAGACCAGATTGACTTTGACTTAAAACCAGGAAAATCTGTTCATTTGATCAGAATAAATATTATTTTAACTTGTATTAAATGAATAAATAAAATGAATAAATAAAATATTATGTTAGTGCCCTTTATTCTTTTTTGCCACAATCCAGCAAAGAATTTAAGGACATATGCTAGACCTCAACATTTTAATCCAGAGAATCTTCTTTCAAAAACAGAGAAGTCAAGTCTTTATAGGCTTGAGATATTTCTAAGATGAAAGGCAACCAGAACCATTGTTGCCCCATTGTAAAATAAAATAAAATAAAAAATCTTTTGAGGCAATATTTATACACCATAAAGGGACAGTAGAGAAAACACAATGAAGACCTTAAATAGACTGGTGTACTTAGTGGTCCTAAACTCTGACAGAAGAAACCAACTTGCCATAGTTTAGAACCTGATTCTGAGTTGCTATGTGCTCTCCTCTCCTGTTGACTTCATTGAGGCCAACAATTTCCTGTGATAGGATAATTAGGATCTTCGGCCTGTCTTTGAGGAATCTGTCTCCAGAATCTGTCTCTAGTTGGCAGACATAGAAAGGAGAGGGGTTCTAAAAGTATCAGGTTTCCCCGAGAAACAACAAGGAGTCTGGTGGCACCTTAAAGACTAACAGATTTATTTGGGCATAAGCTTTCGTGGGTAAAAACCTCACTTCTTCGGATGCATAGAGTGAAAGTTACAGATGCAGGCATTATATACTGACAAATGGAGAGCAGGGAGTTACTTCGCAAGTGGAGAACCAGTGTTGACAGGGCCAATTCAATCAGGGTGGATGTAGTCCACTCCCAATAATAGATGAGGAATGTCAATTCCGGGAGAGGAAAAGCTGCTTCTGTAATGAGCCAGCCACTCCCAGTCCCTATTCAAGCCCAGATTAATGGTGTTGAATTTGCAAATGAATTTTAGTTCTGCTGTTTCTCTTGGAAGTCTGTTTCTGAAGTTTTTTTGTTCAATGATAGTGACTTTTAAATCTGTAATAGAATGACCAGGGAGATTGAAGTGTTCACTTACTGGCTTATGTATGTTACCATTCCTGATGTCCGATTTGTGTCCATTTATTCTTTTGCGGCGAGGCTGTCCGGTTTGGCCAATGTACATGGCAGAGGGGAATTGCTGGCACATGATGGCATATATAACATTAGTGGATGTGCAGGTGAATGAGCCCTTGATGGTGTGGCTGATGTGGTTGGGTCCTCTGATTGTGTCGCCAGAGTAGATATGGGGACAGAGTAGGCAATGTGGTTTGCTACAGGGATTGGTTCCTGGGTTGGTGTTTCTGTGGTGTGGTATGTAGTTGCTGGTGAGTATTTGCTTCAGGTTTGGGGGTTGTCTGTAAGCGAGGACTGGCCTGCCTCCCAGGGTCTGTGAGAGTGAGGGATCATTTTCCAGGATAGGTGGTAGATCGTGGATAATGCGCTGGAGAGGTTTTAGCTGGAGGCTGTATGTGATGGCCAGTGGTGTTCTGTTATTGTCCTTGTTGGGCCTGTCCTGTAGTAGGTGATTTCTGGGTACCCGTCTTGCTCCCTACACCACATAAGGTCTAATCAAGTGGCCTATGATAGACTATCATAGGCCAATTTCTTCTCAATTGTTTGATGATAGGAGAACAAACACTGTCAACAGAGCAGGAGGTTTTGGTTTTAGCTAGATTTTCCAATTCATCTGACTTCTCAACATCATAATTTCTGTCTTGTCTAGATTTAGCTTCAGTTACGTGCATCTCATCCTGGTGTTAATCTTAACTAGGCAGTGGGAGATGTTGTTATTTTCATTTGATGAGAAGGAGACATAAAGTTGTTTGTAGTTAGTGTATTTCTGTCATTCGAGTCATTGATATAGCTTGATCTCCTCTAAAAACTGTATCTATATGGGAATTATGGAACCTACCTATAAGGAAGTTTCTTCATCCTACCTTGTATTTGTCAATGCTGAATTTAATCTGCTAATTAATTAGTTTTGTTAGGTCTCTCTGAAGTGCCTCAGTCTTCTCTAGTCTAAATAAACTAACATGATTTTGTGACATCTGCAAATTTTGCTATAACACTGTTTACTCTTTTCTCCAATCATTAATTAATGTGTTAAACAGAGGTCCTAAAATGGAAGTTTAGAGTGCCACACCATTGCCAACCCTTACTGTACTGAAACTGACCATTTATCCCTCTCTTTGTTTTCTCTTAGCCAGGTCCTAATCCAGGAGAGAGCTTGGCCTCATATCGGGATTGTGGCTTCCCAGCCCCAAATATATTGGTGTCGGGGTGTTTCTGTTGTGCTTTCTGTCTTTTCCATCCAGAGGAAGTCACAGAGATAGGATCTTTATATATTATTTTTCTTGGTAAGTGAGGTAAGACTTTATGGTAGACCTGAGATAGAGAAGGAATTTATAGTTGATGCCTGTCTTTTTGGTGGACTGTGCCTGTGTGTGTGTGTCCGTTCAAAGATGGAAACTGAAAGGTATAATGTCAGGAGATGTTGGAGGCCCTTTCTTGCCAAGTACTCCCTACCTTTTGATGACAGTGGACAGAAGAAAAAAGAAAAACTCTCTAAAGAACCACTACATATCTGTGAAAGTGTTTTGCAGTATAGAGTGTGAGCAGTGGAACAGTTATACAAAAGTGTGGATCCCTCCTTTGCAAGCTACCACTTTACAAAAAACAGAAAGAGAAAACTCTTTGGGCAGGTGGCTCTTTAAATCTCTTACTTATTCTTAAGTTTCTTCACAAATGGACAGAGAAGTCACTATTTACCCACAGTTATCAGTTCCCTCCCGTTAATCTAAGTAAAAAGAAACTATAACATGTCCCCCTCTCGCCCTAATAATTAGAAAGACTCATCAAAACTTTTTTGTAGAAATTGGGTTCTGGTTAGAGACAAACCACATAATTGGAATTTTCATGTACTTTACATGAGAGACCATAGACACTGCTCTCTCATTGGAATAATGACTATTTGGTATGCTATAACCAGAGAGTTTAAAGACTGGCTTGGGCAATTAGGCCAACTCAGAGGAGCTGCTCATGCAATTAGAAGCTGGGTGAGGAGAGGCGATAGATGGTAACAACAGGAGGAAGCCTCAATGACAATACATTCTGAGTCATCTTTCTGAAATCAGTGCATAGGCATGTAAACCCTATGATGTCTGAGGCATGATTCCATGAAGACTTCAAAGTCACATGTATACTTTTGAGGCTCGGGAACAACACTGGGCATGAGCAAATTATAATAGCACATACTGCATAAGGAGCTTAAATGTTCTCGTTAGTTGATTGACCTACAATGATAAACAAAGCTCGAGCTCTTTTTTAACATTAATAGGAAAGTGAATATGTATTTCCTTCACTCTTCCATGTTAAACATATGACTGTAGTTCACATAATTTTTGTCCTTGCTAGAGCTGGATTCAGGCAAAAAACATTTTATTGGGGGCCTATTGTCATACATAGGAAACATAAATATGCATTGTTTTTGCGGCTGCCATTACAATAAAGATGAATGCATTTTGTTGGCTTTGCTGATGTTGTCAGGCAAAGATGAGTATTATCTTATCATTTTTATTTTGCTTAAGAAAATCCTGCTCCAAGGTGAAGCCAGGGTCAAGGCCAGACAAAGATTTCATATGGAAAAGTTAGATAAATAAATGCTAACCACACAGCTGTTTATTGATGTTAGGAAATGTAATTAGAGAGAAGTGTTCAGTGTGTTAAGGAAAACAACTACACGTACATCTTGTTGATTCTCTTTTTAACATAGTACTCTCATTAGGCGCATTGAAGAGGTTCTCCAGTATTTGGAATTGTACTGTAAAGCATTCCTGCTCTGTAGCGAGCTCATGTGTCTGCCCTTCGCTCACGAACAGCACTTAAAAGACTGGGTACATTGTGTCTGATACAGCAACCTTATTATGTGATTGAGAAAAAAGGAAAACAGTTAATATTGTGTTCAAAGGAAAATGATGTCCTCCCTGCTGAGCTTAGCAGTCAGAACGTTTATGTTCTGGGTCTGATCCTGCAGCCTTTTTCACTTAAGTAGCCCCATTGACTACATAAGGACTATTACTGTGAGTAAAATTGAATATTAGAGTTGGCACAACTGGACCCACAGAAACTGACATCCCCGCCTCAACATGTGTATTTCAGAGAAAGTTTGTCACATGCGTAGCAAACTTTAGATCCAGAGTTGGATCCAAATTTTCCCAATTTAGGGTGTGTGTATCTGGGATTTTAGTAGAGTTCATTGTAGAAGAGGGCTAGCCATGAAGTCCTGATCTGGATTTGAATTTACCTGAAAATGTGGGGGTGCTGGAATCCAGGGCTTTACTTTAAGGCCCTATAATTTCACAACAGTGGTTTAGACTCTAGGATACAGGTGGGGGGCTCCTGGTGCAGTCAGTGCATGTGTCTGGAAAGTCACCTTTGCATTCCTTTGATCCTGCACCCCTGCTACTCCCCATGCTGATAACAGCTCCAAGGGGCAATTGTGTCAGCCAAGAATCACTGGGGTGCTTAAGCCATATCCTTTCTCCCTAGAGAGCCCCATATGTAGCCCAGCACATCCAATTGGCCCTACACTGGAGTGACATTCCTGTGACAGGTTAGCTGACTTTAGGGGAGCTTTGTTCCAGCAGAGGGAGTGAAAAACAGCCCTAATGCACTGGAGGACCTGGCCCCATGTTTTTAAGTCACAATTTCTAAGTGGCCATAGCCATCTTATTAAACCCACATGACTCAGCTAATATTAGAAGCTTCATATGTCAGATAGTAGAGGAGTTTAAAAGATAGTGTAATACTCTTTAATAATTATATAACTAACATTATGATTAAAGAAATGAAGATTTTATTTTATATTAAAATTTACATTTCTCCTTATGATTGTTAAATGAAGATGGAAACAAGTTTATGGTAGAGCCCTGAGCAGGACAATTCTTTAATCCCACTCCCACTGCTCCTGCTATTATGGCAGCAGATCCTGCTGGGCTCTAGTTTATGCAGAGCTTCCTTAACTGCAGTGTCACAAATGATGTCACTTTCTTAGTAACTTAGTTTCTTATGTAGAAAGCTGGGAAACTCCAGCTGTAACCAAAACTTTATTTCCAATTATGGTTCTGAATTTATTCTCACGTATGTGTGTTCTTTACACTTTAACTTTCCAAATGTCTGCTCTGAGCAAAATGAATGCAGTTTCCTTTAAAATAAATAAATAAATAAATGCTACTGGAATGCATTTAATGGTATTTATAGCTTCATTATGGCAATCACTGTTGGCTATTTAATTTTCATTTATGTAAACATTCTGCACATAAATGTTTCAGTAATTCCATGAGAAATAAACCAACTGCATTCCAGCAGTAACCAAACCAGGTACTGTATCTTGATAGTATCATTTCAACCATTATTAATAGCATCTTTTAGAGTATAAGAAATCAGCCTGTAGTCTGTGATGTCATAAATTGGATGCACTCCATGCTTTAGAAAAATTAATATTGAATAACAAATTACAACAGTTAATTGACTGTGAGTGGATGTGCAGTATGTTATAATAAAGCTAGAATTGTGGCAATATGGACCTCATCCTGCAAGTTGTTCTGTGTGGGTGAACATCTGTGCCTGCACAGAGCCCCTTTGACTTCAGTTGGGCTCCATACAGGCACAGAGGTCTGCCCATGTGGAAAAATTACAGGATAGGGACCTAGGAGGCAAATTTTCAACTAGTGTAAGCTCTCCTGGCTCCACTGAAGTAAATGGAGCTGCTAGTATATTTTTAGAAAACAATCCTTTAATGGAAGTACATGGAATGAACAACTCATTTTGAAGTTGTTCTTGTTTTCCCACCCCTAATCTTTATAATTTACAAAAGTTTTTCACATTCATGTGAAACAAGCACAATGGATTCATGCAATTTGTTTTTAAAATGATCTTTTAAAAACCATGTTTCCATTTATTTTTAACAAGGCCAAAATTCAGTTTCGACCAGCCAAATGAAACAAGTCCATCACATTGGATACAAGGACAAATGGTCAAGAGGAATGTTCTGCTTGGTTTCATATATTTCCCACCAGATACCTCTTACTCTCATAATCAGCGCTGTTCACACTCAGACTGCAAAGTAGCAATTCACTTACCTGGGAAAAATCAAAAGATACATTCTACAAATAAATATACACTCTCTACAATGATATCTATTTCAGTATTCTTTTAGAGCCTACTCCTGCAAGGAGAGCTTGTCAGAAGTTTTTAGGCAGAAGGTTTCAGAATGCAATATATTTTGTGAAAATATATTGATTTTGACAACAACAATTCAAAAGAAAAATTGAAAAAACATATAAGGTTGAAATGTTCCATTTTGCCCTTTTTGGAATGGAACATTTTGATTTTCCATTCTGAAATATCTTTTGAAGCTAGTCTGCATGTCAAGTTACTGTGCAGCAAGCCAGGGTGTAAATCTATAGCACTCCAGCTTGCCACACAGTAGATATTGCTACGGAAAATGAAAATCTTGGATTCATAGAATCATAGAGGATTAGGGTTGGAAGAGACATCAGAAGGTCATCTAGTCCAACTCCCTGCTCAAAGCAGGACCAACCCCAACTAAATCATTCCAGCCAGGGCTCGTCAAGCCTCTCAAATCCCCCCTCACTCTTCTCTTCTGCAGACTAAATAAGCTCAATTCCCTCAGCATCTCCTCATAACTCATGTGCCCCACTCCGCTAATAATTTGTGTTGTCTTCCGCTGGACTCTCTCCAATTTGTCCACATCTTTTCTGTAACTGGGGGCCCAAAACTGGACGCAATACTCCAGATGTGGCCTCATCAGTGCAGAATAGAGGGGAATAATCACTTCCCAATGCTCCTACTAATGCAGCCCAATATGCAGTTAGCCTTCTTGGCAACAAGGGCACACTGTTGATTCATATCCAGCTTCTCGTCCACTGTAATGCCCAGGTCCTTTGCTGCAGAACAGCCGCTTAGCCAGTCACTCCGCAACCTGTAGCAGTGCATGGGATTCTTCCGTCCTAAGTGCAGGACTCTGCACTTGTCCTTGTTGAACCTCATCAATTTCTTTTGGCCCAATTCTCCAATTTGTCTAGGCCACTCTGGACTCTATCCCTGCCTACCAGCATATCTACCTCTCCCCCCAGCTTAGTGTCATCCGCGAACTTGCTGAGGGTGCAATCCATCCCATTATCCAGTTCATTAATGAAGATGTTGAACAAAACTGGCCTCAGGACCAACCCCTGGAGCACTCTGCTTGATACCACTTGATTCACACCCTGGTTTGCCATAACTTGTCACAAGACATGCCCTTTCTTTCATTTTTAATATCATATTATATAATATAAAATTTTGTTGTTCAGTTTTTTTATATTTTGAATATTCAAAATTGTGGATTTCCCTGTTAAATGAAAAATCTGATTTGCACCCAACCCTGCCCACAGGATATTGAGTTTAGTCAGTGCTTATTGACTTTGGTAGGAATCAGGTCGCTCACCACCATGTGAGGCTGCTCATCTCCTTGTAGGATTGGGTTTTTGTTTTTGATCTTTGTAGCTCTGAATTTCTCTTTGCCAAAAATATATTGTTATGAAAAATTAATGTAATGTCCATTAGTTTTTATATGCTCCATGAAATGATTCACATGTATTTATTTGACAAAGTTCAATGTACAACTCCTGAAACTTGGTAAAAGAGAGAATCAAATCAAGCACTGGATTACTGGATTCTGAGATATCACAGGCCAGATGCTTAACACCAGATTCTGCTCTTATTCACAGTGGTGTAAATTCCACTGATGCCAACAAAATGAGAACAGCATCTGGAACTGTGAATAAAGGATCTGATCCCAACTTTAATGAGGATTTTGCCCAAATAAAGGCGGAATGATCAAACTCCAAAAAGTTTGGAAATGGTGCCATGTCATTCAATGGGATTTTTGTTGGTATTAGGATGGGAGGTATAGTTACTGATTCTGCAGTGGTAACTGTCAACCCCTAGAGAGTCATGTGTTCATTCATTCTGAAGCACCCAAATGTTTCCCAACTAGCACACTCAGGCCTTGGCTACACTTGCAGCTGTACAGCGCTGTGAGGTAAACCTGTCTTCGTACAGCTGAGTAGGGAAAAGCGCTGCAGTCTGTCCATACTGACAGCTTCCAGCGCAGTGGCGTGGCCACACTTGCAACATTTGCAGCTGTGTTGGGAGCGGTGCATTATGGGCAGCTATGCCAGCATTCATGTGGCTGAAACGTGCTTTTCAAAACGGGGGTGCGGTGGGGTGGATTGTGACAGGCAGTGTGTGTGTGTGTGTGGGGGGGGGGAGTGCTTTTTGGAGCATGTCAGCTCTCTATTTTGCAAGTTCCGAACTCCCGGCCCCCTGCTCATTCATTTACTCACTCAAAGCAAGCTGCAAACTGTTTGCTTTTCTCTGTGGTACAGGCTTTGAAACTGGCACTTCTGCATTCCTGCAGCCGGTCACAACAATGGAGAGGATTGGCCACTTGACAAGGTGATTAGTACAGCGCTGCAAGCGTTTACACTCACACCCGTGAGTCGTAGCCACTCCGCTGCAGCTGTTATTCCTCTCGGGGAGGTGGAGTACCTGCAGCGGTGTACTCAGGGAGATACAGCGCTGTAAATGCCCTGCCAGTGTGGACGGGGAGTGAGTTACATCGCTGGGGGAGGCTTTACAGCACTGTAACTCGCAAGTGTAGCCAAGTAATGTTTCAAGACATAAACTGACTCTTGAACTTTGGATAAGCCTTATTTCATTCCATTCAGGATTAAAATAAAGGATATTCAAGAATGTCTGCAATATTTCCTAGCATTCATTTCCACTATCACAATCATAACTAAAAATAATTAATATTAAAAAGTATTGTTTGAGTCTTAAAGACTTCTTTAACAAAAACACTCATGATACTGTTGTTGAAAAATAAAGTAGAGCTTTCAGTTTGGCTTTTAATTATCAGAACTAGTGTCTGTTTCTGGTAAAATCAACATTTTTTAAAAATAATAAAATCCTGTCTAAATTAAATGAAAAAAATTGCTACAAACGGATGGAAACCAAAAAGAATTTTAAAGTAATTATGCTGAGTCTAATTATACCTGATCTGTAATCTAAGCTATATTTTAATTGCTGACTCTTCTTTTGCCTCTAAAATAATTCTTTTCATGATGAAATATAGCCTAATAGTGCTAAAGAAGTCTCATCCATTAACTGTGAATAGCAGCTAATGTCTCTTTTTGTGTGTGTATTTCTTTCAATCACATCATGCTGGGTTCCATCAACAAAATAATTATTTCATTCAAAGAACATCTGTACCATTTAACTGCAACTCCAAAAAGCACATTTCAAACTGAGTGAAATATAAGAAACTCAACAAGGTGCTTTATTATTACTATCCAGGTTATACTGTCAGGGATACTATACTATTCAAAACCCATTAAGTAGCAGTGGGCCTTCCCTATACATATGTCAGTCACACTTCACGGTCTCTATATTATATATAAACACATACAATTATATAGTTACACAGATTATATTATATATGGAGGGAGGTGGTAAGTACAGAGTGTTTTTGGCATGATTAATGCTACCTTGAATAGTTGTTTATCCTTAGTTGCTATGAGTGATAGAAGCCTTACATAATACATAAATTATATACCCACAGAGACACAAAAATTATGCAGTGGCAGATTAATTTTAACAAGGACTTAAATATGCCAGTTTAAATGTAACCCAAAAATTCAGTACCTACATTGGTATTCTTTAGAATGTGTGCTTCTTTAGAATCCAACTGTACGAATCTGAGAGAAATAGAAAAATATAATAAATATAAAAATACAAGTATTTGTACAGAGAGTACTTTTAGAAACTACTATAAATCATCTATACCAGCTCATATATAAACCCTAATGTTTAATATTAAGATTTAAAACTTTTGTTGTCTGATGAGGCTAGTTAACAAGAATCCCCTATAGCATGAAACACTCATTTTTTTGTCATGGTAGTTGACAAAACATTGGACATGAAACCTGTCACTGGCCCAGGACTGAATATCCCATCTCACAACTCAGACAAGTGGAATTTGATGGGAGATGTTTGTTATACTGTCTGGAGTGGCTCATGATGGTGAGTGCCAACCTCAGGGAAGACTGTCAAAAAGCAGGGCAGACATTCCAAATCGGTTGTATGTTCTATAATAAGATTTCACCAACCCAGTAAAAAGTGTGAACTCCTAAAGCACTATAACAATCTTACTGTGGAGTCACAGAAAATCCCCTTGGACATTCCTGTCTATCTTGCCACCCACACAAATTAGACTATGTGATAGATAGTCACTTTACACCAAAAATCACAACAATATTCAAGTGACTCCCAGTCCCAAAGGGCCAGTCACTTACACTAGGTCAGTTGTACTCAGCTCTCAAACCAAGGAGCATGCCTGTAGCCAATCTTGTCACAAACTAACTAAAGATGTATTAACTAAGAAAAGAAATGAGTAATTTACAAAGTTAAAACAGGAAACATACACACACAAATGAGTTACAGTCTTAGTTTAAAAAAAATATAAGCTTCTATAACAGGGATCGGCAACCTTTGGCCCGCGGCCAGCCAGGGCCGGGCTGGTTTGTTTACCTGCTGCATCCGCAGGTTCAGCCGATCGCGGCTCGCACTGGCCGCGGTTCGCCGCTCCAGGCCAATGGGGGCTGCGGGAAGATGATGGGATGAATTCATGTGTAGGTCTCTCCTTCATGGATGGAATAAGGAATACAATCAACAAGGTCTTTGTACTTTGATTCTACACAATGCCTCATTTGCCTTTAATGGACCATCTTGTGTGCAGGACAAGAACTTTACCTTAATTAATGCTTCTTTTCCTGTTTGGTGAATTACACAATTATAGAGGTTTACAATACAAATACTGAAGATAACTTTATACCATGGGATATAATTGTTGTAATTAATACATGCAGCATCCTACAGGCATTTTACAAAGTCTAAACACTAAATACATTCTTATAACACTAATATCTGTTTTAATTATACTAACCCACAGGTTAGCCAAAATGGTTTCCAGTTATGCATTTGTCAGTGTTCAGTGAAGCTCAGGGCCTTGGCATGAGTTGGCACCTGCTCTGTCAGCATCACAATGTTCCATTTAGAGTAAGGAAGAAAAATTGTTGCTGGCTGGTAATTTAAAAAATAATATTATAACAATGTGAAACGTTCTCAGAAGTTTGAGATTCTTGAAGTATGTCTGCTGGCTTAGTGGGCAGAATTCATATAAGGCTGTCAATGGTGCATGATCAATACAAATCGTACTCAATTTACCAAAGGGGTAGCACCATCAAACCTGTGTTATAAATACAGTATACAGTGTAAATATCATCCACTAAGTTTTAGGGTATGTCAATAGAGCAAAAAATATGCATGGGCTAGTCTAGGCAAGCTAGTTTGAATCCAGCTAGTGTGGGTAACAATAACAGTGAAAACAGCACAGTGTGCATACTACAACTCCAGCATGGACCCTGGATATGTACTCAGTTTACTAGCCCACTCTGAAGTGCTAGATGGATTCAAACTTGCTTGGCTAGGCTAGCCCATGCATTTCTTTTGCTTGCTTGTTTTGGTTAGATGCTTTTATTTCATGGCTTTGCAAGAAAGTGCAGGTATCACAATTTTGTACATGATGGATTGGATTAAAAATTAATGGGAGTTGGGTGCCTAGTTCCTCTTAATACTTGACTATCCTTATCCTACGTTACCAAGGTGTCCCATGTATAGGAATGCTCGAAACTTGTCAAAGCATACTAATTGAGCAATAGGCCTAGTTCTTTGAAGTCTATAGAGCTACATTCATTTATACCTGGTTAGGACTTGTCCCAACATATCTAGAGAGAAAAGGATGAATACACACATTTGAGAGAAGCTCAAGCTTCCAATATTCCAATTCATCCTATGATTCAAACTCCAAGGCTTAGGCCTGTAGTTAGAAACCCATTGTCCCCTCCAGAATTTACCCAAGGACAGAGTAAATTAGGAATAAAATGATCAGGTAATTTTGTGCATACAGGGAACTTTAGTAAAATCATATAAACAAACTTTTTATATTTAAAGTAGCCCTTTTGATTTATTCATAAATTGTGCTAATATCATGACATTCATGTCCTTTCATGCTGCTGGGTTTGTTGCCAGTGAACTTTTCAACGGAAAATACCCCAAAATATGGGAGTTTGACTCTTACCAGATTGCTTAGCTTTGTTCACATATTGATATAGTGTCAGTTCTGAAATCCTGCCAGGCTAAAATAAGCATCCTACTTGGTTGGCTTGGAAAATCTGGTCTCTCTATCTTCACTGCCTACCAGGTCTAGGACTTATGTAGCTTTTGGCTGAGCATAAATGCAGCTTCTCACCAAATATATATATGAACATATATATCCAAATTCAATAGAACTTGTTGGCTAATGATATAAGAAGATTTATAAAAATCTGCTTCAGATCCTTTTCCTTAGTCGCAGGCAGACTGTTTTCACATATGCTTGTTTAATATGTTTTCTCCATTCTCCACTGGACCTTTAAGTATGTGTCCCTCTCTCCTGGTGATTCAAAGGAGAAATAAGGATCCATGTGGCCTATAGATATAAGTATTTGCTAAGTGAAGAATAGGTATAAATTAAGGCAGTAATGCAATGAGCTTACCAACCTCAAGACCTATTAAATATTCAGCTTAGCCAAAGAAGGTCTCAGGCCCAAAGAAAGATTTGACATAAGCAACTATCCAGTAAATAATCCTAAATCATGAGGCATCATAAGATAGTGGTAACCTGATATCACAAGACATCATAAAATAGAATGCTGTATGACATGTGTGTTAAAACTGCTGATATTTAGAAAATATATGCTGCAATGTACCAGATAAAGCTAGTTAGAGTATTTTTAGGGATTTTGCAGACATAGGGTTTCAGTGTGCTAACCATAAGTTGTCATGATGACTGAGTAATGTAAATGTTAATGAGCATAAGAGGAACTAATGAGTTAGCCTATGGAAAGTGGGGCACCCCAAATTAGTGGGATGTGACAAACCTCAGAGTTTATAATGGAAATTCTTAAATAATAAACATAATTAATACACAATCAACAGATAAGGCAACCTTAATACCTACATTTGCCACCCTACCCATTTGCATTAATCATATATATTTTTTTGGTAACTTGGAAATCATCCAAGGCAGAATTTTTGTTAAGAAAACAGTCAACTGTCTACACATCTACATTGGTGCTGTTTAGCAAGTGGATCATAAATCCATTTTCTGTCAACTTTAAGGTCAAAGTTAAAGTTCTAGAACTCAGATCTTGGTTTTACAATCTCACTGCACTGCAGCCGTAACAACAAGTTCATACAGTTTGTAGTATTCTTATTAAGAACTCTCAGATAATCATAAGCCTCAGTTTTTCTGTCAATACTTTCCCATGATTTTTTATTCAGTTTTACAAACACTAGTTCAAAGGACATGGACAAATATTTCTGAAAGAAAAGAAAAAGAATTTGCAAGATACTTATAGGAATCCCCTGCTTTCAGAACTGAGGCCATTCCAGATAATATCTATTTCGTGTCCTCATTATACAGACACTTTAAAATATGGAATAAATAAACAGGGCAGGTCTTCACTACGGGGGGAGGGGAGGTCAATTTAAGATACGCAAATTCAGCTACGCGAATAGCGTAGCTGAATTCGACGTATCACAGCCGACTTACCCCGCTGTAGGGACGGCGGCAAAATCGACCTCTGCGGCTTCCTGTCGATGGCGCTTACTCCAACCTCCACTGGTGGAGTAAGAGCGTCGATTCGGGGATCGATTGTCGCGTCCCGTTCGGACGCGATAAATCGATCTCCGAGAGGTCGATTTCTACCCGCCGATTCAGGCGGGTAGTGTAGACCTAGCCATACAGTAAGACTACTGGTTAAACAAATTATAAGATATTTCAAGTGGCAACCGTTTTTTAAATAAGTTCTGAAAAGTGACCTTATTTTAAGAACAAGGATATTTCATATATTTATACATTCTAAAATAGATTTTATAGATCTGAAATTAAGCACAGATATTTTCTTTCACTTACTCTACTAAGGTAAATATTTTAGCATATGAACATTTCAGACACGTATAGGGCTAGGACCTCAGTGGGTAAAAATCAGCATAGCACCAATGAACTAAGTGGCGCTACATCAATTTTGACCAGCTGCGGAGTTGGCCCTTTGGCTCCAATTTGGCAAGCTGAATTGCTAGCACATACCCCTGAACGTCTGTGAGGCTCCAGTGATCCCAGAGGGTCTCTGCACAAGCACAAACATTTATACAGTTGCAGAATTGCCACCTTCCTTTGCCTAGTCTACAGTGTCATCTCTTGAAGCTTAAAGAATTTGGGGAAATAGGAGGAGGATTATAAAAGGACAAGGATACTCTGTGAAATATTTCCAATTAAATTTTAAACCTTCAAAATGTGAGGTCCATGCATTTGGATACAATTTTGTGTTTTGGAAGAAGTGGTATAATCTTATGAAAAATATTATTTTTGGTTTTTTTTGCATAGAACGGATCAATTTTGAGTGACAACGAATCCTTTTCATTAAAAAAACATTCTGTGTTCCCCCATTCTTGCTATTAAACCAACACTGTGGTTTTGACATCTTAATATTTATGACTATACACAATACAGCTCCATTTTATTTTTCTGATCACTTAGTTCCTTGCCTACATGGGTGAGTCATTTGTTGGGTATCTACAGAGCTTTGATCTCTTCCTACTTTCTGGATTTCTGTTTGTATCTTATTTCTAAACATACACAGAGTGGTCTTGAGCCTGCACTATTTAAGTGGATGAGAGTTATACCAATGGCAACTGGATCAGGTCTTACATGAATTTCTTTGGGAACTTTTGTGTTTCTCTCCTATGGGGTTTGCTACAGTTTCTCTTTAGGCTGTTGGTCTCCATATAGAGTTTTAAAGCATATTACTGTGTGTAGTATGTGCCAACCTAGCTAAAGCTGCGCCAATATTTCCATAATAAAATCTCATTTCCAACAGTCCCAACTTCACATTCAGCTGTAAAAATGTGCACTAGGCTAAAACTGGATGTTCAGAGGTTTCAGTATGAAAGTAATACAAATAATATACTTGACTATTTTTGAATTATAACTTTAAAAAGTAGTAGTTTAAGTCCCCCCTTCCCAGGGCCAGCCCTAGACCAAATGGTGCCCCAGGCGAGGAGTGTCTTCAGAGTCCCAGCTCCATTTGGTAGGGTGGGGGTCTGGGTGCAGCTGGTTGGTCTCAGTGAGGGGGTCTGGGTGCAGGGGGCTTGTCAGGATTGTCCGGGTGCATAGGGGCCAGGGCTTATTGGGATGCGGGGAGGCTCAGAAGGGGTGGTGGTCTCAGAGCAGGGGTCCAGATGCAGGGGGCGAGGCTCTGTGGGGGGGTTGTCAGGGTGCAGGGGTCAGGAGTCTGGATTCAGGGGTTTGGGGCTCAGTGGGGTTCCAGATTCAGAGGGGTGGGACTCAGCAGGGAGGGCTCAGGGGGCTGTTGGGTTCAGAGAGTTCAGTGGTGGGTTCTGGTGCAGTATGGGTGAGGCTTAGCGGAGGGGGAGGGAGGTCTGGGTATGGGAAAGTCTGAATGCACGGGGATTGGACAGATGGGTAGCAGCTATCCATACAGTGACCCTTCCCCCTGCAGCTGAGGTGCGATGGGGACAGGAAGTGGTGGGGAGGATGTGGAGCCGAGGGAGGTTTCTAGAGGTGGGTCTGACCTGGTCCCAGCTGCTCCATGCAGGGGAAGTGCACTCTTTCCACATCCCCAAGCCAGTCAGGACTACCAGCTGAAACTGATGCAGGGAAGGAGGCACCATTTGGGGCGTCTCCAGCCCCAGGTGGGGCAGGGGAGGGCCGGGTGGGGTCCAGGTGCAGAGAGGCTCTAATGAAGTGGGTAAGGCTTGGCGGGGTGGAGGTTTGGGTATGGGGGGGTCAGTGGGGGGTTCAGGTATGGGGGATTTGGCTTGTTGGGGGGGCTGCATATTGGGGGGGCTGGATACACAAGGATTTGGCAGATGGGGGTGGGTCTGATCCAGCCTGGCCCTTGGTGGGTCTGATCCAGCACCAGCTGGTGTATCCCCAGCCCCTCCCAGTGATTTACCTCTCCACTGGCTGCTCCAGGTGCCAGAAACGATGTGTCCGTGCTGCTGTGGAGAGCATTTGCCTGCTCTTGTGGCTTCCCTTTGCTTCCCCATCAGAAAGTCATTTTTCTGTGGAGAAGCAAAGAAATCTGCAGGGCACATTAATTCTTCGTGTGCATAGTGGCACAGAATCGCACCAGGATTAAAAGGGTCATGTGCACTGTGTGGATTGGAAGAAGCTGAGCCCAGGAGCAGAAAGCAGGCTGTTTTCCCTAACTCTGAATCATTTTGCAGCAGGTTAATGATATTGTTAACCCTTCAACAGGGAAGGACTGGCAGTGTTAATTCTAGAAAGGGAAAAAATATGTATTTTAATTATATACTTTGAACGTTGTTTGATTTTAGTCAAACTGTTTTAGTTAAATTGTTCCACTATTATGATTCACCAACTTTTCTTTTATTTAAATGTGATAATGGGGAAAGAGTCATTTATTTTGCTATTCTCAATTTTGTATTTTTCCTGTAACAGATTTTTTTTTAATCTATATACTTAACTGTAGTGGTTGGTTAATTAGTTAGCTGATGAGCTAACTGAGGGATTTCAGCAGAGGAGGAGGAAGAGTCTGCATGGATTCCAGATGAAAATTTCTACAAGCAGGGAGAGGAAAGATATTGCTTTTGACTCAGCAGACTGTATAGATTTGGGGATCAAAGACTCAAACTGAGATTCAGGTGAACTCAACCTAAGCTTTTGGGAACTCTGAGTTTCTTCTCAGTGTGTTTCTATGGAGATTGACCTGTTTAGATATAGTTTATTTTCTTTATTTATGTTTATGTATAACTGTGAAGATCATGTATGTGGATTATAGGGTAGCCATGCTGTTGTAGAAATTAAGTTTCAGAGGGGTAGCCGTGTTAGTCTGAATCTGTAAAAAGCAACAGTGGGTCCTGTGGCACCTTTGAGGTGCCACAGGACCCTCTGTTGCTTTTTACTCAAAGGTGCCACAGGACCCTCTGTTGCTTTTTACAGAAATTAAGTTGTAATTCTTATTGTTTATTATGTTTCTTTATCATAAGATTTTATAAAGTTGGTGCGTAAGAATTAAGTTCATTCCTTTTGTTCTTTTGGGACTTGAATGTGGATAGGTTACCTGTGCAACCCTTGCTGAAATTCTTAGAGACTGAATTCTGAGTCTCCAGGTGCTTTTCTATGTGAGTTGGGTTTTTTTAGGCATTCAAGAAGGGCAATGAAGTAAACTCTAGTCAACCCAAAGGTTAAAAATTGAACTTCCCAGTTGATATCTCAGGCATGCCCTCACTTGTAACACCAACAGACTTCAGTTGTCAGTGGCTGGGATCAAACCTGGGACTTCTGGAGCTTAATGCATGAGCCTCTACTACATGAGCTAAAAGACACGCGTCTCTTAGCTGAGGTTGTAGCAAGCTCATCAAACTCTAGCTGGTCTAAGTGCAACTAGAGGAGATGGAGTACCACACCAAGCTGGCCTGGGTTACATAATTCCCCTAGCTGAGGAAGAGTATCCCAAGCTTCAGAGACTTCCCAGGTTTGATCCCAGCAGACAACGACCGGGGTCTGCGGGCATTACAAGGGGGGGCTCATCTGGGAAGTCTCAGAAGCTCAGGATGGACTTCCTCATCTAGGGGAAGTATGTAACCCAGGGCTACTTGATGTGGCACTTAGACGAGCTAGAGGTGAAGGGCATGAGAGGGATCAGGAGATGCATTGGCATAAGATCAGTGGGGCAGGTGGAGGGGTTAGCCAAGAAGATTAAATGAGAAACATATATGTTTGTGACAGAGCAGAAGGAAGAAAAGGTTGTAGGCGGGGAAAAGAAGGTGAGCTGAGGGGAGGGGGATTGTTTACTTCCAATCTAGTTTTAAATAATTTAAGTTACAGCGTTTACGCTACAGCACTTAGGAAATGTCCCATAGATTGTTAGGCCTGAGTGTTAGGAATTTTTTTCTGGTACCCAGCTTTGTTCATGTTTTTTGTGTTACTCCCATTTATATTTTACTAGATAATTTTAAAGAATCTCTATCTCATTTTAATGACAGAGTCTGTCCCATTTACTCACACTGAGTAGTACCTTATGTGGAGAGTGGTCCCACTGACTTTAATAGGATTGTGGGATAAGGTAGTACCTATATGAGTGAAAGTCACAGAATGTGGCCTGCAATCTTTATTCCCTCACACTAGTCTTATAAGATTTATGAATGTTCTGAGGTATTTATAAGATATTCATACCAGTATATGCATTCTATGTCTGTTTAGCTAAACTAAAACTCATAAATCAAGCCTTCTGGTCACTTAATCATATTCTCCAATTTCTTGACAAGTTTCTGCTGTTGAGGTTCCCAGAATATATACAATATCACAGTTGTAATATCTAGTGCTAGATAGAATGGGACTGTTACCTTAGTGCTCCATGGTTTAATGCCTCTGTGTATTATGTTTATCAGAGTTTTTGTATTGCAATGTTAGCTTTATTTCCACCATGTTACATCACAAAACCATATTTATTTGCCTTTACTCTATTGTCCCTACATTTCATTCAGTATTACTTCTTTCCAAATATTCCCTTCTATTAAATGTCGGTGCATCTGAATATTTTCCCCTTGAAGTATTAATGTGCAAATTCCAAATTGAATTTAATTATTTCCAGCTCATCTTTCTTACCTTTTTCAGGTATTGATTTGTATTATATCTTGGTTTCACTGACATATACAGCACTTTCTGCTTTAGTATCTCTGAAGGCTTTATTAATGTGGTGTTTATACTATTGCCAGATCTTTAACAAAAGATGTTATGCCAAATTTTGCTCTGTTATTGTAAATCTGGAAGAAATCAAGTGAAGTTTCAATTTATAATAGAGTAGCCGAGCAGTATTTCACCCATTATGGAAAAACAGGCTTGCAGTGTCCATCTCTGGACTTCCTTTCAACATAGAAACAATAGTGCATCATTATTCTTTTGTAAATGGTCATGTAGACTGATTTTAATCCATTGAGACTTGATATGCAAACCAACTGGAAATGTTTTTTCTAGTAAGATTTTATGATGAAGTGTAACCGCTGTGAATGAATAGCTGCAAGTGACCTATGAAAGATCCAACTCCACAGATCAAGTGTACCTCCAAAGGCTCTAGTCATGGGAAAGCCAACTAGCCAGAATGAGATACCTGAAGCTAGCTGGTGACCATGCAGTCTGCATGTATGCTTGTATTTTTTGTGTTAACAATATGTTTTTGATTTTTAGATCAACTGGTGAGTCAGCTCCCCCAAAACTGCTTTCCTTAACTTCATAGTAAGAATAAATCCTCAAAATAGGAGTTTTAAATAAAGTGCACTGGACTGTGATCATCCACACTAAAACAGTTCAAGATTTTTTTAAAAATTATTTATTGCAGTACATGTCATTGAGCTAAGCTGCCAAATCCTGCCTCTCTACCCCAGCAGAAAATA
Source organism: Chrysemys picta bellii (assembly GCF_011386835.1). Lineage (NCBI taxonomy): Eukaryota > Metazoa > Chordata > Testudines > Emydidae > Chrysemys > Chrysemys picta. The sequence continues at coordinate 84,975,427 of NC_088795.1, forward strand.
AAAGGTTGCCGGTTTATGATTTTACATTTTAGAGATTGTCAACAAGAAATATATAGATATATGCTTTACACTTAGAACAATGTTGAATATGTTTTATGAAGAATCCTAAAGCAAATCCAATTGTATTAGAGGGTTATTAGCAGGGCTTCATCATGTGATAACACTTTAACAGAACTTAACAAAAAACAGACAGTAAATATATTAGGATCATTGGTATATCATAAATAAATATTAATTTATTATTAGAGCTGATTGAAAAGTGATAAGCAAGTTTTGTGAATTTTTTAAATTCTTTTTAATTTCAATGACAATGTTTGAAAAAAACAAAAACAAGACAGAAACAGGTTTGTGGTTTGTTTGTTTTCTCCTTTCTCCTCCTTTTTTCCTCCTCTCTTCTCTTTTCAGTGCAAAAGAGGGGTAAAATGGAAAAGGAGGAGGAGGAGGGGGAAATAGGAAAACACGAAAGCCACAAAAATGAATGTGTGTGTTTTGGTAAAAATAGAAAATTTTAAAGAAATATATTTAAAAAAAATAGTTCAATTTTTGTCAAGAACCTTCAAACGTTAAAAATTCAACCATCTCTAATTATTATGAAAGAACTGATAGTGCTTGCACTGAGCTTATGATGGTTGGTCATCTGTTCGTCTTGAAGATGCTGCTGCCTTTCCAGATATCACTATGACTACATTTTATTTCATGTATTAAAGGGCAACATTCAGTTTCATAAACACAAAAATGTTGTTAGTCTTTGGAACATGTGCTGGAGATCTTTAGAGAGTCATATTTTAGAGAGTCATAGAGAGTCATCATATCACACCTTGGTTACTGCAACATTCTTATGGGGGGAGGGATAGCTCAGTGGTTTGAGCATTGGCCTGCTAAACCCAGGGTTGTGAGTTCAATCCTTGAGGGGGCCACTTGGGGATCTGGGGCAAAATCAATACTTGGTCCTGCTAGTGAAGGCAGGGGGCTGGACTCGATGACCTTTCAAGGTCCCTTCCAGTTCTAGGAGATGGGATATCTCCATTATTATTTTTTTTTTCTCTACCCTTGACAAATGCAGCCTTGCCCCAATCATATCCATTTAGAAAAGCTGCTGCAAAGATCTTTTTCCTAGCCCATCACTTTGACCATGTCATCCCTCTTTTTGCATCCCTCCAGTGTCTCCCGCTTCTCTGCCACATAAAACATAGGCTACTAATCTTCACTTTCAAAATCCTACCCAACCTATCCCCACTCTATCTATCATCTCTTACTTGCTATTGAAATAATGACTCCTTGTTCTGACTGGCCAATGGATGATGACAACCTCCATTGCCCACTTTTTAAATTTTCAAGCAAACAACTTCATACTTTCTCTAATGCTGGCCCTGATTGGTGGGAGAAGCTCCCTCTAAACATCACCAAAGCTAAATCATTATTCTCCTTCAAAACCCACTGAAAACTCTCATGTGATGTGATGTGTGTTAGGACAGTGGTGTGCTGAGCCTACTGCTCATCATATTGACAATATTGTCTCTCAATTTTTTATTTGCACTCCATTGTCTGTCTGTCTCCATCTGTCTTATACTGAGATTGCAAATTTTTGGGGGGAGAAGATATTTGGTTCTATGTTTCTACAGTGCCTATCACAATGGTGTCCTACTTCCTGAGCAAAGCTCCTAGGCACTACAATAATAAAAATAATTGTAATAACAACAACAATAATATTAATTAATAATGAACACTTGAAAATATACCACAGAGGGGAAGTCTGCACCAGTAGGAATATGGACCAGATGACCTAATAGGTATATTCCACCTATAGTGTATATTTTTCTGTAAAAACATGCAGGGATATTAAAACATTCCTTCTTTTGTAGCTTACCAGGGCTATTGCAAGCAACCTCTTTTTATTCACAGATAATCACTGTCTGTAATGAAGGTGTTTTTTATGTGTCATCAAACTAATCAGTGTGTTTCATCTGAAGTAATAGGCAGAAACAAAAAAGCATATACAAAATTAATGATCTCACTCCTGCACACACATTACTTTCAGTAAGAAAAAAATGAGGCACAAAAAAGCAAATGTAATGAGGCCATTACAGAAGAAGAAATAGGGTAATTAATTTCTAATATATAACATCACTACAATGAAATTAACTATAATTTAAACAAAGTAATCTGCTTTTGTTAGGTATGCAAAATGCAAATGAGATATTTTACTAGAACTCACATTTCTGTTAGAAGTCACAAGAGTGATGTTAATTAGGCAACTATCATATTAATAAACATATTCTTTTATTATACTATTAATTTTTTAAGATATAATTTTTTTTGAAAGGTCCCTTTGCAAATGCCATTTGAGATAGTTTTTGGTCATAAAGTAAGATTTAAAAAATTACTTTGATGCACTATTCATTGTGACATTCCTGTGATGATCTGATTTTCCATGGCAATGGCCATGGAATATGATCATTATATAACTAATTATTCAGGCACCACTAGTGACATGTTTTGCCTGATGTTTTTGCTGGTGATGGGACACTGAGTTACTACAGAGAATTCTCTCCCAGGTATCTGGCTGTTGGGTCTTGCTGAAATACTCTGGGTCCAACTGACTGCCATATTTGGAAGGGGGATCCACCTTCCTCTGCAGCATGGGACATGGGTCACTTGAAGCTTTAAACTAATGTAAGTGGTGGAATCTCTGTAACTTGAAGTCTTTAAATAATGATTTGAGGACTTCAGTAACTCAGTCAGAAGTTATGGGTCTATTATAGGAGTGGGTGGGTGAGGTTCTGTGGTCTGCAATGTGCAGGAGGTCAGACTTGATGATCATGATGGTCCCTCTGCCCTTAAAGTCTGTCTAGTGTGCCTTACACCTTCAGCAGCCATTAAATGGTTAATCATTTTTATAATGAATGTGCAGATAAAAATTCCCAAAAGAGATATTTATACTGCTATGTAGGATCCAATAAATATTCATTTACCTTCTGTTAGAGTAAGGAAGAGGGTGTGTTTTCTCGCAAAGAGAATAAAAAATGTACATTCGTGTTTACAATTAGATCCTAATGGCAAAAATTGGAAAATCAAAGCTTTGCGGGAAAATAAGGACTAGAGTAGGAGGCAAAATACACAAACCAGCATATCAAACATATAGGGCCATAATATAGAAGAAGGAAGGGTATATAAGGGAGCCTTTCTATGCATTCTCCTTTTGCACCTTCACAGAAGGCAACTTAAATTCTAAGGCTTTTACCCCCTGACCAAAATTAATCATTGTTATAACAAGTTATGTTCAAGCCTATAATTTTGGGATTTTTTTAAAGTTTTGCTGGGCTTGTAAAAGCCTTGCTGAGCCAAAGCAGGTAAAATATGACAGAAGGGTCACATTGACCTGTAAACAATTCTTGATGAGAACAAGCACAAAATATAGTCTAAAGAATTGCATGAACAGAATGTGGTTGCTTTTGTGGTATTTTCTGCTTGACTGGGAACAAGAAGTCAAGGAAGTTTCACAATAGACCCTGCTCATGTGCTATATTCAGCTTAATATTGTAGATCAAAGATGTGCAAATGGTCTCAATAGGCTTTGGATAAATATTCAAACTTATGAACTAAAAGTGCAAGAGTGGATTTTTCAGAAGCGCCCAATGTTAATCTAATTCTGTTTTCCTTAGAGTCACTGGAAGTTGTATTACTGATTTAAGTGGAAGCAGTGCTAACCTAATGTGGACCACTTTTGAAAATGCTACTCTAAATCTTATGAGGTTTACCCGTTACTTATTAAGAGATCCAACCAAACCGCTAATATTCTCACTTTCAACTGAAATTGAAAATAAAACAAATTTCTCAGGTGCAGGCAGCTTGACATACAATATTTTCTCCTAATAAAGTTAACTGAACACAACTCAACAACTCTTCTTACTACATCAGTTCAAAAGCATTAGCTCTACATACTTATTGAGCAGATTTGGGTTGACCGAAATAACACGCTGAATAGTTTCAAACAAAAAAAAACCAAAACAAAATAAATTCCAACGTAGTAGAAATGCTTCATTTTGACATTTTCAATATGAAACATGTTGACTTCTCAATTCATTTAAAATTTAGCTTCAGTTTATTATTATTTATGGCCAAAGAGCATCTTAATGCCAATTGACAAGGAGGTGCATAAGGTTATAATGAATCTCCTGAGTCTGGTGTAGTTCACAGAAAAATGTCAAGTGACATCTCAAATAAAAGCCGGTGTCACACTGGTCATCAATATCATTGCAAAACACATGTAAGGATGTTGTGTAAGAAGTTATGTAGAAATACTGGGAGGGTTGGTCACCAGCAAAAGTGAAAAACAGGTTTCCTGTCAAACAAGAAATGTTTATCCATCTATCTATTGAAATGGAAATTGAGTGTTGTGTCATTCACAATGGGTATCCTATCACTAGTCTGAAATTGTCACAGATGCACAGGCTTTGGTCTATGTCCTGAGCCTGTAACCAGTTCCTTGGGACTGACCCCTTTAATGTGCTGGGCTCCAAGGACCCACACAGTTCCACCAGAGGCAGGCCCTCTGCTTCCAAGACTCTGAAACTGGGCCTTCAGCACCAGCAATCCCTGTTTCTTTCCGGGCTCCCTGCAGAGAATCCACCAAAGCCGGACTCCTGAGGGAGGTTTATAACTGTACTCCTTCAGGGTGCAAACTTCTCAGTATTTGCAGCAACAAAGACAGCCGTTTTAAACAAGTTAGAAATTTATTTGTCACCTGGCATACTGAAAGCCCTTAGGTTAGCACAGAGAGAAAGAAGTTATGCTGTCACACCATAGTCCATCCTGGCCAAGACAATATTAACCCTTTCGCACCCACTGAGTAACAATAGAATGCACAGAGGAAAACTGAAGCATACCTAGACTTCATACCAATATTATAGATATCCCCACTCCATCACACATGTAATATGACTATTGTCTCATTCACAATGTGCCTCCTATCATAAGTTGGAACATAATGCAAATGAAGTATTGTGACAACTTCAGGAAGAGAAAGTCAGGGAGAGGTATGTGTATGTGTGTGTGTGTGGGGGGGAGAATAGGACCCTATATGGAAGTGTACATTAAAGGTTTGCTTGAATATATCTGGGGGGACAGTGAAGACACCCAGGCACCTGTCACTGAGGACGTAAAAAGACAGTGCTTTTGCTTCATGAAAATGTAGTCTCAACCAGACTGTTGAAAATGCTGGAGAGATTGTCGAGTGAGATAAGCTCCTTTAGACAGGAGATTATCCTGTTAGATTTAGTTTCTAGAAAGTGTGTAATGAATTTCTTTTATATTTTAGCATTTGTTTCCAATATTCTTACTCACTAGGACTTGAATCTCTATTGTTTGATAATAAAAGTATTCTCGTTTTCACTATCAGTATATCTAAGTGCAGTTGTGTTAAGTAAAGTGATGGCTCCGGGTTGAATATTACAAACTGGTGTGTACTGTTCCTTTGGGAAGAGCAGGCTTGATAACTCTGTGAGTGTTCAGTGGCTCAGGGACTGGACACTGCAGGGAATGTGCCGAGTGTTTGGGGATTGGTGTGTGCTTATTGCTACCTGTACAGAGAGAGCAAGGCCTGTGGACGCCTGGAAGGTAAGGCTTGTGTTATTAGGAGCTGGTGGTGTCAGGGAACTGATCCACGGCAGTCACAGACAAGACTACTTCACGCTAAGAACATATAGTGGTGAGGTGCTACACAACCCTGGGTACCCCTAGGGAGTGGCATATTATTGTTGTTGTTGTTTTGTTTTATGTTAAAGGTAAAAAACCTTGAAAGCTAAATGAAATGTGCTGGGTTGAACAAAATGCTTCGTTTGATGCAAAACAATTTTGTTTAACGTTTTCGGTTCAACAAAATTTTTTTAAAAATTTTGATAAATTAGTGATTCATACAACCTCCATGCTTACTACACCAGCTCAAAAAATACACACAGCAACAAGCTGCATAACGTTTTAAAACAGCAGCTCCCCTAGAATTGCTGCAGACCATGAAGGCTATAGTAACAGGTGGTACAAAATATATTTGAAAACCAATTTTAATTGCAAATCAGCATTTATCAGTCTTTGGCTGGTGATAACCATCTGGCGGGATGTCATTTGTGAGACTAACAGCAAGACAGCCCATGTCACAGACTGTAAGGAAAAGTCTACCTTCTGCTTTAATTCTAGTTTAATAATCATAGAAGCAGTTCAGTATATATTTCAAGTATTAAAGCTTTTCTTCAGGTTGTTAAGCAAGTTTTAGGCAGGTTTGAAACCAGTTTGTGTCCTCTTCCATAAGTCTTGCACTCTTAATATCACAAATGTCAATGTATAACTACCTAAACAAACACAATTTTAATTTAAATATGGGAATTCATATGGATGTTATGGACAATTCTTGGTAACATATGCTTCATTACATTAAATGTTTAGATTGCTGGGCTAAATGAAGTCCATCAAGTTTCCCTTTAAATTCATACACTTTATTTGTTTAAGTCCTTTCTGCCTTTTAATCAAGAATAGCAATCTGATTCTTTTTAACCACTAAACATGTCAAGGCCACCATGGATACTGCTTTGTCTTTTGACTTTTACTTCAGGTCTGTCACTGAAACTTCATTTTCTCATCTGCATGAGAATTCGTATAACAGAATTCAACTTGGGCTTTCACAGATTGAAGCTGATAACTATATTCTGTGGGTTTTGGACTTCCAGGTTAGACTACTGAAAAGCTTTACTTTACCTCTCTCTCATAAAATGCTGCCTAAGTTCCAACTTGTACAAAGGGCTGTTGATAGAATTTTAAGCCATACTGAGCAGCCTCAGTTTGTCATGTTAGTGTTTTGGGAGTTACATTGATACTTCTTGTCAAACATTTATTAACATTTAAAATTGTCTATAACTTACAAGGCTGATCATGATTTGTAATGTGTGTCCCTACATTAGCCTTGCCACAGATTGAGACTTTCTGTAGTTTTCCATAATATAAATTAAAGTGCTATTGGACACTTACTTTTAATTTGCATATCTCTTCCACAGCAATTTGAAATTCCCTCAGAGGCAAGTTTTCATTGCTGACACAATAGACTTAAAAAAATCTGAACTTTGTTTTCCCATTTTTTTTTACCTTGCTAGAGCACTTCTGCATCTCTGCATTGTGTTTCATCATAAAATGCCCTGGGATGACCTTATGTGAAAGGTACTATAGAAACGTATTTAGTTGTTTATTGTTGGAAGAATGCATTCCCTCCAGATTGTAAGTGCAATCAGTAAGATGAAGGAGTTCCTTGAACTCAGCTTGGTGCCTTGTCTGTAATAGCCCCATTACCAAGGCACCACATGACATGGCACCTTTTCATCAGGGGTGGCCCCAGGTCTGAACAAGCACACAGCAAATGAATGCCCCTTGCCTCCACACTTCATGCTAGACTTGATGTTATCAGACAGCAGCGATTTGAGAACTCATCGCTGCATGTATCCACTTAAGCTGTCCTTTTTAAAAGTTTTTTTTTAAATGAGTTCCTTAATGTAGCAGAAAGAATGATGTTTGTCAGAAGGCAGCTGAATCTATATGCAGACTCAATTTCCTATTTACCTTCAAAAGGTAATATCATGAGACAGGCTGTGAGGTAGCTCATTAGCAAGGCAACATGAAGAAAATCACTGTAGACCCACATCAAAAGGGTCCTGGAATAAAGAACTTTAATTACATAATCTATTGACTTTCATTAAGTTAGAATAATATACATTAACATATGTCAAATATTCAGTAACTGTAGTCATACTGAGCCTGATTAAAAAGAGAAATGTCTGTTGAGCAATGAAATATTCCTTTGGCTTATTAAAAACCAAACATCCAACCAAACTACAGCCCACACCTTACATGAAAAATCAGATTAATATAAAATTACCAGCAACTTGCAGTTTTGTGACTAATACTTTACTAGGACAGCAAAGCCAAACACAGTTCAAGAATTCAGGGGGAAAAAAAACATAAAAGGAGACTAGAGCAAAATGTTTAAAAATGGCAGCTAGAATAGCTAGATAAATTTGAGTGAGTAATTTTTCATAAATACAATAGAGTACAGTATCTAGGAATTGGATCCTAATCTGGATTGAACACTAAGGATATGTGTACACTGAAATCCAAAATGTAATTGCAGGTCATAGATTCCAAGGCCAGAAGGGATCATTGTTATCATCTAATCAGACCTCCTGTGTAACACAGGTGATAGGTCTTCTCCCAAATAATTCCTAGAGCACATCTTTTAGAAAACCATCCAATCTTGATTTAAAAAATCCCAGTGATGGAGAATCCACTACAACCCCTGGTAAATAGCTCAGGTAGACATACCCATGCTAGCTTTACCTTGTATGGGCTAGCATGGGCTAGCAATGTGAGTATGTAGCCAGGTCTCCAGCATTCTTGTTCAGACCATGTTGAAGCCTGTGCCACTGCATCTACACTGTTAATTTTAGTCATGTTAACATGGGTAATGCTAGAGTGGGCATGTCTACCCAAGCTGCAATCACAGTTTGGATTGTAGTATAGACATACTCTTAGAGGAATATAGTTCAGTGAGCTATCTAATCTATTTTAGTAGAACTAGTAAGGAAACAGCATTTTTGTCCCATGAAAAATTTAATATTCTGAAATTAGTTTCCATTCCAAATCAGACAGAAAGTTGAAATATTGAAAAAAAATCATGTTATGAAAAATTCTGACAAGTTTGAAATTGGAAATGTTGAACTAAAATGTAGACATTTTTATCAAACAACGATTTTAGTGTTGAAATTCCATTTTTCATGTCAAAGTAACATTTTGAAACAAGATATATAGTTTTAAAATGTCAACTTAAAAGAACATTTTTCCTTTCCATCCTCCTAATCGAGAAATCAAAAAATGTCATTGAAATCAACATTTTCGTGGTGTAAATTTGAATTTGGATTAAACAACATTTTCTGAGGCAGAGGGTCAGCTGTGCTCCTCCCTGCTCCCCTTTACTTTAGCATCTGGGGTGTACAAAGCAGAAACAACGTGGAAATCTGCGGACCAATTTTTGTGTTAGGATGAGGTTTGGAGTCTACTCTAAACTGTGGCAGGGTGGTTACCAAAATGCACTCAGTTTCCTTCCTCCTCCCTGAAGTGAGGACCCAGTACTTCTGAGGAGAGCCAGCAAGTTAAAGAAGTATGGACTGGATGAATGGACTATAAGGTGGATAGAAAGCTGGCTAGATCGTCGGGCTCAATGGGTAGTGATCAATGGCTCCATGTCTAGTTGGCAGCCGGTATCAAGCGGAGTGCCCCAAGGGTCAGTCCTGGGGCCGGTTTTGTTCGTTATCTTCATTAATGATTTGGAGGATGGTCTGACTGCACTCTCAGCATGTTTGCAGATGACACTAAACTGGGAGGAGTGGTAGATGCACTGGAGGGTAGGGATAGCATACAGAGGGACCTAGACAAATTAGAGGATTAGGCCAAAAGAAATCTGACGAGGTTCAACAAGGACAAGTGCAGAATCCTGCACTTAGGACGGAAGAATCCCATGCACTGCTACAGACTAGGGACCGAATGGCTAGGCAACAGTTCTGCAGAAAAGGACCTAGAGGTTATAGTGGATGAGTAGCTGGATATGAGTCGACAGTGTGCCCTTGTTGCCAAGAAGGCTAACGGCATTTTGGGTTGTATAAGTAGGGGCATTGCCAGCAGATCGAGGGATGTGATCATTCCCCTCTATTCAATATTGGTGAGGCCTCATCTGGAGTACTGTGTCCAGTTTTGGGCCCCACACTACAAGAAGGATATGGAAAAATTGGAAGTAGTCCAGCGGAGGGCAACAAAAATGATTAGGAGGCTGGAGCACATGACTTATGAGGATTGGCTGAGGGAACTGGGCTTGTTTAGTCTGCAGAAGAGAAGAATGAGGGGGGAGATTTGATAGCTGCTTTCAACTACCTGAAAGGGGTTCCAGAGAGGATGGAGCTCAGTTGTTCTCAGTTGTGGCAAATGACAGAACAAGGAGTAATGGTCTCAAGTTGCTGTGGGGGAGATTTAGGTTGGATATTAGGAAAAACGTTTTCACTAGGAGGGTGGTGAAGCACTGGAATGGGTTACTTAGGGCGGTGGTGGAATCTCCTTCCTTAGAGGTTTTTAAGGTCAGGCTTGACAAAGCCCTGGCTGGGATGATTTAGTTGGGGATTGGTTCTGCTTTGAGCAGGGGGTTGGACTAGATGACCTCCTGAAGTCCCTTCCCTGATATTCTATGAAACAGTCCCTCTATTTTGATATGATTCTCCCCTTTCAGGTTCTTACAGCTGTAACATTAGAGTTGCAAACACTGCAGTGGAGTATTTAAATGTTTAAAACCACTGTTTCAACTAGAATTTAAAAAGTCAGTTATTTCCATTGGGCTTAAGTATTCTAAAAAAATATTTTGACAAAACTTAAATGTGGGGATTAATTTGAATTGGCAGCATTGCATAAACTTATCTTTGTAGTGATTTCCGTGGAAAATGGTACCATTCTCTCCTGTCCTATCCTATGCACCCCCCCACACACAAAGTACCCATTAAAGTTAAATCTAGTGCTCATTGAAAGCATTGCTGCACTCAGTGTAGAAATACTATTCTGAACACTGTATCTTAACATACAGAGTACATTTACACCTCTATTGCTGTGATTTATTTGGATTTGACATGGTAGGCACAGACCTTTCACATTATTACAAACATTTTTTTCATCGTCTTTACTGGTAAAAACAACTCTCTATTTGCTTTGTTGTGCTTTATTTTCCCTTAGGGTGCTGTAGCTAAACCCTTTAAGAGAAGCATTTTGGGAGGATTCTCTTTCGCCATGTGATCCAGCCTTTTGGCAAGTCATATCACACATTCCTTTACAGCTCAGATTCTGTGACAAGTGCCCTTTAAGAGTTTAAGGAAAGCACATGCTTTAATTTGGACAAAAACATTTTGTCAGGAGGATTCAAAGAATGATAAATAAAGTATCCATGGAAAAGTATCCATGGATATACAGATAGATAGATGTGCCTTTTCCGTGGATTTTATTCATCATTCTTAAATAACATAATGGAAGTTGTATTTGTAAATATCCTAGTTACTGTTGAACATTTCAGCCACAGAGAGAGAAAGAGAGATGGAGAGACCTTCATCACCCCCTCTTCCCCCCCACAGTTCTGGAAGCAGTGAAAGGGGGCTCAGAAGAGGGGGAGAATGCTACTTCTAATGTATCATTTCCTTCTTCCTCTAGCTCCATAGATGCAACCCAGTGGGTGTTCTATCAGGTTCAAGCTCAACAGGTTTAAGTCTGTGAGGGAGAGGGCTGAAGGGGATGAGCCACTATCCAAGGTAGACTTCTCCTTGCATCAGAAGATTCCCAGGCCTAAATTAAATCTACTTACAGTTACACTAACTGTCGCTCTGTGCCTGCATCACCCACAGCTTATTGCTATTTATTAAACACTGATCTCCTTCGCACTATACAAGCGAGAAAAAATAGCCGAATCCCTCCTTCAAGAATTTACAGTCTAAAAGACAGGACACAGTGGGACTGCAGATGAAATGATCATTTGGAGTGATTTTCTAAAATCGATTTTATTATTGTTACCTCATGTCTTGTGGGCATCGTGGAAGAATGAATCATTAGAAGGGATTTGAAGGAGGAGAGAGGGAGAGCCCAAGAATTCTGGGTCTGGGGAGCGGTCTCATTCCATGAATCAGAGACAACACAGAAAGATGGCATAGAAGCAGCAGTATGAGAAAGAAAGGATCAGGTTGTTGTCCCTGACATCAGTGGTAGGGAGCAGGAGGTTGGGGTTATGCCTGCCTGGCCTTGTGGAAACTTCCTTTGAAATTTGCAGATCTCAGAGTATCTAGTGGACCCCAGGGCCATAAGTGCAGAAGCCTGGTGTCTCCTCAAGAATCACACTTTTATGGGCTTCCCCTCTGTCCACTGCCTTGCAAGCGTCTTTTGGTGGACTGGGATTCACTGGGCACTGGGGCCATTTTGAAAGCGAGTCCTGGCAGAGGTGAATTAATTTATGCTCCCAAATCCCACAGGGCTGGGTTGGGAAACAATACTGCAGAAGGCAGTCTGGAGCTCTTAACTGACAATTCTGCTGAAGATGTATGAAAGATGCATAAAAAAGAATTTACTATAATTTTATATAGCTGTGTTGGCTTGGCACTGCTAACAGGAGTAAACATTTATGTTTGTCATTAAAGTGCAGCTATGAATACACACAGAGGTCAGATCTATGAAACAGTAAAAAAGGTGTAGGTAGATAGAATATGTATCTTTACATATTCTATCTACCTACAGTACCTAGGATCTTATATGCTGCCCATCATCATAGTAATTGAGGACCTATCATCATAGTCTTTCAGTCTTTTTGGGGACATAGCTGAACTTTAAGGTTTCATTGCACTGTGCCACGAAATAGCTGACCGACGTGACTCAGTCACCAAAACTGGTTCCATTTGGAAATTTCAGACCCATGTATTTCAAGTGAGTGTGAAATTTTCCAATTTTGCCCAGCTGTATCCAAATTATTTTGTAAATAAGAACTCTACACAGTTCTTTAAAGCTTATGCTATGAATGAATACATAAATAGAATAATGTAAGATGTTTTTGTTGAAAAGATTTTTTCAGCATATTACATATGTGTCTGTTCCATTTGTCTTTGTTTTTTGCCCCAATTAAAATCAAGGCTAGTTGCATTTTTCCATTTGTAATTTTCTCCTTATTGCATGTTTTATTATGATTTAATCTCCATTTTCCTTCAATTATGTTTCTAGTTTATTTATGCTAGATTTTATTTTATTTATTTGTAAGGAATATTGTTTTTATTAAATTATTTTGTTAGCTTTGTTTTTCTAAATAATTTTAACTGCTCTTTTCTTTTCATATTAAGATTAGTAATAAGCTAAATGGTGTAAAATCTACTTGAAAGGGAGACCTTAAATGAATCATGTGGTGTTAGTTACTCCTGACTGATGGCAGTTGCCATGTTTTTTTTATACCATACCAGGAAATAACACCTCCAGAGGAATGCACATTTGTAAGTTACAATGTCAATAACAGTAGTAAGCTCTGCTTACAAAGAACCTTTCGGCCCAAATGCTCCCATGGCGTTTTACAAACTGCATCACTTCATTCTATATAGAATTACCTTTCACACTTATAAGATGCTGACACTACTAAGATAAACCCACATCTAGGGTGGAATGTGTTCATATTCCATTTAAGAATAACTGTGAAAAAAGGAATCAGAAGGATAGAAAGAAAAGCATTTAATGAAAAAATAAAAATATAAAGCAGAATATATATGAGAATATCAAATGAAAATGTAAGAGGAATTTGGTCAGTATGCTCGGATTAACACATCACTTCATGTGAAAAGTGCTTTGAGATCTTTAAGCACTACAAATGGTCAAGATCTTGATTTTATATCTTAACTGAAAGACATCATCTTCAGCAATCCCTACTAATGTGTTGGAGCATTGGTTCATTACTACTGAAAAAGAAGACTGCTAGATTCTGAATCACCAGTATAACCTGGTATTTCCTTGTTGTTTTTCCAGCCAACTGCTTCCTATGCCCAACCTTGCAAAACACGATAAGATCACAGACTGAGGTGATAAGACTGTAGGCCATAACTGTGGTGTTACGGGTCTGATCCGGACCTTCTCCAGGAGGGTGATGAACTCCTTCTATTGCCACTTACTTCAGTGGACACTCAGTAACGTATAGAGGAGAACCCAGAATTATCACTTTTGTACAGCTGGCAGTGCTTATTCTAGCACAAAGTAGACCAGAGTTCATAATGCCTCATGGGCTTGAACCTGCAAGATGATGTTCCTCAGGATGTCCCCTCCAACAGAGCATTTAAGCACATACTTAATTTAAACACACAAGTGGTTAGCAAGTTGCCTTCAGTGGGATAAATCGGTTAAGTATGTGTTTAATTGCAGGATCATTTGGCTTCCGAACTATTTTGTGTTTAGACAGGTCTCATGTCTGAACTGCATCAGCCTTCTGAACAATGAAATCTAAAGTTAATATTTGCCCTATTTTAAATTCCATATTGTGTTCTTTAAACATCTGTTTACTTCTATATTTTGTGCATTTCTTCCAATTGTTCCAGCTGTTTTTTCCTATTGATGCTGTGATTATTGCCTGTTAGTTAAATGGATATTGTTTTAAGGTTTTCATGAACTGCTAATATATCCTTCCTAAAAGAATATGAATGAATATTTTTCGAATGGTTTAGAGCAGGCTTCTTGAAAATATCGATAGTTTACAGGATTAAAGAATAACAGTCACATCATGAAAAATGTTGAAAAATCATTTGATTTAGAAACAATTCAGCATGTATGTGTGTGTATATATTACTGCTATGGATATTTACCTGGAGATTGGATTTTTATTGCTTTAGATTTTATCTCCTCTTGTTCTTTTATTCTGACCTGTAAGTATAATCTTCTGTTTGTGACAACACATTAATAGTGGTAGAGGTAATAAAGGCATCGGGGGGGAGGCGGGGAGGAGGGAAATAAAGTTCTTTAGGAGAGAAATAAGCAGATTAAGCAGAAAGAGGAGATGAACTCACCAGAAACAGCCATTTGGTTTTCCATATTGTCCTCCGTGAACAGCCAGTAGGTCTTTAAGGACAAGATTCTCCCTTGCACATGGATATATGGCAAAGGAGAAAGGATGCATAATGTGCCCCCTTAACTCCTTCCAAGAGGTATGTACCTGACAAGTCCCAACATGGGTGCAGAGGAGTCTATATGACACTGTTACTCCCTTTCCTGGACAGGAGCGGGGATTTGCTGAAGCCTTGACTTCCCTTTCCTGCCCCAAATCATTTAACAGCTGAGCTGGTGTGGCGAGGAAAGTAACTTGTAACTGGTATAGACCAGGAGCAAATTACTTCCTGCCCTTAAACAAAAGGATAATGTAGGCAGCAATTATGAAACTGGGAATCACAGTTCTCTACCTGGTCTGTTCCCACAGTTACATGTTGCCCTTAAATCAACTTTCAGTCTATCCCTGTACACATAATTGAAAATAAATACAATACAACAAAATAAAACAAAAAAAAATCCTTAAATTATAAAAATTTCTAAAAGAGATGCCTACTTAAATCCAGCAAGTTCTAAACATATGGTGTTAAATTTTCAAATCCATTTTGGAAGTAGGATTTACCATCTGCATAATTCAGACGTCCTCTATTTTGAACAGAGAATAGTTGAGGATGTAGTGTTCAGTTCTGGATCAGACTAGGGTTAGATGTTCAAATTTAAGTCAAAATCATGTGTAGGGCTTGGGTTCAGATTCAATCTCACAATCTGTTTTCGTGAGAGTTTGGCCAACAGCTAGGCAGAAGGGGACAATACACCACTTCTACCTTTGAAGCCATTTCACATCCTCTCCAACTTCAAATGCTTTTGGATTCGGTAGCTTTGGTACCTTTTTAATTTAGAGCCTAACTTTTTTTTTATGGTGGCCAGGAGTCTTTTTAAATGTATATATTTAGAAGTTTCAATTCTTGATGATTTATTAAAGAAAGTGCTTTCACATTCACTAATATAGAGTAAACTTTCATTTCAAGTCTATTTTCTTTCTCATGTGTACATTTTGATTGTGTTGACTCAACTGAACAGCACAAACCCATGTTTTGATCTTCTTAGGGCTGATAAAGAAATTAAACCACATCAGCAGGCATAATTTTCTAAATAATGGAAGTTGTGAAGAACTTTGAAAACAAAATGTGAAAAATTGAAGGATGTGCTGAATGAAGTGTTTACCCCTAGTAAACAGCTCTCTGCTGAATTAGAAAAACCTGGATTAGGAGGAAAAGAGTGTTTACTTCCTGTGTCTGTGATTGATGTTTACACAGTACTAAGCCACTTTACCGTAACCCATGTGCCTAGAGGAATTTGAGAGATTTGATGATTTTCCAGTCAAGGTCTGGATGTATGGAGTATAATGTGATTCTTTTGGACCCTTTTATGCATGGAGTTATCTCAAAGGATTTCACAAGCCAGACCAGTAAACAGGTATAAAAGAAGAGCATGACATTGATGAAGGTGAGTGAAACAGAGAAGTTTTCAAAAGTATATTCTAAATCTGACAGCCCTGAGCTTCATGGAATATTATTATAGAAATTTGGTTTTACAGAAGGGAACTATATTTCTAAACTATATTTCAAATGGTAAGGAAAGGTGAAAAGCATTTATGTACTGATTCTATTTGAAGGTACATCTTAACTTAACCTAATTTAATATGTATGCAGCCTCACCATTAGCACAAATAACACCAATACTAACAAGAATTGACAGCAGCAATCAGGTTTGCAAAGATTTTTATGGTAGTTTTTTATTTAATAAAATGTTCTGGAAACAGCTTTCTGGGCTCAGTGTTTATTATTTTTACACATTCTAGTTGAAATGGGAACTGCAAGTACTTGATAAATAGATTGATACATTTTCTGGCAGTCTCATGGTAGCACTGAAGCTTTTGCTGGAATGTAAATGGATAGTTCTTCTCACCACTATGATTCACAACAAATATCACCCCCAGAGTAAAAAGAAAAAGAAAAAAAAAAGATCCAGTAAACAAAAACACTTCTAACAAAATGATATACTGCACTAGGTCAATTACTTTTCTTGTTTAGCAGACCCCCTCACTGTCACAAAATCTATGCTTATTTACCCATAGGTCCTGCATTTGAAGCCCCAGTGTAGGCCTAAATATCCATCCCCTATTTCTTTCCATCTCTTTCATCCACAGCTTGTATGTTCTCTAACATGATTTTATGAGACTAGGGAGCTGTCTACATATCTGTCTCTAAAGCACCTAATCCACTGTCGGTGCTATACAAATCATCATCATCCATTTTTAGTAATAGCTCCAATGGGCTAAATCAAGAATTGCTGGAGATGTGATTCTGCATTATGCACACAAAAAACTAAGTCAAGAACTCAGAAATTAGAAAATGTCAAGATTAAGGTTACGTGTGCAACCTTAATTTGGCCTCCCCATGCCTTATTGTACCATATGTCATGTAATTAAAAACTATTTTTCCATAGGACCCCTGCCTCATTCAGTTACCGGAATAGATTGTGTTCTCTTGATGAGCAGCTGTTCAGTATTTTGTTTTCTCTGCAGGCCTTATTTCTACACACTATTCAAACCCTACTCTGAAGACAGAATTCTTATTGTCCTTATGGGGTTTTCTATGGTACTCATCATTATAGACTGAGTGCTTCCAAAACATGTATTTATTTTCACAACACCCATGAGAAATTAGGGGGTATTATCCACATTTTACAGATGGAAAACTGAATCATGGACAGATTAAGGGCAAAAGTATCTACTAATTTTACATACCTAATTTAAGATACCTAAGACCTGATTTTACAGGGTACTTAGTATTATAAAGCATTTTGTATGGTCAAAGCAAAGCTCCCATTAACTTAAGTAGCAATTGTAAGAGGTCAGCACTTCTGTCAGTCAGGCCTCAATTAAGCACCCTGAAAATACACAGTTAGTGACCCTCTGTGAAATGTTGGTTTAGTGTTTTGCCTACTGTCCCATAGGCACTGTGTGGCAGAGGCAAAGATAGACTCCAGTTCTCCAGGGCAGCATTTAACTGCCTTAACCATGTGACCATTTGCCTGCAAACCCTGCCTCATTCCTACACACCTGTGACTCTATGGGTGGGGCTTGCTATTACTTCTGTCTCTGTTGCTGCTGATGATGAGGAGGAGGCTGGTGGTGTTGGTGATGGGGGAATGGCATGGAGCTCTCTCCCTTTCCATCCACTCCCCACCACTCCTACGCCTGCTGCTGATAATCTGCTGGCCTGCTTACCTGCCAATCTGCCTCCACTCATTTGCCCCAAGACTGTTGCAGCAGAGACTCTTAGTGTAAGTGTATGTAGGTGCACATCCCCCCACAGTCGTCCTCCCCCCTCAGTTTGCATTGGACTGGTGGGCCCCCTGCTTGTCACCCTACCTGGCCAATAGCCCCCATAGTTTTGGGTAGTCCCCATCCTCTCTTGCACCGTTTTCCCCGTCTCACATTCCCCTTTTCCTTGAAGTTTGCTGCCCCCTAGTTGTTATCTGCCTTCCCTGCTCCTCCTTAGCTGATTGTTCCCTTCCTGCCCCAGCTGCCCCAAGGGCTTCCTCATTATTGTTTACAACCTGATTCCCTTTCCCCTCCTGGGCCCTCCACTTCTCTCTTTATTTCCTTACCAGCCTTGCCTACAGCTACCCATCATTTGCTGTTTTAAACCTGCCTCACCTGTCCTGCCTGGACCACTTGCCTCATGCACCTGCTCACTCCCAGTGCTTGTGATTCCCACTCCCATTTTGTTTCATCCCCTAACCATTGCACCCCCTACCACTTATCACTGCCCCTCACTCATAGTGCAGTAGGAGGAGCTGGTTCCTCCCTCCCAGCACTGCTTGTTGTGCACCCACCTTCGTTTCTTTATTTCATTAATCACCTCCAGTTTCTGTTTGCACCCTCATCCTCTGCCATGTAGGCTAATGAGGAGGAGCAGTTAGTCTCCATTTTCCCTACCCTTACTCCTCCCTTTATAATTTCTATCCCCACTCCAGTGGCTGTTCCTGTCACCTGTCCTCAATGGCAGACCCCGACTTGGCCACACATGATGCTTCCACTTCATGTGTGTGTGAGGGAGAAACTGAGGGAGGGGTAACCCTGGTCACCATTGTTGCCCTATCTCAGCAACCACCACTGCTGTTGGTACCATCAGTACCCCACTGGGGTGGTGGCAGCAGGCACAGCCAGGGACTCCGCTGCCACAACTCCTACCCCACCAAGGGAGGCCTCTTGGCTAGTAAAAATGGCCAGGGTAGGAAAAAGGGCAAGAACCCTGACCAGAAGTCTCCTTCTATGGCAACTACTGCTACTGCCTTGGCTATGTCATGAACCAAGGCTTCCCCTTCCCCTGCCATCCTTTCCACCAGCTCTGAAGGCACTTGCTCTTCATCTCCCAGAACATAAACCCAGGTTTCAATGGTCTCACCCACTGCCCCATCAACATTTAATGTGGCCCATCCATGCAAAGCTGCCACGACTGCTGCTGGTGGCTCCCCTTCTAACATCAACAGTAGCTGAGGCCTCTTTCCTACCCTAACCAGGAGGCATGGCGTCTGCTTCTGGTGGCTGCCTTGCCCCGTGTTGAAGCCTATGTATGGGCATTGGCACTGGTGGTGGGGCCCTTGGCCATTGTGGCAGCTGCCAAGATGTACGGGAAGATTGTCTTCTTCATGACATTGGATGCCATCACCCAGGAGGCAGTGGAGAAAGGTACTTTGGCATGGGGGCTCTTTGTCCCTCTCAAGGCCCTGGAGGACCTGAGTATGCAGGTGGTCCTCACTTCCATCCCACCCTTCCCCCACAATGCTGCCCTTCTGCTTCCTCTGTCCACCTTAGGGGACTTGGTCTCCACAATCAGACCTCTCCCTCTGGGCTGTAGCAAATCACCATTAATCTGCCCATGGTGATACGTGATAGCGGGAGCTTGGAGAGGTCCTTTCTAGTGCCCTATCAGGACTCCTTGTACCAGGTCCACTACTCCTGGGGGGAGGCTCAGAAGTTCCTCAGCTGGACTTCGGGACATATCCAGAGTGACTATCCCTCAGCATAGGAAGGAGGGATGATGGGTGCCCCCGAGACCTAGAAGAGGGTTGGCCCTACCACCCCTGGCAACTGTACCCATCCAGTTCCCCCTTCTTATCCAACAACAGCTGGCAATTCTGTTCAGGTGTCGGGAACAGTGCCCCCATCATGCGCATCTGAGCGGATGGATCATGCTGCTGATAGCCATTGGGTGGGGTATGCAGAGGAGGGGGGTTTGTGTGACATTTGGGAGCCTGGGAGAGGGCCCATCTAAGGAGGAGACCACTCCTTCCTCTGTTGCCCCATCTCCACCCCACCAAGTCCAGATCCCATCAGCCTTGCCCCTTGACCCACCTACCAGGCCAGCCCTCTAATGACAGCACCACTGAGGGCTGGATACTGGTTGCAGGGGGAAAATACATCAAGCATAGGTTGTGGGCCAGCATCTCCTCAAGACATGAAGGGGGGTTTCCTCTGGGCCTGCTTTCACACCCCCAGAGAAAGTCCCATGGGTGGAGATGGCTGAGGAGTCTCTGGGTGATGTGGTCCGTAGATGCCTGGAGCTCAAGGAGTTTAAGAGACCCATGGCACCTTGGACAGAGCTATTGGTGGCAGGGACCAGGAGAGCAAGAGGGGCTCCTGGCTGGCTGCTGAGACTGGGTAGTTGCAGGCCCTGAGGAAGGGCAAAGAAAGTGCTACAGTCAGGGGGAAGTGGCCCAGGGAGACACAGCACTGGGGAGAGGAATTTGAGGCACAGCAGGAAGCTATGATCCACCAGGTCCCTGGGATGGGACCCAGAGTAGTGGGGGGTCCGGGACCCCCCACTCGCTACTGGGGAAGTGGCAGGACAGTTGACTAGTCACCACTGGGGAAGTGGCTGGACTAGGAGCTAAACTGATCCAGAAGGGGGAAATGTGGATAGTGACACAATCACAGGGCTGAGCCATGAAGAGGACTCTGCAGTTCCAGACACTGTAAGAGGAGTTGCAGACAGTCCCATGTGTCTGCGATGGTGTTAAAATCCCTGCCCAGGTCCAGGCACTTGTGTGGATCCAAGTCGAGGAAGGCGGATGCCTGCTGATAGAACTACACCCTCTCCAGGCCTGATATTGGGGCATAAATGTTAACCAGTTGAGAATCAGCCCTCCATACAGACCCAGAGGTGAAGCAGGCATCCTGGCAAAACCTCAGTAACCCCCAGCACCTCGGGCCATAGGTTCAGGAGAAGTGGGTAGCCACCCCACTTGAGAATATGGCAAGGTGGCTGAAGTACACCCCATCACCATTACTCTAGGTGCCAGCTGGCTTTGGCAGCCAGAATGGTGTGAGTCTACTGCAGGAAGATCACAGAATATCCACCTACCTGTACCTGGCACCTGAAGAGACTCACCCTCTGGTGTTAAGTGAGGCAAAGATGGTTGGTCTCATTGGGGAAGTTGAGGATCCTCAGGCCAGGAGTGCCATCTGCCTCTGTGGAGCTACACGGCAACCCATGGTCAATCCCAAAGGTGATCAGGGAATCATGGATGCTGCAGGTTAGCTGGTAGGCTGTGGGGTCCTGTTTCCTGTCCCTTTGCCTTCCCCCATCAGGGCATTTTAATCCACCCACCTCTGAAGAGCGAGCTGCACCTTCCCCTTGGAGCCATGCATGTCTGCCACGAACTGGTGCAGTTCATCTCTAGTGTGGTGGGGGCTGAGAGTTCCATAGATTCAACCAAGCCCATGAACTCCCAGTTGTCCTCTGGGTCCCATCAGTGGTCCTGCGGCATTTGGGCAGTAGCATTTCTTCCCTTTCCTCAAAGGTAGCAGAACCCTGGTGCAGCACAGCATTGTGTGCCTCAGCCCTGACACAGGAGCGAGCAGTGGAGGGAGTACAGTAGTGCCTGTTGGAACAAGGAAGGGGAATATGCATACCGCCTCCCAAGGGCTGCCCCCCACCAAGAAAGGGAAGACAACAACCTCATGGGCAGCAAGAACATGGCAGGTGGAAGGGGAGGGATTAGGAGAGTGATTGGGGCCTCAGCGACTGAACTGCCAGGGTACAGCAGCACTTCACCAGACACAGGGACTGATTGAGCAGGTGTGGGGAGACTCTCAATGATACTGGGCTTGAGTGCAGTGATGGGCTTGGCACCACAGCCTCGACATCATGTTGGACACTGACTGGGTCGGTGCCCATGAGTTGTTCTAGGAACTCTGCAGGAAGGGGTGAGCTGGAGAGCCCTAAACCTGGCTGCTTGGCACTGGCCATCAGATCAGTGGGCTCAGTAGCTTCAAGCACGGCATCATCCAGGCTGGAAACGGCAGGGGCAACATCCTGGGCAGTTGTTTTGGGAAGGAGAAAAGGAGGAGAGGGTGCAGCCATGGACTCGGTACCCAGACGAAGTCATGACAAAACATTTCACTTTGAAAATATCAAAATATATTTTTTTAAATAAAAAAAGGATTGTTTAAAAACAAGTCAGAAAAATTGAGATGAAATTGTAAAACATTTTGGTGTCACTGAATCTGTATTTTTTATCTATAAACAAGTTTCAGTCCAAATTTTTTGCTCATCTCTAATGACAACCTACTAGCTCAGGAGGCAGATGTTTGTGCAGTGAATTTAAAGATTCCACCCCTGCTGATTGCTCATATGATTGTCATTATTATGCCACATGAGGGAATTTCTGATTTTTTTTTTCAGGTGGCTTTCTAAAATTCTAGGAATTACTCACAAAACTCACAAAAAGAGAACAATAAGGTGCAAAGTCAAGCACTCAAATGTTAGGAAGTGCCAGAATTAAGGTTGCCTATGGAACAGTAATTCACTTCCTTGTGCATATGTATTATGAAACAGTCATGGTAATTACATGGTAACATACTGTTTTTTTCCACTGGACTTGTGCCTCCATCAGTGCACAAGATGGACTTACTTTGGGGTCTGAAGCAGGTTTGTATACTATTTGAAGTACTGGGACAGGTGAGCCTAAATCAACCCCAAAATAAAGTCCCTCTCCATCAACTAAGGGGAGGAACCACTAAGTCCAGTCATCATTTGATTACAGGGAACAACAAAGGAGAAAACAGGAATGGAAGTGAGGTCAATAAGAAGGAAACACTGAGCAAGAACACTGGACAGCCCACACCACTTCTCAATGACATCCAAGGAGTCAGTGGACAATGCCCAGGGGAACTCTGCCCAGAGAAGTGATTGAACAAGGGAACAGAAGTAAGCCACAGAGAACCCACCCGTCCAGCTTCTTCATTCTAGTATGATGGATGGATAGCCATCTTGGCCAGTGCCAGGAGGCGGTTGATGAGGAGGCCCCTCAACTTACACCCACTTGTCTCAGGGCTTTAGACATTCTTTTATGCCCTTATATCAGAGGACTACACACCACCGTCTCTAGTGGTTTGTACAGGAACACAGGATCTCCTTTCCTTTGGCTCCCAGCCCAGGGACCAGGCCTTCTTTGGCCCACTGTGTACCTCTAATCCCCTCAAACTCCCCAAGGTCTCAGACTTCACCGTTCCTTCATGGCTATGCCTCACATGATCCTTCCCTGGAATTCTCCAACAAATTCCCCAGACCAAAATTATAAACTGTTTAAACCTTTCCTAGGTTTGAAATTCAGTTCTTCACCAGTCTGCCTTGATACTCTGGTCCTCAGCAGAACACCAACACCCCCTATGCTGCTTCCCTGGAGTCTCACCCCTATGTTGAGACCCACCCCAGGAACCAACTCTGCTGCTGTAACTTTTCGTAATTGTCCTCTCTAAGCTTTTGCAATCCTTTTAAGGAAACCTTAATCATTACATCAGGTTTTTTGCCCCCAACTCTGGGCCCCATTGTCTTTACATCCTTCTTAATCATTTACAAGTGGACCTGCTAATTAACCTACTTAACACCCCTCCAGATACCAGCAGGTGGATTAACAGAGTTCTCAGGCTGCTGTTAATCCTCTGAGTACCAGGGCTCCTCTACACTGGCACTTTACAGTGCTGCAACTTTCTCGTTCAGGGGTGTGAAAAAACACGCCCCTGAGTGCAGCAATTTTCAGTGCTGTAAAGTGCCAGTGTAGACAGTGCACCAGCATTGGGAGCCGTGCTCCCAGCGCTGGTAGTTACGCCCCTTGCGGAGGTAGTTTTTTTAGAGTGCTGGAAGAGCTCTCTCCCAGCTCTGTGCTGCGACTACACAAGCCACATTAAAACATTGCCAGTCTAGACTAGCCCCCAGTGTGGGATTTACAACCCTTCACAATATATTGCACACACATGTATACACACACAGATTTGGCAACAAATGACTGCAATCTGCAACAAATGATTCTGTTTTCAGTAGCTACATCAAAGGTGGCTTCTCAGTTAAAAAAGAAAGATGGGGAGCAGCCTACCTTGTGATGTGGAGGCCACAGGCGCCAACTTTCTAGTGTGCCAGGGGGTGCTTGATCCCCAGCTCTGCCCCAGACCCTGTCCCATTCCACCCCTTCCTCCAAGGCCCAGCTCCACCTCTTCCCGCCCAGTTCTGCTCCCTCCCCCCAGCGTGTTGTGCCCTCAGTTCACCATTTTTCCCTGTGGGTGCTCCAGTAGTGGAGGCCATACTTTAGAACCGGTCCTGAGAACTTTTGCTGACACCATCAAGAAAACACTGTTTTCATTCATAGACTCTATGATCAGAAGGGTCCACTGTGATCATTTAGGCTGATTCCTATTGTAACACAGGCATACAACATAGACCAACAAGAGGCACACATTCAACAAAATTCTCACTTTCAATAGCAAAGGATAGGCTTGGTGACTATTTAAGGATGTCAAAGTGCATGAACACCAAAACAGAGAATATTTTCAATCCACAGTCTTCAGCAGATTCAGATAGGGTATGAGTGTTAAAACATGACTCCCCCAGACTAGGACTAGTCAGTGAGAGACATTGAACGTTTTATTCAATATTTTTCTATTTTATGCTATTCAGGGTCTTACATATTCCTGTTGTAAATAAGCACCTTCATTAATGGAGTCATGACAATTTATACCAGTTGAGGATTTGTCCCCTGATGTCTTTCAGGCCTAAATGAGAGGTATTAATGGGCAGCTTCACCTTGAATGGTCCCTTGAAATATGTGTTAACTAATTATATTAAGTAATCTGCTCAACCTTGTATTTAGCTGTGACACTCTGAGTACCTTTCCCAGACCTGAAGGAGAGCTCTGTGTAAGCCTGAAATCTTGTCTTTTTTCCCCGACAGAAGTTGATCCAATAAAAGATATTACCTCACCCAACTTGTATCTCTAGAAGACAAATTTCAGGCAATGACTGCAGAGATCAACAATGTAGATGTAGTGAGGATCCCACATTGCTCAAGAAGAGATGTAAAAAAACAACAACACACCTTTAATAAAATAGTAACATAGTGTACTTCCAACACAAATTAGAAGTAATTTGATTTTAAAAAGGAAAACCAAACAGGAGCATACAATCTGAGAGCCTGAGAGTACTAGGGATAGCAAGAGGGAAATAACTTGATTTCTGTAGTTACGTTACAGAATTCCCACACTAAGTAGAAAAGGATCAGAGACTTGGCTAATTTCCCTATCTAATATCAGAGATAAAGAGCAAATGTTTCATGCTTCAAGAAAAAAAGAAAACCGAGTAATGTGAAGTCAAGAAGATTTTCATCTTTCTGTCTTGTGCCCTATCCCCCAGGCAGACAGAGACTTTATGCTAATTAAGTATGAGTTTATGGAGGAATGAGCTGTGCAGTCCCTCTGCCTCCTGCCAGATTTAGAGTTAAATAAAAAGATAAAAGATGTCTTCCAGAATGTAAAATATGCAAATTACCATTTTGAAAAAAAAGCATTAAAGAATATGATGCAAAAGTCATTGAAAATGTGCACATAGACTCAGACACTTAAGTTCACTATATGGAATTGTATAAGAGGCTGCACTTGGGCTGAACTGTGGTCTGGGCTATACATCATCAGCACAGGGACATAAACTGAGGCAGAGCTCTCCCTCATACTCTTGTGCTGGCTACCTGCATCACTGCTGGCCTGGCAACATGAGAGTGGACAAAAACTCTGTTGTCCCCTCCCTGCTCAGGAGGGAGTGGAGAGTTGGTAGAGCTTTAGTTCTTGCCTCAAACATACCCAGCAGCACAGCTATACCACTGTCTCAGGAAGTGTATGCTGTATTAGGCATAGACGCAGTACAGAATACTTATTCTATACTCTCAACATGAGTGCTAACAAAGAAAGAAACCAGCCATGGGTTCACTTAGGAAAAAGCCTAGAATGGTGAAATATATAAAAGTACAGAATAATCTTCCAAGGGAAGTATTGGCAGTCCCATCACTTGAGACATTTAGCACTAGAGTGGATAACACACTAGAAAATGTACTCTAGGGATACATTCTGAATTTTTGAAGTGATGGACATGGACTGGAATACTTAATATGCCTTTTCCATTTTTATATACCAAGATTCTAAGTTGCTAGGAAAATCTTTAAAAACACATATACACCTCTACCTTGATATAACGCTGTCCTCGGGAGCCAAAAAAATCTTACCGCGCTATAGGTGAAACCGCGTTATATTGAACTTGCTTTGATCCACCGGAGTGTGCAGCCCCGCCACCCCCAGAGCACTGCTTTACCATGTTATATCCGAATTCGTGGTATATCGGGTCACGTTATATTGAGGTAGAGGTGTACTTTAATACTCTGTGGAGTATGCATCAGAAAGGCTAGCATTTTATGCTTGTTAAAGGGTTACTCTAAAACATATATACCTAGAACACTTTAGAAAGCACTAAGAGTGCTTCAGTTTATTTGGCTGAAGAGTCATAGCCCTTTAATTTTGAAACCATGTGGAAAGGACATGTGTAATTAATATATGTGGGACTGAGCCATTTTTAGTGTATATGTATATGTTTGCATTGGTATATATGAAAGGGATGACTTGCATGCTATTTCATGAGTCATATTTATATAAAACATATGTTATTTATGACATTAATGTGGTATACTGACATTTGCTGGCTGTGAGAATAGATGGTCTCTTAAACAACTAAAAGGTTCACAGAGTAGATGAAAGGGCAGCTTTTATTTTAAATCATTTTAAAAGTATTCTAGGTGGCTATTATGATAAATTCTTAAGGGGGCTCACTTATATATGAATAAGAGGGTGTCTCATTCAATGTCTAGGCATCAAGAACCTGCTCTGATATAAATTAGTGACAAATCTCCCATTGACTTCTGCAAAAATGCCAAAATAGAACTGTTCATCTTTCCTGCCTATGTCCTGTTTCTTGATGTCTGTACTACTCACATAACCTGCTGATTCAAATCAAGGTGAACCTCTGAGTGATTTATAGAGGTATATAAAATATTTAGCTCATAAGAACAAAGTTAAAGTCCTGGGTTGTACTTTATTATCCTGATCCCTTTTATAATCATGATTATTAATTTGGGTTAAAGGTTGCTCACTTTTCAAACAACTCTGAATAACAGATATTTTAATTTATTACATCATGGAAAATCTTTTGAAAGTTCATATCTATTATTTGTCATGGAACCATTTTTTCTGTGAGCAGCATTCATGGGCTCTTTGAGGATCAAATTCACCCCTGTGCAGATAGCCTACACAATGGTCAGTCACCATTTCAACTCTCAAACCAGGGCTTATTAATGACATGCAGCTCTTATGCTGGCCCAGCAGTGAAATTTACCCTATACGATATTAAATTTAATGCTGTATAAATATATTCTCATCAATGGTCATCAGACCATAGTTTTACTAGGTCTACTCACACAGAACAGAAGTGGCTAACAAAATCACACTTCAAGTACAGGGAATGTCTCTACCTAAAGATCCTGTGTACTAGAAGACAAAGGTTCCCTTCAGATGGTCTATGATTGCTTAAGCCTTTGATCCAGGCTTGATAAATGAGATGGACATATGCTCTGACTTTGGCTGTAAAGTAGTTCAGGAAAAACAACTCTGAGTAGAGCAAAGAGGTAAGCTTTTGTCAGATATACCAAAGGACCATCAGCATGGATACAGTAGCAGATTTATAAATCACTATATGTGGTCTGTCTACTAGAATTGGAGAAAGAACTATGCTATGTTAGCAGGAGTTACACAAGCACATAATTTGCCTCATCTTCTGAAAGGCATATGGCAAAAGGGCTAAGACCAGGGTAGGCCTGAAGTGCTGTAATCTCTCAGGTTTTGTGTATGTAAAATGGGTGAATGATAATTGCCTTCTACGGGGGATGATCAATAAGGGTTAGGAAGTGTAGAAAATTATTAACAGCAGTTGAGTGGAAGAGCTGAGGTTAGATCTGATGGTTTCTGGGTTTATAGCTCAGTGGCTGCTTCATACGCCACAGTGTATTGTGTGGAGGAGGGTTGTTCTCTCTCATATATTTGTGCTGTGAGCTATTTTGCCCCCTGATGGGCCAAGGATCACGGGAAATATAAAGGTATCTTCCCCTTTACTTTACTGAACATGCACACCTCAGGGTTGAGCTCCAAGTGAGCAAAATAAGCTTCTAACAGTTTATTTTGAGCCTGAATGAGTAAAAAGAATTTTCACTAGCACACTTGCCTGCTGATATCAATGGATCTACTTTCCAGTTCTCCAAAGTGCTCATGGTGATGGGTGCATTATAAAAACTTACATGGACAGAGACGCAAAAAAAGAGAGCTGTTCAAAAGCTCTTGTTTTTGGATAGTTTTAGGCATTTCTCTCTAAAAGCCAGAACCTGCCAAATTCTCAAATGGTTTGGCTCCTTGGTAATCCATTTAATAAAGGCAGGTACCTGTTGAAGCATCTCTGCTCAGTAACAGGGGTTTTTAGTCCCTCTCACTCTCACTATAGGGGCTGAGTCTATACAGCCTGTAAAAATAATTAGGCTATACAATTCCCACAAATGTATATTCAGAAATTCCTGTTCCTTCCATGTCCTAATTTGATGCCACACAGACGCTAGTTTCAAAAGACTTTTTAAAGGACTGGCCCTCGCCTCCTCCCATCTGTTAGTAAGGATAATAGGGATTACAAGTTACGCATCTTATTAAGACTGTATTTGTCTCACACTAATCCAGTGGGTTTTCAAAAAGCTTGGAGGTTAGCTATAATTGGGTTAAAATTGAACTTGACCACCACATTAAACCTGAGCTGCTGTTTTGGTTTTATTTTTCTAGGCCAATTTGAGAAGACTTGCTTGCACCAGCCATCTGTACTTAAAAAACAATCTTCCCTTGTTTGCTAAATACAACAAGCCAAATGCATGTCTGCACTGACTCCAGCAGTTATACCAGGGATGAATTCGGCCCAGTATCTTTATCGGGGAAAGGAAATTCCTGCACATTGCCTTTTGTGTTAGTCATTCTTCTAGCATATGCTTCTAATGTGAAATAAACTTCAAAAGCCAGGAAAAGAATAGCTACCATAAAGCAGTCGGGGGCAGGGGGGGATATATTTATTTCTGCTTCACATGGTGAATTAATTCCATTTGGAGGCAAACCATTCTTTCTGCATAATAAACACCTTAGTTAAACAGGAATCCTAATCAATGAATTTTAGACATTTAGAAGCTACATATATTCAGTAACATATCCTATATCATAACAATAGTCATCGAACCCAGTAATGGCACATTTGATTTGCGATAAAAACTGACACTCTTAGAGCAGTCAGACACTCTTGGAGTTGTCAGATTTTTTATGAAACAAGTTATGGAATAATGCCAATGTTTAGAGGCCATATCCTAATCCTTTTTGGAGAGAATTTGGCCCTTATCAGCCAGTTTTTCTGTTCATTGTGATGCATGAAGCAGAATAGAATATGGATTTATTGACTCTGCAGCACAGGGAGTATTTTTAGTCAGTAAATTAAACAGAAATTACACAAAAGGCAGAGTGGAAGCTGATATGAAATATGTGCTCCATTTCTTATAGTTATTTTTCAAACCATAACAGAACACCTTACAAAAAATAAGCCTGACTAAGAAGGATAGAGGAATGTAACTGATTTGAATAAAATGTAATAATACTTTGAACGTAACCTTTTCCTATTTACATTGTTTTATTTAGACTAATAGAGTATACAGTATACTGTAAAAAGTATATTGCAAAGAGCAGGAAACTGAAGTGGTTTGAGATTCTGAATGGCTGCAGTATCTCGTAGGATTTGATTCTGGTAAGAAGGGAGGCCTATGTTAATGGGGGCAGGGGAGGGCAATGGTTTCAAGAGGAAATATAAAGGAGGATCTAAAGGAAGAGCTAGATCTGGTTGAAATTTTTCAAACCAAAATATTTGTTGATGAAAAGTAGCCATTTTTCAAAACTGAAATTTTAGCAAAAAATGTGGGTTTAATTTCTTTTTGACAAAACCCATAACTTAACATTTCTCCCTCTTTCCCTCATCTCCCCTTCCCTTCCTGTCTATTGACAAAATGGTAAAATGATAGGGGGAGGATCAAAAATTTGTGAGGGTCAAGATTTTATAAGGCCTTTAAGGTAAGATGTTTGAATTTGACAGTGTGAAAGGCTCCAGGGGCGAGGCGACTTGTATAGAATTATAGGAGTGGGAAGATGACCTTTTGGATAGATTGCTTCAAAATGATTCTGCATCCTTATCATCAACAGATCTCAAGAAAAAGGCTGAGTGATTGGGTCCAGTTCTAGTAGAAATATTTGCATGATCACTACTTTGTCTTTCCCTATATGTGACTTTAATTGGAGTAAACTGCC